>NC_091891.1:1343070-1678838 GCF_019399895.1 Cardiocondyla obscurior | reverse complement strand
AAAAGGGCTTATTATATTTTCAGAGAAAACTTAAAGGAACAAGAGTCATGATTAAAAATTTCACCGGGAAAATTCCAAAGTCTTTCTTTCTGAAGCCTTCCTCGGCTGTAAATACCGCGGGCGTAATAACGTGAAATTATTTCTAGAAATTAATTAATTATAGGTAAATAATTCCACGTGAATTAAAAAACAAAAACTTTAGATTTAAGCGAGTGTTTGATATACGTTTAATATTAATAAGTATTTCGGATATAATACACAAAAATCAAGCGAAAGCTAATTCAAAATTAATCTTTCTTTCAATATGCATTTCACGAGCAAAATCATATCGCGAGATACAGCCTCGTTGCAGCAATTTGTTCCGGTCAGGTGCAGATGAAAGAATTAACGAAAAAATTTAAACCTTTGCGGAAGACGCGATAATTTCACAAGAGACGATACGTGCACCATGTCTACATCCTATCATTCCGTTTAATGCGAGTTTTCTCGTTGTAACTTCGGAAAGATGGGGTTAGCTTCCGGAGCAGACATTACGCGGAATAAAAAAAAAAAAAAAAGGAAACCATCTCGATTAAGCCAACAGTGACTGCGGAGGCGTTACTCTCTCCCGACGGCATTACTTCCGGATAATTACGTGAAATTTCACACGGTCCATTGGTCTACTACTTGAAATAGTCGTGGTCTGATCACTTTCGGAATGAACGCGGATTCTTCGCTCCTCACGTTTCAAAAAGCCACTAATAAATGTTGCACGTTACATTGAACGTTCGGCAAATCGAATTTCGTTTCCTCCACATTTTCTTTACCCAGTAAACAACGTTATTGTGAACTGATAGCAAGTTAATGGAATAATTAGGTTGCGCCATGTTGATTATGCGAGTTATTACGTGACGGCCGGCAATATTGATATTACTTGATGTTTAATTAATGTAATATTCGTTTAATTGAAAACGGGCCAACGGCTCCGTTCATCCGAGTAATTTCTTCCCCGAGTAAATCAAAAGTAAAAGTTTGTTCCCACCGTCTGCCCCTATTAGCGAAGAATGAACTCTTCTTATTACGGCAACCAGTTTAAGCTAGCCCCGCATTATACGCGAACGAGGAAGGGGGAGCTCTTCGCCTAGTGCGTATCCCGAACCGGATTCGATCGGTCGTTCGCCCTTCTGTCCGGTCCTGCACCTGCTCCGAGTACGGTCGGTACATGAAAAAGCGCATCCGTACAATCCGAACGAACGAACGAACGTGCGAGCGAGCGAGCAAACAAAGAGAGTTCGGTCAACGCAGTCAAGTGCACGTACAAGCTCATGCCGTTAACATTAAAACCATTTTTTCGTAGCCTTCCTTTTTTCTTTCT
This sequence comes from Cardiocondyla obscurior, assembly GCF_019399895.1. NCBI lineage: Eukaryota > Metazoa > Arthropoda > Insecta > Hymenoptera > Formicidae > Cardiocondyla > Cardiocondyla obscurior. The sequence continues at coordinate 1,677,484 of NC_091891.1, read as the reverse complement.
CATTTTTCTTTTTTTTTTTATTTTTCACAAATTTTATTCGCTCTTTCGCCCATTCGCGTCGTTTCTTCGAAATTAAATAAAAATCGGGGACGAAGCAATTAAAGAGAAAGTAAAGCGCGAGGCAAATTCCGCCGGGCTGGCCACGAGGACGGGTATTTGGACCGCGGCAAAAGTTTCCATTTCGCGAGTCTCGCTACGCTGAGGCTTTCCTTCGTAGCCTGCCGCAGCGTCTGATATAGGGAAGCTGGAAGATTCAACAGACCGAGTTCAGCATTACGGATTAATATTCTCTGGAGGAAGCACGTAACCTCGCGCCGTCGGGCTCTCGTTATTACCGTCTGTGGTGTCGAATAAGATGCCTCTCGCGCAGAGGCTGCAGCCCCATATTCCGAATTCCCCGGCCGAAGTTCCCATGGCGAACGCGAAGCGCGCGTGTTCATCGCAGAGACGCGGAATACGCGGGCCTTCTCCTTTCGTAATTCTTTCTCCGGGTCTTTTGAACCGCGTCGTCGCGCAGTCAGGCGAGAACCGCGCGTAATTTATTCTCACAGCAGGGTAAATTAATTATTCGCACGTCAACGTTCACGTTTGACGGAGCGAATTCGCGAAACGTGCCGATGTAGCGCGCCTCGCGGCAGTAAATTTTAATCAATTCGCCGCGAACTTCGCTTTCGCTGAAAGAATAGGGGGACGAGTAGCCGGTCCGCCGGGCGGGCACTTACGACGAATATCGCACCGCTGGTACCAACAATATTATTGTTAATTCGATAAGATCTTGATCGGACGCTCGCGAATGTCGGATGCAATAACGCTCTGAATAATTGAAGCACGTACGACCCCTTGGAAAATACCCGATGAGAAAGGTATTCGGTTGCGAGCTGCAAACCTAAACACGCGCATCGTTAGCGTGAGATGCAAAATTAAAATTTCAATGGTAGGGCTTCGGAATTACGACGCGATATTTTCTCGAGGAGGCACGTAACAGCCGGGGTTGTCGTGTCCCGTTATCATTGTCGGCGGCGCGAGAGTAGGACACGCCACCACCTCCCTCGCCCTACACGGCTGCCCCTCGCTCCAAATTCTTTATTAAACGCCTAAGAGATTTACTCGAAACTATCCGCGGGATTTCATTAAACTGGCTTAATAACATTTCGCTCCTGACGCGAACGATTGTCTCGATTTAGAGTAAGATAAAACTTTTTATATGGGAGCCCTTTCAAAATTTGTGCCTCTCCCCTTTTTCATTTCCGCCGTATGCAGGTGCGTTTTTGTTATCCAATAAATTAAATAAATAATCGTATATTTAAAACACAAAGCTACATGCATGTGTGAAAAAAAAAACAATATTTTAAACACGGCGAAGAACCGCGACTGTGTTTACGCTTTTGTCGATGCGTACGTCGTGTTGCACTTCGAAATACATATAAATCACGAAGCAGCGCGATGATTTTAGTTCGAGTGTTCACGTTGAGAGGGGCAGAAAAAAAAAAATGAAAGAAAAAAAAAAAACTGTCTCTCGAAATACGCCATGTGCCATGCAAATGTGCCTCGCGTACAAGAGTTTATTTTATTTCCATGCACGCGATCGAACGATAATTCCGCGACGACTTTAAGAAACTCTCTTTATAGAGCGCCTCCGTTCAAAGAGCACGTAAGCCAGCCGTGCCATCTCTTCTGGCTGAGGCAGGCTGCAGCCTCCGCGTATCCCCGGCGTATTTCCTGCGCGATAAACGAGAACGGACGCGTCGGCAAATAGATGCGCTTCATTCCGTTTTTCTTTCGACGTATTCTTCGCGAGTTCTCAAAACGCAATGTATTTACGACATTCCCGCGTAGCGCGGGATTTGAATTCCACTCGAGCGAAATACCCCGGATGTTGAACATTAAACATCGAGTTTAATATTACAACATTCCGTGTAATTACGCAACAACAATGCGGCAACGTCAATGAAAACCGGCTGAAAATACCGCGAGCGCCTAATTTATAATTACGCGCGGCGCTATTTCGGACGAATGTAAAATCTGGGGAGGGGAAAGAGGAGAAAGGGTGGCCTCACCACCGGACATTAGCTGAAAACGAACCGTCCGCGGGCGGCGCTACCGAAGAGGAGTATAAAAGATAACGATACGTTCGCGACGGCGAGAAGGCGCGCGGAATACTGCAAACGACGCCTTATTCGCGTAATCCCGCGATATCGCGACGGCATTCCGCCGCGGGTCGCCGGTGTTATTACGCATTACGCGCCGTACGATAACTCATAATCTCTTTCGCAGTAAAACTCCGTGAGAGTCGCGCGAATTCTTTCCCGATGCGCCGTGTAATACGTTCCCCCTTCTCGCAAATACCCTCTCGCCTCCGGCTCGGCGAGCAGAAGTCACGTAGCTGCGTTTAGCCAGCATCCTCATCGCGGTCGAACGCGACGCCGACGTACCTACGACGGCGATCGGTGGTAGCGCGCGCGCGTGGCAGAGGTCCCTGCACTCTCGCGGCCTTCGCGTTTGTACGCGGCGCGGTCGCGTGTACGTACGTGTACGCGAGTGTACGCACGCACTTGTCGTGGATTTTCAGGCGGCCGCCGCGCGCGGTGCATCCGCCAGAGCGACGAGCGGCGAGCGGCTGCGACGTAGGGCGCGTGGCGAGCGCATGCGCTGGACCACTGCCATCATCGCCGCAGTCGCTGCCGCCGTCGTTGTTGGAGTTGCCAGCGTTCCTGCCGCCGTTTCCTCCACCGCCGCCAAGTTCATCGCATCCCCTCCGTGTCGTGCCGCCGCCACGCGACTGTAGCCCCCACCAAAAGCGTGAGCGTGTGTCACGCTCCGGATAGCTCTCGGTGCGTGCCCATTATCGAAGAGGGGGTAAGGGGCGCGTGTAGCAACGACGCCGCCGTGGAACGGTGGAGGCAACCTGGCCTCGCCGAGGTGGGGATGGAATTACGCTCGCGTAGGGACCGCGCAGTAGTTCCGTGCTGTCTGCCGTGCGGGTTGGATACGACGTACTCGGCGACGCGGTAGTCTCGTCTCGTCTCGTCTCACGTCACCCCTTTGGCCACCCTTGTTCCCCCCTGCGAAGCGAACGTCGCGCGCGTTCTCGTTTTCTCACCCTCGCTCGCGCCTTCTCCTCGAGCGGACGACCCGCGCGCGGTGTACGAGGAGAGTTCGATCGCGCGGCAGGTAGAACGTCGCTCGCGGCCGTCCGCGTCCGCGCCTCTGCACCTGGGGAACCCGTCGCTCGCACATCAACCCCCGCGAACGTGAGCGACCGCGCGCTCGGTATAGACGCGCCGAGGATACATGTCGTGATGCAGCGGGCTGAGCGACGCTCGCCGCCGAGAAAACTCGCGGCCGAGGGTAGTCCGATCTCGTCCTGACGACACTAGCCCTCGTGCGTCACCCCCCTCCGTGGACAGTAGTGGTGCGTTCCGAGTAGGTAATGTCGACGGCGTGAGCGGCGACGAGAGGCCCGACGACGGTCGTGGTGCGGCAATCGGGGCTCCGCGGATGGATCGGGGCTACGTCTTTAGAGATTGTGCCGGCACCGTCCGCTAGTGATCTCGCACGGAAAGCTCGCGTGCGCGCTCGCGCGATAGACCCCGTATACTCTGCTCTCCCGTGCGCGAAGTGTGTGCGACGTCTAACACGTGTGACAGTTACCCGTGGGATACCACCGCGGATTATACGTTTCTTCGACCGCAGAAGGGTGGGTTGGAGGCGCCGTGTGCGGAATCATATACACACGTACACATACACGACACACGTACACGTACGCGCGCCCACACACGCGGAGACCCACACAGAAACACACACACCCCAGTGGTTCTCCTTGGTGCAACGTTACGGCGGATTCATCCCTAAAGGATATGTCGCTATAGTGCTCCCACGGATCGCAGCTACGATGGCCGGATACTCCAGTGCGCTCGATACGGATTTCGCTCCGGAATCAGCGCGGCGGATGCAGCGATCTGCGATCGATGATATCGAGAATGCCGTGGAATCCTCCGGACGCACGATAACGAGGTAGGGCATACCTTACGTTTTGAGAAACGGCACCGCGATACCGCGGGGTTACTTAATTACCTGGCATCCCGAACCAAGCCGCGAAGCTCCGTGACGTAGAACGGCACAAGGTATTAGGGTACGCTCGCGCGTAGCAAATATCTCGCGCTTAAAGGAACAGGCCCGTCGAAACGCACGGAAAAGATATTAATTTTCTGCCCTACGCGTTAAGTAGAAGACGAATTGCGCCGGGAAGCTCATCAATTCGCGCTACAAAATTTGCCTGTGCATATTGCGTGTCATGTGCTTTAAATCAAATACTCGGTGTACGTCGAAGTTAAACACGTGAATTTAAACACACGTAAAACGTCCGTTTAAAGAGCGCCGCGCGTACATATTTTTGATGATATTAATACGGGCTTGCGTATCGCGTTGCGGGATGTAACGTATTCCGTTTCAAATCCAGCGCAGAAAAATGGAATTTTATGCGAACGGAACATTCGCTAATCTACGAAATGCGGTAGGAAATAAAAGATCCTCTTCTTCGCCTTGAAAAACTTTTGGGAAGGAGGGGGAGAGATGCAGGGCACTTGAAAGGGCTGCCCCGAATGAGAAATGACTTTTTAATTGTCGTTCCCGTAGCCGTTAAATGTAAACGAAACATCCGATGAACCCGCGCGAATTAACGGGGAATTGCATCTATCGCGCGAGCGCGCGCGCCCGACTATTATTCTTCTAGATAAATTTAGCGTCTCGTCGTTTCATAATTAAACGCCCGTATCGCGAGGATACTCACTTTTGATCCCACCCGCGCCAAGCAGGTAAATCTAAAACATGTAAACGTTCGTCACACGTATATGTATACATTATACATATGCACATGCGTGCGACGCTACTCGCATTTGCCACAATGCAGAATAATCTATGGGGATTCCAGTGACAACGGTTTCCGCGTTCGTAGCACGGCCGCGCCGCCGGTCGTGTGTGCGTGCGTGCGTGTGCACGTTCGACGCCTTAAAATATTCACGAGATCAATATTCCGCACTTGTCGCGGAATATACGATTTTAGCGTCGCGTCGCGAGAACTTCTCGCGAGAATTTCGGCAAGTAGATCAGGCACGAGCAAAATGCGAGTCATTGATACGTGACCTTTCGCGGAACGCGTGCCTGCCGCGCACGTACCAAGATTAACCCTTGCTTTCATGTTTTAATATATCGAAGATTCGCACCGCCCTTTTAGAAATACTTTGCCACGAGTATCGTATTTTTTTTTCTCTCTCTCTCTTTTTTCTTTTTTCTAAAATAGTTTTACGTTCCTGAATTGTTTTCATAACCCACGTATTTACACGAGTATCGGAGTTAAGAAAGATGTTGCTCTAATTGATTACACGAACGTGGTTACCGAAACAGGCGCGAGCCTAATGGACCCATCCACGGTCCGGGGAGGGTTAAGTGACACGCGGTGAAATTAAATGCCATTACCCCTGAAGAAATTCACGCGATCGATACAGATACGCGTGGTATAAATATGGCGCTGCCAAGGTCCAAGGGACGCCAGATCGCCACATCGGCCGATGATAAATGGTCGGAGTTAATGGCCAACGTACTATTAATGAGAAAGAGGATTTGTTGATGTCGGCAAAAATAAGCGACCGACGAATCAACGTAAAGGGTGGTAGATGTTTAGATTAAGGTTTTTGCTCGTTCGTCTTTGTTAAGGCTGACCATCGCGGTTCGCGCTAGCAAGATCTTCACCCGACGCCTTCGGTTCTAGTTAATAAAAAAAAAAAAATTGATTCATTGATCTTAACGCACTACTCTGTAAACATTTTCTTAAATAATGCACACACGTATATAAAACATTATTACCGAATATATTTTCTATAAAAAAAAATTTATTTATATTAATTTTGTAATCGAGTATTTTTTTTTTTTTTTGCTGACCCAGTTTCGCGAGGAATCGAGAATTAATTCGCTACATGTGATTAAGATAACATAAAAAAAGTTTAAAAAATTAATTCAATTTAACTTATCGGCACCGTCTGGAATCATATCGTGCTTTAAATGTATTATTGCTAATGACTTCACCGTTACACTCGATGCAACAAATGTTACATTTTACGTATAAAACATTTACCGTTGGTAAAACGACTAATTTCGTTAGAAATTTCGAATGCCGTTCAATGATACAATGAATAAATGCAATTTTTTTCTTTTTTATTTTTTATCTATCGACGATACCATCTCGTGGATCACAGTATCAATTTGCAGTATCAATTTTAATTCAATTACCCGTACCACGACAAATGTAATAGTTAACACACCGATGGAAATATTCATTCATTTTTCAACAATGATAAAACGCGCGCGCCATTTATTCGTAATTCAGAATATGTATTTTCTTGCGACACGCGCGGAACGCAAATATGTAATGAACTTACGATTTCTTTAACGCCGGGCGTGATACGCGGACATTCGGGAATTAAGGTAACTAAGAGAATATACGTAATATTCGGTACGCCGCTATGTTGCACGGAAATAGTTTCTAATATGTGCACAGAGAGCTCATAGCACGAGCGTTCACGGGTTAATGTCTCTATATTCCGGCGTTCGTGTTTGTTACTGAAAGCGTGGATGTATAGATCGTATCGGCCGGACATTTACCGCCTTCATTGCTCCCTGGTAAAGAAATATTTGAGCAACAGCTTGGGATCCCATAAATTTGCAGTATGAAATCGATTAGCCTTCGCAAACTTAAGCGGAATTTATTAACAGTCTTATAGCTTTTCCGGCTCGTTTGCGCGCGAAACATCCTTATTGCGCCCGTTTTCCTTCGCGACGAGAAGAAAGAGGGTTGGGACAATCCACGTGCTATTTGACCGTTTATACTTTAAACGTCTCCTAGCCACGCAGATAACTATCGCTAATTAATTCCAAGCGTTATTACGACATCGATGAGATTCGATAACGTGGAATTATCCACGAAAAATATTACGTTCGGTATAATAGAAATAGAGAAATAGAGATGCGTATCGGGGTTTCTTTTCAAAAATATTTAATCGAGAAATTGAATGCGATCGGGCTCGAGTCTTCCGTCGAACTTTAATCACAAAATCGTGCCAGAATGCGGCAGAGCATCCCGTCGGGACATTTGTAACCGACGATTAGCTTGAGGCACGTGTCATTCGTCAACACTTTCTATGTACCTTACGTATGTACGTTATACGATAAGCTAACAGCCCCTAATAATTAAGTCGGCGCGCAGGCCCGAGTCTAGGAGCGAGGCTACGGTTAACTTGCGTGCATCTATCGGTGATTTTCAGCGTTTAATGAGAAATCTAAATTGCGGATTGAATGCCGCAATGAGCCCCCGCGGCGAAGTTCTACGGAGCGCGCGAAGTTAGAGCAATCGGAATCTTAAGATTCTCACCCTGGGAAGGTTAATTCCACTTAATAGCGCGGGACGGGAGAAGCGAGAGGGGTAGGGTAACTTCAATCTCGAAGGTTTTATAAGTTCGATAACGAAGGTAAGAGCGGCCGTCTCCCTTTTCAGTAAACGAGAAAAATTCTGGAGAACGTCGAGGCACGGTATTGTGGGGTGTACCTACGTGTTCCGTCGCGTTCGCGGCCGCGATTAGGTGCGACAAGACGGAATTCATGGATGGAATTTTAATACAGGCAGTCAGCAACGTGCGGAAGGACGGATAGCGATTTAATATTCGCGCCTAGCGGGGCGATCCGCGTGAAAATGCGCTGGAAAAACATTTAGGCGACAAGACAACGGGCCACACTTGTCGGGGAAAGAACGAGAGAGAAAAAAAAAAAAAAAAACTGTCTTCTTCGCGAGGCAGATAGAAATCTTAGTTTAATATCACGGTTCGTTTGCAATAAAACGTTTGATTGCTCCCCGCGTCGCTTGGACTTTTCGCGACACTTTCGTGGCGCACCTGGCGCCGGCCACCTGGCACGTAAATTATTAAAAATGTAGAAGCTTCGAAATAAAAATCGAGGAAAAAAAAAATTCATCCATCCTACACGCGAATGTTTGTCGCAGTCCTCGATGTAGTCGCGGCGTTACCGAGCACCGCCACTTTTACCGCGGTTTAATCGACAATTATTAATTCAATTCGAACGAACGCGGCGTACACGAGCGCCTACGTAACCGCGCGCGTCTAAATTTAAATCGCGCAAATTTCTCACGTGCGATTTAGCACATTGTTAGAATCCCCGCGAACGTAACCCTTCCTTCTGTTTACGCGCTGTCAATGATAATCGATAAAGCTGCTTGTATTCCATCCAGTGCATTACTATTTTCTCCCTATTGTTGCTCATTATTAACAGATTGCTATTAATTATGGTTCTCCGAATGAAAATTAATTCTTGATAAAACGTACAGCACGTGTGATCGAATTACGCTCGGATTGTATTGTGAATAATTCAGATCGTATAATCGTCAGAGCATAGTTGTTGCTGCACCAGCACGCCCTATACCACCGTGACATTAACAACATTTACGCTTTCATTTTTGTTAATTCTCATCGGACTAAATTACCTCGTGTGCCAGCAGATAAACGAAACAATCGATATATTGCGTTACCGTTATTTACCAGCGAGAACGAAATCGCACGTACCTACGTATTAACGGTCCATTTTTTAACGCCTCGCCATTAGCACGATAATGCCTCTTCCGCGTCCTCCCCAGTGAATCCTGAAACAAAACAAAAAAAAAAGAAGATAATAGTAGCTTTAAATGGGCTCGATGATTAAACGCAAAATTCGCATTACACAAAACTCGGCAGTTGCGTTTTCTTTTGTATCCGGACCAATTTCGATCATAAGATTATCGGTAGAATTCCTCGAGAGTTATCTAAAACTCTGGCCGAAGTTAATACTTACGGCCGAAGCCGATTCAATTGCAAATAAAAGTTCTGATCAATTTCCCTTTCTGGTTCGCGAATATGCAAAGTCGAGGATAAATTTTTTTTTTTTTTTTTTTTTTTTTTTTTTTTCTTTCCTTTTTTGCCTCCCAAAAGCAAAGACTTCTAATGGTGAGTTCAGAACGTTTAAGTTTCTCTTTATCAAAAAGGTAATATGCACGCTTTGAAAAGAAATATACAATATATGCACACGTGTAATAATAATTTATTATTATATTAATTTAATTACAATTTATTATCGAATCACATAGATATCTTTGATACGTTTTGTGGTATTGTCCAATAATAATGTTTAACGCCGAATGAAGAGATCATACATTTATAGTGACGCGAGATCCGTAAAACATAAAAGAACGGATTTCATCTTTTATTCACGCGGAAGACCTTGAAATTCGAACATAACGGAAGGCGCGACTGCAAGAAACCCGGATCGATTCGTGCAATATTTCGTACATGTGTTTTTATACGTGTCGATTCGTAAAGCATTACGGGCGTAAGAGAATCGTGCCGATCCTGGGGCCGATCTGTCGGCGTAAATTCACGGTTAGAGGAAAGTAGGCGATGATATAATGTTAGAGGAACGAAAAGGCCAGGCTACCCCTGGAGTTACCGGGACCACGTAAGCTCGCATCGCCGGGGGTTGGCGCACAGCAACCACCTAGCACTCTCCTCCTGCGCTAACCCCCTGCCTTCCTCCCCCTCCCCTTGCCCGCGGTCGATCGATTCGCTAAAAGTAAATAAAACTCGAGCCGAGTTGCCTGAAGGGGCCGGTGGTAGTGTAAGCGTCAGTACCAAGTGTAATGCAATAAATCAAGGCTTCGATGGAAAAAGCCTGAAGTCGTCGCGTAAAATCTGTAATCTACGTGGCGATTGTTTACGGCGCGACAGTTCACAACGGCAGATAAATGTGTTTTTATTGTGAATCCGAGGAGATAATAAAATTGCGCGCCGGCGGACGGCGGATAAAGTTGTTCGGTCCAATTTTCATTTGCCGGGGAAAAGTTTAATTACGGCCGGCCGAAACTTTTTGAAAGAATCTTAGTCCGATTATATTTCAGGCGGTCGCGAAGGCGTACCGGCGCAACACCGAGACTCGTAATTTATGTTTGTACAGTTGAACGGTGAAAATTTCTTTTTCTTTTTTTCTTTTTTTTTTTTTTAAACTTCGTACTTCAGCGGCGCGACATCGTGATAAATTAGTGAAATATATCATAGATTTATCAAAGACAGCTCGAGTTCACGATCGTCAAGGACGGACTTAATGACCGATTAACATGCATGGCAAACTCGGTGTTTCCTCAACTTCTTCTCGTCGGATTCTTCCACTAATTTCGAGTCCATTTTTCCTTAGAAGAAAACTCGATATTCAACTTTAAATATCTCTTTGTAACTAACCCTGAACTCTCTCGAAATTCTATTACAGCAAAGTTCGCCTAAAAATTAAGTTTTATTATCTTTATTCTCTAATTAGTAAAAGTTTCAACGGTTTTAATCTAACATTTTTGTTAAGGGATAATATTCTCCAAATCCATCAAAGAAACCGCGGATGAAAGGAAAAGAGGCGTTCTTTGCCAAGTTTATCTTCATTTCCCTGCAAAATGGTGTAGACTCCAGACGCGTTTCGTTTCCCTTACGTACTTTCTTCGAGATCACCTATGCTACAGATAAGCTAAAGCTCTTTCAGACCCTCAAAATAAGCTGTAAAAAAATTTTTTTTACTCACTAGAATATATTCGCCTTTTATTTTTAACGTTATAGATACTTATAATTCTAATAATAAATAAAACTAAAATCAGTTAAACTGAAATACGATCTATCAAAAATGTTCTTCAAACAGTACTTAATTCATAAAACGCAAGAGAGATGTCAGTTGTTCTAAAAGTTTCAAAGTTGTCAGTCCCAAGTCTGATAAAAGGTACGACTGGGTCTCGCCCGTAAAAGAGACAGCGTAAAATAAAGCCGTGTAAGTGCGACTTTATAGTAAAATAAGATATTAAAGGCGCAACATTTTTCTTTATGGAGAAACAGAGAGGTCGGGTCGGCTGTTTGATAGTGCGTCGAATCAACGATGAGAATCTAGCGAATTCCGACAAATAATATTACAGGTGGGCCGCTACTAATTTAACAGAGATAATGTTAAACATGGACGGTGGGATAGGGTTAGTGGCAAGTTGTGAAGTTCATTCCATCCAGAGACGAGAAAGTTTTCTGTGAACGACGCAATGTCAGCCTGATTTCGCCGCCAGCAATCCTCTCTATGTTACACTGCACATTTCGGAGTTTCAAAGAGAAGCGCGCAGAAGGTGGAAACATTAAAACAAATATCGAGCGCTCGTTTGGAAATAATTTTGAAATTATTTAAGCGGTTTTAATGAGAAAAATATTTCTTTAACGATTATCCCGTAATCGATATTTCAAATTTGATCCTGCGTGTAATCTGAAAGCCAGAGTCAACGAAGCGAGCGTAATTAAATAAAATATATTTATCAAATATATTTTTTTTCTATTAAAAAAAAAATATTATTTTTATTCGCACGCTTTGCCGTCTAATTCATCGTTACTCCTTTTTCGTTTGTTAGAAATAATAAAATAAAAATAAATTAAATTTATTTACGTAAATTCATCAAACGTTACAGCTCGGTTTTATCAAAATCTCTAAGCGGAATATCACGTAATTTTTTGGAAATGGCGCTGTTGATACAATTACGCTAATGTTTATTCGACGATAAATTGATGCCTTTTACAAAGAACGTTTCGGAAAACGTTAACCCGCGCCAAATGAACAATTTCTCACAGCGGCGAGCGGGAAAAAAAAAAAGAAAAAAAAAAGAATGCCACGCGCAAGCCGGAGATATTTCAATTGGGAACAATTAGTTCTAATCGATTAATTTGCAAATACCAAATACCCTCGCGGCCGCTGTTATATCACCCTCTTTTCTACTCACGTGTTGACCGCACGAATAGCGTTATAGCCGCGCGGTCGTCCATCACTTTGTCTGGCCACAAAGTAATTATCTCGTAAGCATTATTTTAATTAACGTTGATGATTAAAGCACGGTAGGTATTCGCACCGTATTTCGCTCTCGTGCCTCTTGTTTCCGTTCTTCTTAGGTGCCGCTGGGCCGCTCTAACAAGAATGATTACCCGCAATTACGCGGAAAAACATCGTTCGAATTACGGCGGGCCCGCTAAATAGAAGATTAACCGCGATGTATATATACGAAAAATGATTAATCGCCCCCGTAGTATGCTCGCCTATTACAAAGTAGATATTATACGCGCTATTTATCTTAAACTTTGCCCGGATACACCGCAGGAGTTTAAGCCGATCGCAAAACACCCGTGCGCACCCCCGCGTTTTGACAAGCCATCGCGCCACGCGACCCCCCTCCTTTCGACTCAACAGCTTGTCGAAATTTTAATTCAACTAGCGATGGGTCACTATTCGCGAATTAATTCTTCACGCGGTATACGGCAGTATGTACACTTGCAAATCTTGTCTGCAAACTCTTTTGCCGGCCCAACTTTTTAACTTGATATAAGAACGCGCTTTATTCTCACGGCGCGCCGCGGACCTCCCCTCTCTTTCTCTCTTTCTCGCGGATGCAGCTCGTTTTTGCAGCGTGAAAATCGTGTTTTGTTTATGCGGAGCGTGGAATGTATTCAAGAGCTTACTTTGCAATAATAATGTAAAGTGATATTCGTAGCATTCGACCGGGGCGGGTGGAGGAAAAAAAGCCTGCCGGCTTGCAAGCGTACAACACGTAAAACACACACTAAATTGAATCCGTTATTACAACAGCCATTATTACGGAGCTTTGCGCTTCACGCGCGATAGCTGGATAAAGACGCATTGTGCGAGGTGCTCAGTAAAATACCGTCATTAGAAGAGACTAATTGTGAGTTATGTACAGAAGCGCCGGATGAGGGGGAGGGAGAAGGGGAGGGAGGGAAAAAGGAAACGAGGGGGTTGCGTAAGAAGCTCGCTCTCGAGCTCTCGCTAAGAAATTGATATAAATGCAACGGGGACGGTATGCGAAAATCGAATAAATTCATTATCGTCTACGTAAGCTAGTGCCCGCGTAGCTCGCCGGATATTATCCTTCATCGTAACACACCCAGAATGCAACATCGTCGGCCAGCGGCGCCGTTGAGGTAACAATATTTAGTGGCAGTTAGCGCCAAGTGACCGTGCCGACATCGATCGAAAATGGAGGCAGGAGCGATTCGGTGTAATTCCTTCCGTAATGCAGTTTAGGTTACTAAACGCTCGGACGTAAGCGCCGATATTCCGGAAACGCGGAAAGGGAAAAGAAGAGAGAGAGGCGCCGGTAGGAAACGCGCGGGAAAGAGAGGAGAAAAATAAAGATGAGAGCGGAAGATGCGCGCACGAGTTAAAGATTAAGATTCCGTTTGAAACATAAGTAAACGTTTGTGCGCTCAATTTACATAAACATACATTTTCTCATCGTATATTCCGGTGGTTTGCATAAATAACGAACCGGGAAATACAGAATGTAAAATAGCCGCGATATAGCTTCCTCTTGCCGGTAGTCTCCACCCGGAACGTGACACTGAATTATTCTCAGGCCGACGTAGTAGAAGAAGGTTTTTGCATTGATATACCTTGCTCTCTTCGCGAAGTTACGTTATTGTCGCCCCCGCGTATCCGGCTGCCTCCATTCTTAATAAATGCCATAATTTCCTCGCCTACTCGCCGCGAGATAAATGCCACGTTCGCCATGAAAATTATCAGTCTGCTCACGTAATATACGATTAAACGCATCAATATTAAATTACGCCGGGGATTTCGTTTAGGTTACGAGTTATAAAAGGTACGTGGATTTTTATAAAGAGACCGCTAAACGTAGTTGTCGACCATAAACAGCTATTTTTAAGTGGCAAAGGTAACGCCAGGCGACACTTCAGCAAAAGTTTACTAAATTTTACTTAGCACGGTCCACCCTCTCTCTTTCCCTTCGTCTGGAAATAGTACAATTTATTAAATTGACATATTTTTGAGATGCGATAAATCGAATTATTTATTTATTTAGTTTACAACGTTCGCGGAAAACAGTTCGACCGAGAACTCGCGCTCGTGTCCGTCTTGGGAGAAACTCGTCCCTTGTATCATTTATCAGCGAAGTAACCATCGGGATTCCGATGTTTATTTAATTCCTGGAAAGAAAAGTGTCGCGTGCGCGGAAAAGCCTACCGGTGGCTACCATTATCTTCGCGCGGGAGGAAAAAAAGAACGAAAGAAAAGAAAAAAAAAAAGTGCCAACGTATGGCGTGCAGTTGTAGATTGTTTAAAGTATGCCGAGGTAAAGTAAGCGTTCCAGCTGTGAGACGATAAATGGCATCATTTAAGGTTCCACTTTTAGTTCTTTCCAGCTGCAACACGATAAATGATACTATTTAAAGGCACCCACCCACTTCCGAGTTTGCATCTCAAGCACGAGAGTTTACTTTGCGCGACTAGTTTTTCTCCTTACGATCTTTTCCCCGCATTACTGTCAACTCGCATCGAGCTCGCCTGCCTGGGTTCAGGCGCCGTCGCGGGGTACGCAGAGCGGGTTTCTAAAATAAGCCGCGAAATCTCGTACGGTATAGACACGACGTCGCTCCGCCGACGTGAAAATAACATCGATATTGCCGGCGAATTAATTCGCCGGCAGATTACGAGCGGCAGACTCGCGAAATTGCTGCAAGAATCTATGAATAATCCGATAAAAGGGACCGGTGGGGGGAACGGTAGGCAAGGGGGGGGGAGGAGGAGGAAAGAGGGTTGTTACTATTTCGCTCGTATTATGAAAACGAGCGAGTGTAATTTATGAGATATTTGCATTTAGCTTGACGCGCGCGGTGTATTTAGAGTCGCTTGCAATATTTGCTCGCTACGCTGATTATATTTACATCGAGAACATTATGCCGTCGGTATGCAATCTACTACTTGTTTTATCTGCGAGTTTCTGCACCGGCGCCCGTCGTGGCGTGGCATCTTTTCCATTATTCCCGGACTGGTTGCCGCCGCGGCTGGAACGATATTGCCAATTTAACGATTACTGCGTCTATTGAGCGAAATGTGCGCACATTATCATATATGTTTATTCGCCTATAATTTATTCAGCGCCGCTCGCCCCCGCGCGACCTCGCCTCCCCCCTTGCGATTCCGCCGGAACAGATTCCGCAAAGTGGCCCGCGCGCCAGCGACGGTTATAAAGGTTGCATCAGATCAATATACGCTCTTTCGCAATCGCCGCGTGCAGTGATAATTGTCACTGCATGCGCGATAACTGGCCGCTGAGCACGCGGCCCGTCATTTATCGTCGGACAATGGGGGCACGAAAAATAAATTAGCGCGCGTTAATGGATCTATCGGGCTTTTAAAACACAGACATTATAACGAGCCGGTAGAGATCCGCGGTGCAAACGTCCGGGCGCGCTCGCGATGTAAAGAATGCGCGCGACCGTAACTGTTCGACCTCACGATATTGCCGTCGGCATTTGCTGAACCACGATGTAAACGCTGATATATGCTCTCCTTTCTCTCTCCCCCTCGCGCACGCGAGAACAATTTTTTTCCTTTTTTTTTTTTCCCATCGATAAAATGTTCCCCATCAATATTCATGAGCGCGAAGTTTGACCAACTTAACTCGGTTAAGTCCGACGCGGCGTATCGCTTTCGATACGCGCGGGCTTTCCGTTATTTGCGCCGTTACTCAACGTAAACTCCGGCGATCCGTTTTCGAGTACAGTTCACAATTCACTCGCTACGATTAACCCCCCATAGAGACGAGAGATTGAATCTTCTGGTATCTTGGTTAGCTGAGTAAAACGTTGCAGTAACGTATTGGAGCGCCGCCAAGCTTTCGGTTAGAATCTCGTTTTATCGGTGCCGCGAGAGGAAGATTTGACCAATTGCGAAAAGGGCCGCGCTCGAAATCGCGCCCGCGAGTTGATTCCCGCGGAGTTTTGCGCTTCTCGCGGTCCGCTTTATTCAACGTGGAGCCCTTTGAGATGCGCTCGCAAACAAGTTTCGGCGAAGAGAAAGAGAGACAAATGTCACGTCAGACGCGGAGTAAATCGTCGTCCGATTTTGTACGAGAAAAGACTGACAAAGGAGAGACGAGGGATTTCGCGTGAATGCACGTTCAGTCTTCTTTCGCGGTCTCCTCGAGATTCACGATCCATCGCCACGATCCGTCTATCAATCCGATGGACTTTTACCATTTTTACCGCCCGATATTATCAGCCGTTCAAATTAATTATATGGGCGATCACGCTCCGCGCGGGTAACCCGCGAAAGTTAATTACTAATATAAACCGATTGCGTGTGACGACGCCCGTCCTTCGACTTAAAACACCGGGGGCCTCTTCCGTCTTCGGCGCGGCTCGTCGTAGCGTTTGCTTCTCGTTAACCGGCGAATTAACCGCGTCGAAGTAAAAAGTTTCGCGATAGGGAGTTAATTTTCCAAATCAAGGAGCACGGTGAGCAATTATGTAAAGCGTTTCGTACTCGGCCGCCCATGTTACAAGCTGTTAACTTAATGCATCATTAGTGCACACACACGGGTTTATGGAGCGCGTAATGTATTTGCCGTGTATTATAGAGAAATCAACTGTCTTCCCCGCGAGAGATAGCTGTAACTCCGCGGAAACCAAACGAATGTCAGATTCATACAATGTGCCCCAAGGATATTCGATAGACTGATCACCTAGTTCATCGGTTTAGTTGCGATGCGCCCCGGCTGCGAATGCCGTTCGCGTTGTTACAGATTCGATACTGGAGAGCACTTTATCGTTCGAATAGCATTCATTTGTCTGCGCCGTACGTATAATCGCGTTGTTTAATGTACGATTATTTGCGTTAAACATTTCAACGTGATTAAATGCACGAACCGATTCACACATATCATCTTGGATAAAATTGGACTGGTTATCAAGCTAATTTACGGCAAGCGGCCGGGATTAAATATTTGGCGTACAGCTCCCGCAGTTGTACGTTGTTATTGCTGCTTGCACGCAAAAGGCACGTAACAAAATACGAATATAATCAACCGAGTTTATTCCTCACCACGGATAAGAGAAATCGAAGCGCTCGCCAAAGTATATACTGTTCCGGATACATTTTCTTTCTCTCGAGTGTGTCACGTACGAAGAAGCTTCGTGGAAAAATTAATTACTTCTTCTTTCCGCTCGCTTCTTCAATGAGTAACGAGCAGTTTCTTGTTTCTTTATTTATTTATTATTTTTTTTTTTTTTTCAAGAAAAGATGCTAGACAGAAAAATTCGCTGCGTATTATTCTTGCGATTAAAACGGGACTGTTGTTCGGTGCTGTCGAGAAATTTGAGTGGTTTTAGGCTTAGAGACACCACTGTATTTGCGACCGAAGCAATCGCTTACCGCGAATCTGATAATTGACTTGCGGAAGTTACCGATAGCGCTGGCGAGATACGATCGATGATTTACGAGGAACTCGCCGATCTACCGGGATAATCTCTCAGGGAGCTTGCAGCGCGACACAAGGGCGAGACGGACCACTAAAAAGCGAATCGCGTAATTGATGTTCATTATTAGAAACGTGATCTCGTTTGAGCGCCCTTATTTAGCGAGGCGCGTCAATTTCGCGTTGCTACTACTTGGCCGACGCTACTCGAGGTACGGGACCGCTTTTTACAAGAAGACGCGACGCAGAAAATTGTATTTATTTGTCTCGTGCAATACGGTCGGTATTTTATTAAACGTACAATATCCCCACTTTTTACTTACCCCGGTGGAATACGTAAAACTTTTTTTTACGACCGATCCCCGACGTCGCGTAAAGGAAAATCAGAAAAGCAATTAGATGTTATATAATATTAGATATATTTAAGAAATCTGAGAAACGCGAGCAATTATTTCGACGTTATTTCATCTCGCCGTTGAACAACGTGTAATTGAAACTCCGCTTGTAATGCGTTTGGTTTTAAATTTTACGTCAGCGCCGCATCGGCGCCTGCAGTATCTCGAATAAAAGACCTCAATTAAAAGACATTTAAATAATTTTATATACACGCCATAAATTTGTTTAAAGACAATTAATAGACATTTAAATGCGTTTACGTATGAGTCATCGACGTGACGTTTGTGTGCACGCCCGCGAAACTTTGTTTAAAAACCCGTGCCAGTAGAGAAATTATATATATTTTACGTTTCAGAAGAATATGGCACACGAGAATATTCCCGTATAACACGGTATATTACGGTGTATTTCATGGATAGCGTTTTGCTCGACACTTTTATTAATTCAAGCTATGACAGAGGCATCCAAAGCCATATCAATTACAAAAATGGAGAAATATGGGAAATATTTTCTCGAGCGATGTTTATAACGGCGTGATTTGACTGATACGGCAAACATAGCATAACTAATATCAAGTTCATATATTTGAAAGCTTTTCACGATAGTTGCACGGAACGAGATTCTATTATTTATTACCGTTACACTTGCTATTTATCGCATATTTATCAAACGAGCATTAACAGACAATAACGGCCCGTAGTCACGTTCGCGCTAGAAAAAGATAATTATTTCGATGTCTCCGGCATCGTAATGAACCCTCATTAACCACGACGGGCTCGCGCTCATCCGTGCTACGTTGTGTATTATTTCCACTCCTGTCCATCATTATCCATCTCCCGTTTCCTCTTTCCAATCGAGTTTTACATTTCTCACGATGATCAACATCGACGAGAGGATGTCCTCTTCATTTCTACAATCCCTCGACGCGTGAGATGTCTTTAAGAGCGGCGAACTTTTTTTTATTTTTTTCCCCTCCCTTTCGTAATATTCCCTACAGTTTCAATCGAGTTATCTCGCTGATACAAGTTTATTTCATATAATTTCGAGACTAATCCAAACTCCTTCTCGATCCAATTTAAATTACTTGAAATCAATTTCCTCCGTTGTTTTTTTTTTTTTAATATTTTTTATATATTTTTTTTTCTTTTTTTATCGCGAGATAAAGACCGACGCCGGTCTCGGTTATGTTCTTCCGCGATCCCGGCCAGCGCCACGTGAAGCGACTGACCGCTGAGCACATTTTTAACATTCGCCCGTATATCTCTCCCTCAGAGCGCGTAATTTCGTACGCTCCGACTCTCGCGGCGCGGCCGGATACAGTTGGGGTAAATGGCATATACGTGCCGGTCGAATGCATCCTCATTATCCACGGCGGTATATTCGAAGCAGCCACCGAGTACGTGCGTACGCGAAATTTTCACACTGTTCGTCACGTCTGCGCGTCCGTTCGCTCGTGATGGCTCCGTTTTATAACGTATTTCCGGCTCTTTAATCCGCCTCGTACTGCCGAGCCGATATATATCAAACGGCAAGAGATACTGTTATCTCAACACTTTGGCGTTTATTTGAAAACTGACAAGCACCCCAAGATATATTATACCTCGCAGGCGCACACCTCGCTGCAAAATATGAGACCACAGCGGAAGTCTCTCGCGGTGATTTTAACGGCGCCGCGCCGCTAATACGGTTTCCTGTCACTCGTGTATTATTAAAAAAAAACTACCAAACATTATTAATGAGGTATTTTGGAAAAATTGCGCCCGCTTAAACGTTCCTTAATCTCGCGGGCAGCCTTGTGTCCGGTGAAAATTTTCCGGCTTGTGCAATTTCTACGTGTCAGATTAAAATTTTCATACGACGAGAGCGACGTCACATTTTCGAAAAGCGACTCATTGTACGAATTCACTTTGCAGCAGCGCGGCCAAATGCAATTTTTGTAATTAGGGAGAATTAACGAAGCGGAAGAGAGGGAGAGGGTTTGGAGAGAAAGAGAGAGGAAGAGAGAGAGAAAGAGAGAGAGAGGGACGGGGAGAAAAAAGAAAGAGAAAAAGAGAAAGACAAGGCGCAAGCGTCGAATATATATCCTCATTATCTGCAGCGTTATATTCAAAAGCATTTACCGCACGCATATGGGCTTGTACATGCAATGGCATTTTCGCACCCTACCCGCTCCGCCGTGGAAGGCTGTCTCTTTCTCTCGCCTTCTTCGCTTTCTCTTTTACCTATAGAGCCACGCGCACATCTAGATACGCTCACGAGTCCGTATACGCGAGGCATACATCCGCCCGTTTTCGGTCCATCGAGTGAAGGCTATCGAGGGCTCCACACCAACGAATTCTCCGTCCACCACGCGCATCCGTTACACAGTCGCATACCTGCATAATATCGACGTATCGAGCAGA
The DNA here is from genome assembly GCF_019399895.1 of Cardiocondyla obscurior. Classification (NCBI taxonomy): domain Eukaryota; kingdom Metazoa; phylum Arthropoda; class Insecta; order Hymenoptera; family Formicidae; genus Cardiocondyla; species Cardiocondyla obscurior. The sequence continues at coordinate 1,657,306 of NC_091891.1, read as the reverse complement.
CCGGGCAGCACGTGGCCCCGGCGCTGACGCGTTAGCTACCCTGAAATTTCACCGTCAACCCCGCGCGTCAGGGTACATGAATTGTACAAGGATAACCGCCACCTGCTCCGTTCTTCGCGCCCGCACCCGTGCAGTTTGCGCCCGGCTAAGCCGCTCGCGAAGCGGAGATGATTTAACGCCCCGTCGTTCTTTACTCGTGCAACGTTTGTTAAGACCTCACCGTGAAATTTGACGCGTCCGGTCGCGACGAATATTCCCAGTCATCTTTCTCGCATCATCCCCGACGGCGGCAACGTCCCCGGGCCGGTTTCGCGAGTGTATCATTTAATTAATCGCGATCGCGAATTAATTCCCGCGTCGTCAAATCCCACCGGGAGAAACGGCTAAGTGCCTTATTCGCGCTTGACCTATGAACGCATCCTATATAATTCGGCCCGGCTGCATCCGCGGCGTTAAGCGCTATCGTGCGCTTTGTTATTCCGTATATATCGATTGTCGACCGCGTATTCATACACGTACGTGGCTCTGACAAATTGATAACCATTAATAATAACTGATAATCGACCTCCGCGCGAATGGACGTTGCGTTAATCGCGGGTGAATTGCATAGCTCAATAAATATGTAACGTGCGCGGAGGCCATCGGCGTGAATCAATTCAACGCGATTTTTGATATATTTCCTGAATGACGATATATTCGGCTCCGCGAGATTTTCCCCGGAATCGAGAACGCAGGAATGCAGCATCGGCCCCGCGTGAAATTGTCAGTCAATTTTTGGGTAGGAAACAGATACGCGAAATAAAATAAAGGTTTCAATACCGAAGCGAAAACCTATATTTGATTGTTTTTCTTTAATGAAACATAATTAAAATTTATACCTCCAAGTTGAAGTAATAGAGTCAAATATTTGACAAAACACGGGAATTACAGATTAACCGCGAGTCACATACCGCGTTTAGTTTGCGAACAACTTGCAAACGTACGACTGACAAACGCAGCATCGTTTCGGACCACCTACGGGTATTAAAACTAAGCTATTAAATAGAAAATAATTGACAACAAATTGATCGTAACGGAGGCTGGGAAGCAGCCTCGGGGGTTCGTAATAAAAAAAAATTTATTTTAATAAAAAGTAAAACGTTTTCAAACGTTATTAACAAAATTTGACCCTTTTTTTTTTTCACCATTTTTATCAGTAACAGTTTGTCAGTTTCCGCAGTTGAATCCGATAAAACATATATATCGGTTATTTTTCCAAATATCTACGTATATTCAATTATTTGTTATTATCTAAAAAGTAATTTCAGAATATCAAAAGGATAAACAGGATGTCCCGAGTAACGTCGCTCTCGAAATAAAAAAAAAAGTAAGAGAACGAAAAAAAAAAGTTAGGATTAGGATAGTCGAGAAAATTTAATTGACGGTGTAATCGAAAAACGTGAGTGATCAGTCCGACAGGTGCGATATATGATTTTGCCGTAAGAAGAAAACGTGTGAAATTTCGTAGTTGGCGTGTCTCCTCGTTGCTCGACTGACCTTTAATTCGAGCAGCGGCGCGGCGCTACGTGACGTATGTGAAAAATTTGTAAGTCAATAACTGTGCCAGACGATAAATCGGACGGAGCCGCCGTTGCGCGCTCCGTTCCATCTGATTTTCATTGTACCCGTTTAAGGAATAAGTAACGACGCACAAGACTTACGTTTTCATTAATCCTTTTGTACATTTACTTACTATCACGCTTTCCTTATTTTCATTTTTAATCAATTAATAATCAAATTTTAATATTTCTACGCTAATTAAACATTGGACGCTTTTTCTCTCTCACGGTTTTTCATTACACATTTTCTTTTTATAATCTATTTTTTTATTTTTTTTTTACAAAGGCCTATACATATATGCGTCCGATCCGCAGTGACTCCCACAAATTTTCCGACACGGCGCAAACAAATAATACGGACATTCGGAGTTACACCAGGTGACCCGTTTCGGTCGAACGTGACTTTATCGGGAATTTAGTTCGGCAACTGAGCGTTTATACGGTTCAACGGACACGCTGCTCGAAGGCCGGAATAAAGTTTCGCGGGTAATATTTTTTTTTCTCTTTACCTTTTAGAAATTGTCGTTTCCCCGCGATAGTTTACGTTAATTGGATCGACTTTGATGTGTGTTAAGAGTTTATTCGCCGCGAGTGAATCCGGCCTGAGTTCATTCGATCGAATTTCCATGCCCGCGCGGAGATTGCGACGCTAATGAAAAGATACTACGTGCGTCGCTACGCGCGATATAGATAGGAAAATTTGAAAGGGCGCGGTGAAAGAAAACTTCATAAAGCAAGAATAGTCTTTTTCACGTCGTTCAAATGATTAAGTTCCGCCACCGCGCGAATACCTTTTTCATTAGTTTTAATATATTCCAATGAAGTCTTGAATAATAAAATTAATGTTAACTGAGGTAATTTCGTGACGCAATTATATCCTGTTAGTTTTTCTCCGCGAGCAATTATTAGATTTAGCAGCCGCGAAAGAATCTGAAGGGAAAATTTTTTTCCCATTTCAAATTGTTTTTAGAGCGAAGTAAAAATATGTTTTTTAATAAGTTGAAAAAAAAAAGAAAAAAAGAATATGCGGCGTGGATAAAAAAAAAAAAAAAAAAAAATAAGTAGATCGCGAATGAAATAGGATAAGGAGAAAAGGGATGAAAATCGACATTAAACTCGACGCGAATGCCGGGAGAATATCTGGCAGAAAAAACACGGCGAAAGGGACTCTCGTTCCCCTACGAAACGCAGAGACCGAGGGGTCACGTAATAAATCGGAGTAGCTTACGAAGGGAATGACGGAATCTCCTGATTTCGACTGTCCTCAAATTTCAGCGTGTAGGGTTGATTGAAACGGAGCGAGGGATTGATTGAGATCTGACTTCAGACGGTCCCGCCGTTCTTTTTATTTGCGCGAAAGGCGCGCTAGTTAAACGGGGTAAAAGCGTGATTACTTCCACGCAATATATCTCTAATACTGAAAAATTAAATAACGATGACACACGTACACGCTACCTATCGTAGACAGAAATGTAACGATTGCGACTACATTTTTTTACGTAATAAAAATTCAATATCCGCTATCAACATATTAATAAAAAAATGTGAAATATTTTGTACACGACCGGCAAAATTGTGTCTCCTATATATGCACGTCAAATACTTCTCACTATTATTTGCAATTTTGTTTTATTATCATATTACGTTCATTAACTGCATATTTATTATATTTTAATAACGCGCAATTTTATCATTATTTCTTATCGAGGCAACGGGAAAACTTTCAATTTTCCAGATAGAAAATCCTTGGTTTTACAAATATCGACTTTTGCGAGGGAATAAAAAAAAAAAAAAAAAAAAAAAAAAGGGCCGCCATAGAATTAATATCCCTCTAATCTGCATATTCTCTTATTAGCAAAACGCCGATTCTGCATCGATCGTATGCGCGATCGTGATTTGACTAACCGACCGGGTATTGCTCGGCGGGGGATTATCGGTATCGGATATCGCGAGGGTATGTATACGCGGCACGAAGGCAAGGTAAGGGAAAGAGCGACGAAAGAGCGAGAGGTGGATAGAAAATTGATCAAATTCACCAACATCGATGCATATCAAGCCTATCGAAGTTTTCGCTCGCGTGCAAAACACCTCCGGCTCTTTGCTGCTTAATCGAATAAAACAGATAGACGGCGAAATAGATGAAATCGCATCCATATGCATCCGGTAAACAATGGAATCAAAGAAGCTTGCGAGATCTAGCGGTGCGAGGGGAAAGAAAAAAGAGGGATGGGAGAAAGGGGGAGAAGGGGACTGAAGAGAGTTTGTGCACTCGACAAAGTTTAAACGAACGGATCTGATAATTCTAATTTAGAAATTTAAACTTCGGGCTCGCTGCGTTTTTGACATAGTTGACGTGTAACGCGCGCAAAGCTCGATCGATCGCCGCAAAGTTTCAAAGCCAAATATATAAATGGTGGGAATGCGAAGAATGAACCGAGAATAACCGGCGACCATGTATCATTCGCCCGAGCCCCGGCCGCGATAGCCGTGACCGGTAATTTTCCATATCTGACTTTCCGATCGGATCCTCTCCGAGAACTAATAATATAATCGAGAGTCTAATGGAATCTTTAGGCATGCCCGCGATAAAGGAATGACTAATGCATTCGCGTTCCCGCAAAGTATAAGAAGGGAATATCCACTTTAGATCGTTTCCCTTTATTTCGCTGCTTCAACTACGATCTAGCAGTATTTGCATTTTTATCGCCGTAACCCTTTAAGGACGGGCATCGTAAAATCGCGCGGGAGCGCGTGTTTCATGTGCCACGTCGAGAGAGCCTGAAAGAGTTAATAGATTCACGGTGCGGGATTTAAACAGCGACGTTAAGATACACGCGTTCGCGTTCGCCGTCGTTCGGTTATAATAATAAAAAAAAAAAAAAAAAAAAAAAAAAAAACTATTTTCTCTACGCACGAACTGGAAATGCATGAAAATACGCGTCTTCCCGTAACGTGTTCATCAATATGAATTCACGAACGTGAAGCGCTGTCATTTTGAATCTCTCGTCGCGCGATGGGGGTCGCAGGTGGAGTAAGTTCTCATTTTTCCAAGTTTTAACGATCCAATCTCGAGGAAAACTCCGAGAAATACGAACGACGTCGCGGACCGAGACGCGTCCCGGCTTCTCTGCGTGTCGCGAAAATCGAAATTCATCGAGAGTAATGCTAAATACCGACGTTTTTCCCTCGGGAGCGCGACACTTTTTACTTTTATAAAGCGTTATTTAATCCCACGCCGCTCGCTTAAAAAAAAAAAGTAAAGAAAAAAATAAATAAATAAAATTACGTATTCAAAGAACTTGTAAAAATTTCTCGTTTAAACGTCAGCTTCCTCAATAGAAGATATTGAACGTAAAGTTTCCTCTGTTCGCTCGTTACGCTATTACAATGAAAACAAGTATCATCATCGGCGAATATGGCATTTACGTTTAGTGGCGTTGTCACAAAGTTGTTACGCCAAATGTAACAACTGCGGGCAAAATCGAAATCTAGGTAACTTTCCGCGGCGTATTTGTTGAGCTTCATCCGATGCAATCTAACAATGGCTGCAATTTGTGGAAACTCGATTGGATTGAGAGTCTATTCAAGTAGTAACGGGAATAGCTCACCTTAATCAAGATCCGCGGTAGCGAATTGCCAATTATGTTACAAAGAGCGTGCAATATTACCGTCATCACCAGCTGTTAATTTTGATACGAGTTACCGGCGATACCGGCGGCGTCCTCGACGATAACCCTCGTGTAACAATTGCATTTGTGGCAAGGGAAGACGGGGGCTTTCATCTCGCGAATTTTCGATTATCTCTAACACCGGAAAAAAAAATAAAATCCAACGGAAGATCATCCGTCGACACGTCGTTTACCGAAACCCTGATATTTTTGATAAATTTAATCGTTTCAAGAAATATAAATATGTACATAATTCAAATTAAACTTACGGCTAAGATCTCGACGTACTTCTAATTCATATATTTTTATATTATACGTACTTATAATATGCAAATTTCGAAGATAGAGTTAAAACTTTCATTTGGGTTAAGTTAAATTAAAATATTTAGCGATGCAGTGTAAAAATGTATAATTTGAAAGCATCAGTGCTTATACCTTTAGAATTGTAATTCTAATTGATTCCGCGAGACGAACTTAATAATTACATCCACATGTCCAATAAAAACTAATTAGAACGCCAAAATAATTTAGATGAATTTTCTTGTTGGACTTGATGGTGAGAAAATTATAACGCAATAGTGGTTTTAACGTAAATTTACCAAAATCATTCGTGACAGTTTCTATTTCATTTTAACATAATCGCATTACGAAGATTTATTCCATCATCGATTTGACGTTACATATCTCTCGAAAATGGATCATTAATTTTAGCTTTGATAAGCCAATTTTAATGAAACGCGTCAAATTATTTTTTTTCTTTTTTATGTCATGATCTCGTCGAGAAGCAATCTTGTAATTGTAATAGTACATTGCATATTTATATTACTAGAAAAAAACTACGCGCAATTTTTCAAAAGATTTTAATTTTTCGGTACCTGAAACGAAGCACAAAACGATGAGTAAATTGACAGCGTAAAGTAAGACAGTGATAGGTTCGATCGTTAAGACGTCTTTTATTAACGCGTAACACCAACTATTTTTCTTTTTAGATAAGATATGCATATTTTTATATTTTGTAACTTACGAAAGAAAAAATCGTAAAACATAATATCCTCGCAATTTATTTATATCAGTATAACAGCAAAATACTGCATTTTCATTTAAATTTAATACTGTATATTCAGCTTAGTTACCGTAACACCTATAATGTATTTACGTGCCATCGCATTTTCGGTAAAAAAAAAAGTTAGCACCACGTTCGGTTCGGTTTATACATTTTAATGAAGATTATATTTCGCGCGGTGTAAAAAATCGGACGATCAATTAGTGGCTGAAAGAGGTCCGCGAGACTTACAAAGGTATTATCGACGCTTTTCGCGCGAACAATGCGCCGTGCGTTTGACGAAGGCCAACAATTGTGTAAACGCATTATCGATATGGAGAGCCGAAGCTGCGCAAATGTGCACGGGGCCGAGCACCGTGCCGCTAAAGCATCAGGATAAATTGTTCTGTTGGCATAACGAACGTTCCTTCGTTAGCTGTATTCGAGTCGCGTAGTCCCGGGAGCGCTGAGCAAGAACATGTGCTCGCAATCAAGATGTTCGATAGCCAAGAACCAATTAAGATTACAAAGAGAAGCCGATGGCTACAATATTACTGCATTAACCGGGACCCGAATCGCGGCCGGCACGAAACGCGGGCGCGTCGGGGAGGGTTATTCTCTTAAATGTAACCCCGTCCCGGCGCTTGTTAAAGTTAATGAATTCCGAAGCGCACGGTATAAGCGCGGCCGCATATAGGACACGCGATATTTGTCAATGTTGTTAATATACATGCTTACTTATCTACCGCCGGGGAGGATCAAATTTCCCCAAGAAATTATGCATATACGTAACTATAACAAGAACACGGGTAAGACGGGGGCGCGCGTTTAAAGCGCGGCCGAATTATAATATCCCGAGGAGAACGTCAGATCTCAAAAACTGCGAGACTTTGCTGTATTTTATCTTTTTTTTTTTCTTTCTATCCGAGGGATATCAAGCGTGTGGCCGCAAAATTTTTTTTCTTTCTTCTTCCATAAATAACGCGCGTATACGTACACCAATTTCGCAACGAAGATATACATACATTTTGTTCGCGGACCGGAATTCGCGCCGCGGACCCGTTCATCCGTCTTTCCCGCGCGCGACGAATTTCCCGGTAAACGTCGCAAATCGGAAAGCCCATATTTCGAAAGTAACTCTTCATTTGGCCGGAGGCATGTGGCTCGCAGTGCACGCGCGTATTTCCTTCCGGGGTGGCGCGAAGCTAGCTAGCAAGCTAGTCGCGGCGGGTATGATTTATTCAGACGGCGCGGCGTAACCCGCGAATATTGTTTGCGCGACTCGGCCTGCGGAAATAGAAGACATCGGCGTTTCCATAAACAAGGGCGGCGCATACATTTTGGAAATAAGAACGGCGAGAAATGCCGGGTGGCTGCAGTCGGTCGCGTTCGATTGCGTTTGATGCATACACATTGGAGAGAGAACAAGAGGGAGAAAAGGGGGGGACCCGTGGTGTACACGTAATAAAACCGATATCGTGCGCGAAGAGGAATTTCATGTTCCGAGGTGTTCGCCTACGAAATACAATTACGTATTTACCGAAGCAAGAGGGTGATATATCGACGCATGTATCGTATAAGGAGAGAAGGTCGCGCGCCGGAGAATATCGCAGTTCAGTCCTCTTAATTTAATATTCGCGCGGTGATTTTTTTTTTTTCCTCCGACCTTTTAAATTAAAGCGATATTAACTCGGGTGCTTTTTACATTGATGTACATTTCCCAGGGCCATCATTATGTCCGGCTTGAAGGGCCGGCGGACGGACGGTATAGCGTCGCGACGTATTACGTCCGAAGGGCGCGAAACGGCGGTGTTAGATCGCAGATAGCTCCCGTCAGTATGAAAGGGTTAATTCGCGTCCGCGCGGATACGTACGCCCTATGGGCGCGCAGAATCCTCGGGTCCAAGAATCGACTCTCGCGTACCGCGCGTCATGCAAATAAGAACCGATGCATATCTTTCCATTAATGAGCCGCCTCGCTGCTGCCACGCTGCCCGTATAACACGTAAATTACGAATTAAGCTTTACGAGCACACGTAATCCACTAATTGCGAAAAGGATTAAACTCCTGAGGGGGGAGGGAAGAGGGGCGGCTAGCTAGATAAGAAAAATGGGGAAGCGAAGGAGAAGGTGACTCGCGCGATTCAACGGGAGCTTGGGGGATTATTCGGCGTGATTCCGCCCGTTGGATCATGGATGACGAAGCTGCGGGACGCGAGGTGAGAGACGGCTATCCTGAATCGGGGTAACCGCGTAAACGTATGCATGAGCCCCGGTAAACTCGTTCCAGGTGCCCCTGGGTCCTCGGCCTGCTTAATTCAAGAGGCTATTTCGTCCGCGTGAAATGCGTGACTGCTCACGCCCAGAGCATTAAATCGCGCGGGTACGCCGCGCATGCGTCGGCAATTAAAAGGGACGTAATGTCATCGACCTTGAGAGCCCCCGAGGAGGAGCGACCAAGTGCTCTCTCTCGAACGACGACGGTCGATCAACGTCGCGACGACGACTGGAAGGAGGAGAACGATTGTGCGGACGAGTGTGTTATCATTGAGCGCGCGCTCGTCGTGGTGAAACTTAACGTACCAAGGATATCTCCTCTGCGCTTCTACATTGCGAAACGTTCTTTCCTTAACGTCGGTTAAAAACCCGATCAACCCTCCCTTCTCCCCCGTCTCACGACTCTCGACTTCCGTTCTTTATCAAACGAGCTTTTCGACCCACTTTTTTTTTCCTTTTTTTTTTGCCCCGTAAAAGTGTAAGGCGTGCATTTGACGTAAAACTGCATTTTCACCAATAATCGACAAACGTGCCGCTTTTTAACAAATAATAATAACGAACAACTGGCCCCTCGAGTCCTCGGTATTATTCGCCGTATATACAAAATATGTGCATAACAAAAATGGACGATATTATGTATTACATTTCGTCACGAAATTTTTGGTGTACATTAATTTTTCAAAATTATATTAATACGCTGGTGAAATATGAAAAATAATGATGTTTCTTGCTTGCTCTAGCTGCGGCCTTTGTAATTTGATTACATTAATATGAATGAAAACTAAATAGAGGCCGGCAATACGTTGGAATAAAAATAAAGCGCGGTCCGAAACTTATAGAAAATGAGAATAAAATTTAAATAAAGTCGGTTATTGTTCTCGTTCAAAATGTTTCGAGGCACTCCGCGGCATAATTTCACCCGGTCTCGCATTCATGGAGAAAATGTCGGTTACCGTGATGACATTACTCTACCTGCGCTAAACAACAATGCTACGGATCGCTATGACGGTACGTTCCTCTCGTTTTATTTTCCGCTTTACTATGTTGCCCGAGTTTTATCATGGCTGATAGTCGATAATTGTACAGCGAAGGAATATCTTTTAATAAACTCTTCAGAGGAAATTTCAATATTGACATCTACGTTAACCTTTGGATACGTCTCGTGCATTTGCATCACTCGCCGCGCATTTCATCATGGCACGGCGAAAAAAAAGTAAAAAAAAAAAAAAGAAACTGCCGTGCGCGCATGCATTCGTACTCTGAAGGTTTTTGAATCTGCCAAAAAGCGACAGCGCAAAAATTTACGTGCGCGTGTGCGTAATGTGAAATTGCATACCGCACACGTGTTTGAAATATATCAAAAATTTTAAAGCTCGCGAGAAAAAAGGGCCAATTACTAAACGGCCGGACGAAAATTACACCCCGATACAATCTGATCTCAGAATTTGCGCGTAATATAACGCGATTACGTTACATGCTAAAATTAGCGACATTCCATTCCCTTTTTTTTTTTTATTATTTTTTTTTCGGCCCTTTATTCCACCCTCGTCATACCAAAGAATTCTTTCTCTCGGCGAGTCTGCCATTTTCCTCGGCAAGCCTTTGTCCACGTCCCGGACAAAAGGAAAACATAATTCCTCTAACTTGCGTTATTCTTACGACCCCCTGGGCACCAGCATCAAAAAGAAACAACCTACGTTTTCTTTGTTACCTCGTCGTTCGTCGCTCGTTGTTTCTACCACGACTATTATCGTCCTTATCGTCTGTAACGGTCTGTAGATTTCAGAAATCGTGTCTGTCGTACAGATTCTTTCGCGCTATGGACTCGTGTTCTCAGTCTGTTATCGTCATTACGAAGACTTCCCTACGTCGCGGTAGATTAAGGGCGATAAAATTATTGGAACGCGTACATCTCGTTATTTATAAGATTGAAAGTCGCGTTTAAAAAGCATACGATAAATTATGCGCGATAAATATTCATATCGCATTTGAGGAAACGCGGAGAGACACGAATACCGAGCAATAAACTCACAAATTCCTACGGCTTTTGTCGTTAATAATTCCTTTTTTTTTTTTTTCGATCCTATTATGAGTATCGATATTATCTTTTATCGTGCCTCTTCTATTTGCAACTATCGCCGTTTCTCTTTTACGTCTAGCTTGTCTTCTTGCTGCTCTTAATCACAAAATTCGCAAAACCGCTCACGTCAGAGGGTCTCCGGAAGAGTTCTCCTAGTACTCCCAGCGCAGTAACTTTCATTTTATTTTCAACACAGTTTCTGGTTTCCTTTGAAAAGCTCAACTTACTTTCCCCCCCCCCCCCCGGACCACCCTCCCTCGCCGCCTTCTCCTCCCCCTCCCCCCCTCGTCTCTTATCTTTTCTTTTTCTCCGGCTGGAAATCAGCTCCGCCGCACGTACTGCTAAAGAGACGAGGAAGAAGGCAGAAAATGTCAAGGGGAAGTCAAAGGGACACGCTGCAAAGTAAAGCGAAAGGAAATCGATTGAGAATAATGTATCCTCTCGATCTGAAAAGCGCAGCGTATGAGAGCGAATATTTCAACCGGTAATATTTCGCGAAATATATATCTTTCTGTCTACTTTATCTATGCGCCGTCTTTCTGAAATGTCTTTTTACATTACGCTGCACGAAAGTGGGAAAAGGGACGGCTGGGGCCCCCTCGCTTCTACTTTCGTAGCACTCGCGTTGCTTCTCATTAGAAACGTCGACTTCGCCGGGAAGAGCTCGACTCAAGCTTGAAGGAGTTTAAGGCTCTTTCCTCTCCCCACGCCGACCCGTTTTTATTTATCGTTTTCCCGCCCGCGCACGAAGATTCTCAATTCTTCAAACAAATATAGGTATATACGGGAGGAGAGAAAATTGCGGCGCAAGTAAGAAAAGACAGATACCTAGGATCGGCCGGGAATAATTCCGTTCGACAAAACACAGGGAGATGCGAATAGATTCCGCGGGAGTGTGCGCGATATATTTCCTACGAAAAGACTCTTAGTACTTATATGAGATTCTTTAAACGAGAAGGGAAGAAAAAGAAGGCTTTTCGATACTGGCTCGCTCGCCGCTTTGTTCGGCTTTCCCGTCCGTCCGCGGAGAGGTTCCTGAAATCGCGCCGCCGGCTTCTAGTTTTCATCCGCCGCAGCAATTTCGAACCGGCCCCGAAAAATTTCAGTTTTAGCAGTTTCCGATTTGCCTGCAGAATTCTAAAGACGCTATTTTCCCTCGTAATACCTTTCCTTCGGTTGCACGTCAAGCTCTTCTGTACTTTACCAAGATAGACGGTAAGAAATATCAGAAAGATGTGTAATCATAAGGAATTCTTGCCAATTACGCGAGTTCTTCGTTCTTTTGTTGATATTGGCTCGCTCGCGCTGGCTCGCCTACAAAATTTTCGAAATTGCTCACTTCAAAAGTTTCCGCTGTGACCCAGTAACTTCTAACGACTTTTATTTCACGTTTTAAAGTCCTCGAGCTCCTGAATCTCTTCAGAAGTTCCTTTATTCGTTCTCTTCGGGGCATCTCTTTCTTGTGCGGACGCGTATAGAACGTGTCGGAGAATTGGCAGAAAATGAATAGATAACATTCCCCGTTCGCTTGCGGAATTCGAAATGGATACTTATTAATAGAAATATAGACGAATATCGATCGCACTCGAATTAAAATAATCAATATTTGTCTGTAAACCGGAAAAAGAAGTTTCCTCGAACGTATACGTGCATTCAGAGGAACGTATATCGAGGGAATATCGATCTACTTTTATTTTCTTCTATCCCCACCCTTTTATCAACGCTATCGCGCACAGACGCGGAGAAATGAAGCCTGTTCCTTTTTTACTCTTCGCCTTACGTCGGACGACAGAATTTTCAAAAATCGATCGCCGCGAGGCGTCCTTCTCGAGGGAGTCTCTACAGTAACTTAGCCGACACTTATTTCGTTTTTTGAAGTAGTTTCCGGTTTTCTTTGAAAGCTCCTTCATTTATCGTCTTTATACCTTCGCTCTCTCAGTTCGGGCTACACCGAATTCACCGACTATTGCACACCTTGCTGGATAAGGATAAAAAACCTCGGCCGTGGGTGGAGGATAAAGAGACACGCGGCTACATAAAACGAGAGGAAATTGAGCGAGGATAATGCGAACCCTCGATCCGAAAAGCAGACCGAGCGATAGAAGCAGCGCGCGTCAGAATTCCCTCGAAGAAACTTCCCGGGCGGGTAGCAAGAAAGAGAGATCCAGGGGGAAGAAAGAGAGTAACGTAATATATCATCATTGACACGGTCTAATATTCTTTCTGTTTTCACGTATTTGCCTGACCTTAGGAGTAAACGGCGCTCGCAATGCCCTGATCGTACAAAGGCAAAATAATATTACTTAAAAAAGGAGTAGAAATTTAAATGCACGTATATTTGTACCTTTACGCGGCGCGGAGAGAGACGTGTGCGAAATTGTTCGGGGGCAAAAATTCTCCCGTCTAAAAAACCATCTGGGTCACTTTGATTCGTGTCATCTTTTAAAAGGATAAATGTCAAAAGCGCGCCGGAACGTCATCCCGTTTCGTTCCCGACTTCGCTCTCCTGTCGTTTTTGCAATGACTATATTTTAATTCACTCGTGCGAAAGAAATTTTAACCGCATGGTTACTCACAGAAATACTTCTGTTTCACTTGGTGTATAGCGCTTTCACAGTTAGTTACGTTCGCTCGAGCTCTCCGGTGTGCTTTTAGTTTTCTTTAGGAAGATTTCGCGGTATTCCTCGACTTCCGTATTCTTCGGAGAGCTCTGTGTATCGTTCGGTGTAGATGGTGTAGATGAATTTATACTTTAAGAAAAAATTTCAAGAAAAATTATCGACTCGGAAAAGGCGATCTTTTTAAATGTTCAAATACGATAATGTAATGAAAAATTATTACATCGTATCTCGATGAAGTTCATTTCTCTCCATTATACGTATACATAATAAATATTGAGCAAGTTATTTTTTTTTTTCTTCTATTTTTTTTTTCTTTTTTCTTTCATATTATTATCCTAATAAAAGATTTTAAACAATTTTATTTCGACATATTCGTATAAATTTCAATATATTATTTTGATATAAAATGTCAGAAATGCGAAGGCTAATTCCTACCATTTCGATTAGAATCTAAACGATTCTGTCACTCGGAGATACGTCGGATTTATTCGTCAAGTCCCCGGGAAAGGTGAAGCGAAGAAATGGGAAACACGCGCGCGATGATAAGCGAAGCGAAAGACGATCGTTCTATAATAACGCATTCCTTCATACCGTCTCCAAAAAGCGAGCAAACCGATCGACAGCGACGGATTTCCCTCTCCACGGACGTGCGCGATATATATTTCCACCCCATAATTTCATCTCTCCGTCCTTCGCGTACGTGCCTGGAAATTAAAGTAACGGACGAGTCGCCGCCGAGTGCAAATTTCGCGTACGTCTGCCGGTAATGCTATTAGCGTACGTCGCTAACACGTCGCAAAAAGTTCGTTCTTCGCGAAGGCCGGGGCTAATTCGATTAAAACTCGCGCCTCTAACAAAACTGCTGACACTTTTAATATGTCAGCGGCCGGGCGCAACTCCCTAACTATAATCTATCGTCGAATGCTAAGAAAAGTACGCGGCGGAAGTACTATTAATCTCACTAATACCGGAAATGTAGCCGTATGTTTCTTTATTTCTCTCCATTTTCCCCGGGCTTTTCTATTTTTCGCGGGCGAGTCGCGCGGGGATAATGCCGCCCCCGCCCCTTGTACCGGGGCATCGAAATGGCCGGCGCGGGATTTCCAGCCGACGAATGATTTCGGAGAAGCACCGGACATTTGATACAACCGCAAGTGGGAAAAGCGTTAATTATAAAGCGACGCGCATAATGTGCGGGAAGGCAAACGTGGGAGCGATGCACGTGAAGCGCATGGGGACAGATGTAAATAATGATATAGTATTATTTACGCTGGCGGCGCGCCGCGTCGCACGATGACGCAATTGTGCCGATCTAATTGCGGTTCACGCCCTGAGGACGATGCACAACACCCAACGCGTGCCGACACGCCGAGCAAACGCGAAGTTCGTTACACTCGTTATCCGTGATTTTTTTCCCGGAGACCTTCCCCGTTTGTAACGGCGCCCGATATCGACGACGAGCACGTGTTTCTCCCGGGGAAAACACGATGCGCCCGTCCGGTAATGATCGAACGGCGAGGTCGTCGAAGGTACGTCTCCGCGTAACAAAGCGATACGCGTCGCGTATCAGTCGCCGGGACAAATGCGCGAGGGCGTCCACCGGCCGTGAAACATAATCGAGTTGTCGCGTAAAATGTAGTTCCGAGTGTCGTAACCAGACCGTAATTTCCTTTCGGAATCCGCGGAGGACGCATAACGCCGTTTCGGATGCGGTAGGGGGCTTTAAAAAAAAAAATAAATAAATAAAAAAAAAAAAAAAAAAAACACGAAAAATGGGTACACGCGAGATACATTTTCCTGTCCGACGATTTTCAACGCTCCCACTTTTTCATCATTTAAACAGCGCGCGATAGCGATACGCGGAGTGCCGCTGTTATCACGGTCGCGGGATGGCGTGCGGAAAGAAAATGTACGGGAGGGTAACAAAACAGTCGCTCGCGCCGCAGAAGCGTGACATACCGTCGCAGTTCAATGGGGCGTCTGAAAATGTGCCGGAAGGTTTTAGTTGTTAATCCGACACGCGTTACGTCGTAGAATAAAATATCAAAAGCGTAGCGCTGAAAACGTTGTAATTCGGATCAAAGCGCATAAGCATACGGAAAACTAATCTCCGTGTTTATCTCCAGCTGCTGAAAATGCGGCAGTTTGCGCAAAGCGATCTCTCTTTCGCGTTCCCTGCTGCATCGGAAGGGATCGGACTCGCGCGGAAGTTGCGACGATTTCAATTCTGTTTAAAAAATATATAGTTTCGTACGCTATTGACGCTCGCAATTTTCCAACGATTTCCCCCGGTCGCTCAGCGTTCCCGTTTCATTACAGTTTCCTGACATTAGCAAATTTGCCCGGGATGATAATGATCTCGACGACAAAATGTCCGTCCGTTCGTTTCAACGCGAGAATACTCCTTACTTATTCCGTTTAGATCCCGGCTCGAGATAAGTCTTGAAAGGCTGCCATCTTTTTCACGATACCTGTTCGCGCGAATGCGGGGGTCCGATACGACGAAAACGTTCTTCTCCCACCCGAGGTAAGCTAAAAGCACCGTCATTTCGGCGGCTGGGTACGATTGCGCGCGGGGGAAACACAGGGTAGAGCGAGCGAGAATCGGAGAACGGCCTTTGGGAATCGATACTTTCGGCGTCGTTCGAAAGCGATGCCTTCGAAACGAGTTACTCCTAGCTCCACTCCGAGTTTCCTTGGCGAAAATTTCCCGGGTATTGTGTTCGTCGGGTAATTGGGTACTTTCGGCCTTATCCTGGTCGAGGTTTCCGCGAAAAATAGCGCCCGCCCGCCGTGAGGGTGAATCCGCTCGGAACCATCCTCGCGCGGTCGGAGTCCCGCCGGAAGATGATGAGAGGCCCCTCCCCCTCCGATCTCGCTTAACCCCTCTTGCACGCGGGAAAAATGAAGCCGTAACTACATCGCGTTTCGAATCCGAAAGAAGATAAATATACCGCGGCGAAAGATCCGGAGCGTTTTTCAATATTCATTTTTATTTATTTTTTTTTTTTCTCCCCGCCGATCGATGCAATCGGATTTTCGCGTACGTCCGCGCACCGCCGCGGTGCAGACTCGCAAAACCGAGACGAAAATCCAGCCGAATAGGAGAAATGCGGATGTCTATTCGTGTATATTGTATTGCATATAGAAAAGATATGCGATATGCACGACAGACGTGGATGCCGCATCGGATGCGAGCAAACGAATGGACAATAGATAAGAATAGGTACGCCGAACCGATATAGAATCCCGATGAGCGGTTTTCTTACTTCCCCCGATGACGGCCGAGGTTTCCTCGCAAGGAAATGTATTCCGATATAAATGATTATACTTTTAAATAACCGGTATCCCCTTAAATAATGTAGCGAAAGGCCGTGGAAAGGACTTTCCGTGTTCGTTCACCTTGATGTTACGGGAATAATTTAGCGCGACCTCCGCCGTCTCTCGTTATTGACGTGCCACTAACGCGGTAATGGATTCTTACTTAATGATGAGACCCGCTCGGATTTCTGCCAACAACCTATCGAAATGGCGGAATAGTTCAGCATCCCTGTACATCAGGGCTGCTCCCCCCCCCCCCGCGGGTCGAGGGCTTCCATGTTGCCTCCAGAACACCTCATTTGCGCTGAAAACGTTTACGATACGTTCATGCAACTCGATATTTTCCCTCTTCCATTTTCTCCGCGAGAAACTGTTGTACATGCGCACACCGGGTGTACCTAAATAATTAGGTATTTTTTTGCTCCCACTCAATATTAGCTCATTAAATAAACGAAATTTAATTATCGCGGCTCGATTGGATTTTCGTCGGGTCTTAATTTTCTTCTCCGCCTAGCTATTACACATCAGCTATCATCCGCGTAGAGACCTGCTGGCGCAACTTCTCAACCTAGACTGCAAGACAGCTTTGGTCTTTTTAGCTCGGCAGAACTTGCATATCACGTGTCAGACGCAAAAATCCGAGAAGCACACGTAGTAGAACCTAATGCTTCTACACTTAGTTCGAGCTTTGACTACGCGCGAGACAGTCCCGATTTAGTCCGCGTCTCGTCTCGGACGTAAATGCACCGGCATTGGCGTCGATTAAGCTTGAGCTTTCGCAAAGTTTTTGTTAGGTTGAGTCACTCTTAAATATTTAAACTATAATAAATATATTATCAATAGTAAAAGGCTATCACATTTCTTTTAAACATGTAGAATTAAATTTATTTACCTAACGTAAATGGCAATTTTTAATAATTGTTAAGTGCAAATGTAATATTAATATTGTACACAATCCATTTGAGCAATATTTTTTCATTTTATAAGTTAATTTATTTCTGCATATTTCCGTGTACATTCAAATAATTTAATAACAAGAAAAAAAAAAAAAGTGTGTTGCATAGAGTGAAATTGCGCTGTTTGTATTCATGTAAAATAGTTTTCAATTTTAATGCAATTTTTAAATTAATTTTTCGGATAGGTCAGTAAAATAATTTAACGGCTGCGTAAGCCAATAATAACGCGTGAAATCTCGAATGTGCAATTATCGCGCTCGGCGCCTATGTCGCAAATTTCCGTCCCGATGTCTCGCTAAAAATACATGGTTTGCGTATCCATCCGTCTGGAGGATACAAGGTCATTGATCCTAATACGCGAATATACAGGTCAATTTTTATTTCCTGTCAGAAGTATTTTTATATGACACCGGCAGATAATTTCGTCTAAATAAGTTTCATCAATAATTCTTCACATCCAAATTTTACAAAGAATTTTTATAATTTCCGAAAATTAGGATATATATAAATTAAACATCAATATGAATAACGACGTCCTTAGATTATTTTCATTTACATTTTTCAAATAGATGCTAAAAAAAAAATTTTTTTATCTCGCTTTGACATCGCAAAAGGGAAAATACGGTTTCTGCTAAATCACGAAGCGAGCTTTCATTAAGTCATTCTGCAAAATAGATAAAAATGAAATAACAACGTGACCCCGCGCATTCATCAGCTTAATAATCCCACTGTAACTATATAATTTTTAAATCGCTAGATGCTACGTGATTAATTTATACGGGAATTTATGTCAGATTTTTGCACCTCAATAATTCGCCGGCCAGACTAGGAAATTCGTCAAATATATTCCTACGGGACAATGGCAAGGCTCGAATTAATTCGCTGCGAGAAAGCGACGCGCGTCTGTATTCCAAAATGGCTTATGAGTACAATTTCGGTCGACCAAATGTACTCCCCCGAACAATAGCTAGATGCAGCACAGAGAGTTCTCCGAATACGCTTTAACCAGATTACATACGCTCCGGATTGCGAGAACTGTGCCGTTTTATGTACACGCACGCGATATAATTGGAGAAATACTCGTGAGCTCCAAGTAAGCCGCTTTACTTCTTATCCGCAGTGATTCTCGGCAAATTATTGGATTCTAGAAAAGGACTTTTACATCAGTCGTAATATCCCATTAATAAATTCATTTGTCGCAGCGGTATGTTTTATTCATTCGATATGTGGCGGCGAGTTTTGTACTCCGATTTAAATATTAATTTATTTTAATTTAATTGGCCGCGCGCGCACGTCAATAAAGTAAATCAAAAATGCAAAATAAAGAGGTAAGAATTATTATTGGGCATGGGATTAATAAGAAATTAAATCATCCTGCAATCGACGTTATTAAACGGCGAGGCATTCGAAACTACCGGCGTTGATATTGCCCCGTCGCGTCGATAATAAATTTAGAATGCATCGATAGAGAGAGCGAGGGAGAGAATGGATGAAATATTAGCGATATCAGAATCAGTAAACATTTGAGGAATGGATTTAGTATTAACGATAGTATTAGACGGTTGTACTATGGATCTAATCGCGTTAACGAACGCAATTTCACGTCCATGCGCTTGCATATCGATATACGGCCGCATATTCACTCGTCGTCGTATATGTATTTCTTTACGAATCAATCATTAATTCTGCAAAGTGCGTCGTGAATGCTCACCAGGAAAGGGCGACATAGCTACTTCGTAGAGCGTGCAACAATCGAGTTATTCACTCGAAGCGGTATATGTTCGTTATTCCACCGACTCTTAAACCGAAGGGCGCCGATCGAGATACGCGGTAGGTACACATCGTGATAATAAAACGAAATAAAGTGGCGGATTTTCAAGGCTCTCTCGCGGCTGCCTCAACCGCGAAATATCAAGGGCTAGATAGAAGAAAAGGGAAAATATCTTATGTGCTCTTGCTCCGGTCGGGCCAAGTCGATAGATAGACCATCACGGTGTGTAAATCAATTCTCTTTCGCTGGCGTTACCGTCGACGAAGTTGAAATGGATTTGAGTGGAACGTCTAGGTTATAAGTGCGCGCGCGGACCCTCGTTTCGACGTAAAATTTTTCTCAGAATTCTGGAGCGAATTTCCTTCCCGCCGAAGATAAAACGGGAGTCGACTCGAGAGCGGCGCGCGTCCGCCGTAGCGCGGCGTAGTTTTTTAAGGAGATGAATAAATGAGTGCGACGACCTCGCAAAGTATAAACCCGGCGCGGGGTCCTGAACCAGTCGCCTACAGGCGATTGCTGTCACCGTTTCTTGCTGTCACGCTACCGCCATGAAATATTTCACTACGGCCGCGAAATGCCAGTCTAGATGAACACCTTTTGACAAATTCCTTGGGAGCGCGACGTATAATCGGCTTCGCTTAACGTTATTGCGCGCGGCGAACCATTAAAAGTCGGGACGGCGGCCGGCCTTCCGGCTACCTTCCGGTGCTCGTGGATTTTTCCTTCTCTAATGGAAAACAAAACGGAAACGCGGGTGATTGGCGATCCGCGCGCGACTTCGTAAGCTCGTAACGTTTTTCCCGCACCACGGCGCGCTTCGGCGATCGTGACGTTCGTTTTACTTTCCGCATCCGCGACGTGATCGCCGCAGACATATTCGGGAAGTTCGATATCGGAGGTAGCCAATATAGACACGTTCGTCCAACAGTTAAACCAGTTCTTATGGGCAACGTTACTTCGTTCATTCAACAGGCTGGGAAGAGCCCTGGGCTAGTCCCGCGCCAGCAGCTTTGGTTCATTGATTTTTACTGGCTTTTCTTCGAAACGAGGGATGCGAGGAACGACCGCGTGCTCGGTTTGTTCCTCGTGTAATGCAATCATATATTCCACGCCAGTCCGCAGTAAAAGTAATAAAAATGGCGCGAGTAAAAGGAATTAATAGTTAACCGATTAAATTTTCGGTATCTGTAGATTTATTTTAAGGTTTATTTAAAATAAGAAAAAAAAAAAAACAACGTAGAAATATATTTAGTCCCATTAGTGTTCTGAATATTTTATAGCATTTAAGGCTTATTGCGTTCTCTCTTATTTAATTCAAATTTTTATTTTAGAAAAAGCTACTTTTTTTTGTGCTCGCTATTTTTATAATTTGCTCTCAATCCATCACTTCTCGATGCGCGGTTAACCGCCGAATGTCAAACTGTCAATATAGAATTCATCACCGCGCCGAATTTGCACACGCGATTCACACGGTTGGCAATCAATCAATATATTGGAAAAATACGATAAATAATACTTAAAATATTTCAATCTCACCCTTTCGGGAATAGATGCGACAAATTTGAAGGGTCAATTTTTTATGCCGTACATATGTACATATTTCTACAGGAAGGGAATATTATTTGAAACTTGCGAGCGATAATAAAACGATATATTTGTTCAACTATACTCGTTACTAATATAAATTCATAAGAAACTTCAGAATGCACAAATGTGAAATGGATTTATATAATTTATGAACTTTCTCTTATTATAAAAGTTTTATATTTCAAATGAGCTTCATGCAAAATAGACTTTAAAATAAAAAATTTTTTTTCTTTCTTTCGTATATTTAAACTTAAGAAAAATATTGGACGATATGAAGCTAATCTTGGAAGAGATAATAAAATAGATAAAATAATTCCGTTAAAAAAATAACGGGGGGAAAAAAAATTGTCATGAATTAATTTCGTAGAATTGTTCATTTAGACGGTGGAAACAAGCGACCGGCGTGCGTTATGAAACTGCTAGACGTAAAATAAACGAAAAAGAAATTTCAATCATTTTTATATATTGATCGTTTTTCGTACTTAAATAACGCAGAAAATGGATTAATTCGGAGCGTAATTCCATTTCCAATAGCACGATATAAGCTCTTAAAACATTTCACGGTAAAATTTATGAAGCGGTGCTTGATCGAGGAATTTTCAAAGCAAGAAGGGAAAAAAAAAAATAAGACGCCTCCATAATTTAGAAAGTTCATTTTAAGCATGGAGCGGAGTGTGTTTAAAGTAATCTTGAAAACTTGGAATTTTCGTAGCTTCGCAAGAAGTTCGATTCGGCTGGCGTTGAATTTTCCTCGAAATTGCGGCGTCGAGTCGTATTCACTCTCGGCACACCGCAAAGTACGAACCGATAGCGATGACGAAACGGATAGCGCGAACATTTTAAAGGGTTGAATAAATAAGTGCGCCGACCTCCGGCGATACGGTCCAGAATAACCATCGTCCCGTTTCAGCAGTGGCCTCCGCTAACGCCATCGATTTTTGTGCTGTTATTATTATTATTTTTTTTTATTTTTTTTTATTTTTAGTCACGGACGAGGCGACATGCCGTTACGCTATGGCAATTATGCGAGTACGTTAAGCATTTACTACGTCGGCTTTATTATCACAGCCGGTTTCGCACATGCACCGCGTAACGAGTGGCGCGAGAGAGCGGACTATTATAAATTCATATTTCCAATATTATACCACGCTGGATTTTATTCCAAGCCCGGATCGTTAATTTACGGAATTACAAGTACAAATGTTGGTCTTTTCGAGAGGCGGGAGATGTATCTCGACGCCCGTCGCGAAATAGCAATTCGGTTTCGTTCTAAGTTTCCTTTCGGCCCTCATTGATCTACTTCATTTGCTGGAAGCAGCTTCCCGATTTACGATTCCGATTCTTATCGACGTGCCGGAGAGTCGACACCCACGAATTAAAAACAGTTACGGCGATATAGAAATAAATGTGCAAGCGCAGTCATGGTGATTTGTTTGTAAAAATATTAAAATACAATCTGACGCATTGAAAATCAATATATCCGGAATAACTTCTCTTCGATAATTATTATTTAGGACGACTAGCGGTGCAAGAAAAAAAAAAAAAAAAAAGAAATCAAAACCGATGATTTATTTCCGATTGCATGTAATCGCATTTAATGACGAGATATATTTATAATTATATTATTTATTTTTAATAAAGTGCGAAAAATTCAATCGAAGAAAATAGAAACACCGAAAGTTTCCGTACTTTAATTCTCGCAAGGCAACAGGGATTTACCGTGGCATAGTTTTCGGCACTCTAGGTTTATGAAGCAACTCTCAGTCGAAAACTTACGCGAAACAATTTGGAAAGAAAAAGAAAAAAAAACAAAGTGTTGGAGAAACATTTTCTAAAAACTAGAAATTTTAACATATAAAAGTGTTTTGTGAGATATTCCGATGTAGCGGGAAAACTTTTTTAAGCCAGTTTTGTAATACACAGCTAATTCCGTGCGTACGGTGTTGCACAACAATGAAATAACCCATATAATAAAATAAAATAAAAAAAAAAAAAAAAAAAAAAAGAAGAAAAAGGGCACGCTGAATTATGCACATTGCTGGGTGTCGGCCACATGTAACTTTGCATTTGAATGTTAATTTACGCGAAACTAGCACTTGGTACGTAATTTTTGCATAACACGGCCCGTGTAATCCGTTACAAATACTTCGTAAAAGTTGCAATCACTTCGCGGGGCGAATAATATGTAAATTTATATAACCTATATCTATAACGAAATAACACACCTTCACCGGCCGCGATGCTACATAGACGTAGCGAACGGAGAGCCGTAGAATTTTCAATGCTAATTTCGAGCGTAGCTGCCTGTTCTGCGGTCGTTGCCTCGCCGACAAAACCATACTCCGGGACACTGTGCAAATGCAAGTGACCCCCGTCCGCGTTCGATTAAGAAGCAAAACAACGGCCGAACATTGGCTTTGTATTCCTGATTAACGCTCCCGGATCCCCTGCTTCGCGATTCGAGCTCGTATATTAATAAACGCGAGGCGAAAGCTGGCGAACGGGAACACACCAAGTGAAAAAAGCTCGACCCGTCATTCGCGTGCACCAGAATTTTTGTTTTACTAATATTAGCAATTTTAACATGGCTGGCCGACTTTGGGCAGAAAATAAAAAAAAAAAAGAAGAAGAAGAAGAAGAAGAAGAAAAAGAAGGGAGGGAGAGAAAGAAAGAAAGAGAGAGAAATAAGAGTAAGCCGCAAAGCAGATTACCCTGGGGCCGGAATCTTTTTACTTTCCTTCCTTTTTCTCGCTTCTTTTCCCTTCCTTTTTTTTTTTTTTTTTTTTAATTTGTACGCTACTGTAACATTGTAGTCCATGTAGCTGCACCTTGTTCTTCGCGGCGGAAAAATCCTTTAAGGAAAATCAAGACGCGCGGAAACGAGGGCTAAGATCGGCGAAAGAAATCTCTGGGGAAAATCGTGAAATTTCGTAATGCGCTTTGATGTACGGCGGACAATGTATCCTACGTTAACGTCGACGTATATATGAATGAATGAATTGAATAAATAATTTAGAGCTTATATACTCGACTTAAAGAAATTAAGATAATTAAATGTATAATATAAATCACAGTTAAAGTAATAAAAAGTATTTAAAGTGCCATATAAGATACGTATGCGGTGCGTTACTGAAAATTATGTTATGTAAAAGAGTTTTCTTCCTCGCGGAAAGAGCGATTAAATGTCGCGCGCTTTGTAACGTCTAGTTTTAAGGGGGAAGGGAAGTAAAAAAAAGTAAAAAAGAAGGGGGGAGGGAAGGGTGGTGAACTTGAAAGGTTCGGCTGACGTTTTTTATAAAGTGGCCGCGGGGAATTAGCTTTTGGTAGCCGCGTTTTCGCCGGCACACGGGAAAATAGATAATGTTAAAACAGTAGGAGAGAGGAATGAGCGAGAAAGATGGGAGCGCGCGACTGTACCCTTACGCGCGGTATTACGTCAATCGGATTATTATCGCGGTAAAAACAAAACTCCTTTTGCAGCCGGAGTCTGCCTGATGCTCGTTTGTCCTTAAAGCGTTGTGATATAAAAATATTTCAAGCAACACCGTACTGAATTAAATCGACTGTAAGTAATTATACTGCCGGGAATAGCTGGAACGCAATACTCTGCAAGAGGTACGTATTATTTCGCTGATAAGACCGTTTTATTTTTATTCTTGCGTCGCTTTTATTTATACACTCGTTCGTCATTTCAGCGTATTACTTTTTATCCGTAATTACGTAGCTCTCATTCTCTCTCTCACCCCTCTCTTTTTCTCTCTGTTGCCGATATTTTCGCTGCCCGTTGTATCGCGCAGATTTCGCCGGCACAACGAACGAGGACGGACCCTCTCCCGTAAACAGTTCATCCCGCGCGCGAAATTGTATTTTTAACCATTTTGAAGAGCGCACGATTTTCGAAGTTACTCTCGCAGGGAAAAGTTATTCAAACGAGAGGCGCGGTTGATATGCGAAATGCGTGTCGCCTCGAAAGAATGGTCTTTCCGCGGAGGAAAGGAGAATTTTTCCACGGTGGTAGACTACTTGTGCGGGGCGCGCAAAGGAGGTCATGTCATTACTGTTATCAGCGGCTGCGGTGAGGCAGTCGTCTATCAAATTCGCGCATCCGTTCCCTTCCTTATTGTTCCGCTATTACGGCAAACGATGCATTCAAAAGGACTAAACGAGTTACGTTTCCGATCTCGATATTCGAGACATCTCGCCGCGCACGTGGTTCATTAAATAGAGTACCTCTAGTCTGCCATCACGTGGTACGGTTTACCATCGCGAAAGGCAGGTGGGAAATGGGGACGGGACGCGAGATAGAGCAAAATGAGAGCGAGATGAAGGATAGAATTTACAACGACGGCAAGGGAGAAGGGAAAAACGGGTAGGAAAGAGTATTCGCGGTGTTCATGCGAGCGTACTTGCGCCTAGAGCGCTATAACGTTCTCTAGGTAGGTGGAATGGTGGCAGCGCTGTGGTTCGAACGAGGGGGGTCACGGGAACAGGGGGTGAAAGGGGTAGTAGGAGACCGAGTGAAAGGTGGGGTTGCCGCTCGATACCACTGCGGCACGGCCAAAGTCGAAGCTATACCACGAATCCCTCCGCGCTTCGCTCTTTCTCTCTCCTCCATGTCGCCCTTCCCCGTCGCTGCCATCTCGCTCGCTATGCTACCCTGCCACCCCTTTCTGTCTTTCCTCCACCCTCTCGCGACCTGTCCTCTCTCTCTCTCTCTCTCTCGCGCTCTCCTTCGCATCCTAGTACGTGCGCACTATAGCAAAC
This sequence comes from Cardiocondyla obscurior, assembly GCF_019399895.1. NCBI lineage: Eukaryota > Metazoa > Arthropoda > Insecta > Hymenoptera > Formicidae > Cardiocondyla > Cardiocondyla obscurior. The sequence continues at coordinate 1,631,621 of NC_091891.1, read as the reverse complement.
GGCCTACAGCCTTCGCCCGGTATCTATCCCCGAAATCTACCCAAGCGACCCTCTAACTCCGCCGCTTCCTCTCGCGTTCGCGCTCATCCTACCTATCCCTTAGGATCCCCCGAGGGGATCTACCGACTGCGCGCTCTTTAAACAACGAGACACCTTTCCCTCGGCTACGTCTCAATTCTCGCCCGGAAGAAGCCCGATCTGCCTCGCTTTTCCGGGCTAACGTCCCACGCGCGTCCGTGATCGGCCGTCTCTCAACCTACCTGTTCGCCTCTCTCCATCCGACGGCGGAGTTCCGTCTTCCCTCTTCACGATTTCCGCACTCTAACCTTTCCCGTCTCCATCCGCCGGCTCTGATCGATCTCCGCCAAGCCCTGCGAAAGAAAAGAACAACTTCATTAAAAAGACTTGCATGAGTTGCCGCATTCGGGGAATAAATCTATAAGCGAAAGCGAGAACCGTCGGGGCGAACCGAGCGGAATTTTTTTTTCTTCCCAGGGGCTTGAGATGGTCTCAAGAAAATTAGACAGATAATTTTTGTCAGCTAATATCCCGGGACCACACCTAGGTATTTTCTTTCTTGGTAAAACAATTTCGTTAAGAGCTACGACAGACGAATCAACTTGTTTAATTAAATTACTTTTCCTCCACGATAAACCCTCTATTATATAGATAAACTCTAATTGAGTCTCCAGGGTCACTTATATTAATCGCTGTATATTATATAAATGAGATACGCTGGCATATTCTTAAATTAGATACCATTGTGATTAAATCAGCGATTATAAGAATAAAAGAGCGTGAAATAAAAGAACCGATTTGTCGAGAAGAAATTTTTCTTAATAATTAAAAATATTTTTAAATATAATTATTTAATTAATGCAGATTTATAGATTACGTTTTATACTTTCAAATTTAGGACACTTTTCTTTCTTTTTTAATAAATCAATAAAAATGATTAACTAAGCAGCAGTTTAAATCGAGAAGATATAATTCGTTTGACGATTAGGTAATTAATCAATCGGCAGAACTTTTAGTAAGGAGTCACTGTGAAGTTCATGAGAAAATTCGTAGCTGGAGGATACAGACGCGACTTCTGATCTGTTATCTGTACGTCCAATCATCTTGATCGGTCTCATTTCAGAGCGCACGCTCTCGGATCGAATCTCCCGATGCAAATTAAGTATAGTCTCCATGGTGTTACCGTATTAAATTGAATATGTTAAGCACGGCGGCAGCTGTGTATCAAAGTCCCATGGCGAGGCACGCTATGCCGCAATATTTGGCCCTCAGGGTAGCGAAACGCTGTTTTCTTACACGAGGCGGGAAACAGAGTATGATCGTATATGTTGCACCTTATTTCTATTACGCGACGGAAAACGTAAAATACAAGGGGAAGGGGGGGCATCTGTAGCGAGCACCCTTCAGAGTTTATAGCTCGGATAGTTTACAGCAACGTGTAGGAAAAAATTATTTACTTCGGGGTGGATTATAAGAAAGAAAAAAAAAAAAAAGTTTACGCGCGATGATTTATTTCTGATATCATAATCTAATTTGACACCAGTGATGGATTAAGGGTGGTCTCCGCTACTTTCAAGTTCAATATAACTTTATTCAAGAAATTTTTTGGTCCGGACTTTGACAAAATGTATATTAAGCCGTAGAACGCCAACGCTTTCTAGTCCCCCCAGCATTCTAGGGAGGTCTCAGCCCATTTAGCCCATATGTGTCGAGATGCCCCGTCGTCTACATGATTTTAAAGCCATCGGATTTGAATAAAAGCGTGCTATGTCTTGGTACAACATTTTTATCAACTCGACAAAACGACGTCTCACGCGGCAAACAAGCTCGTTTCATTTTTTTTTTTTCTTCTTCTTCTTCTTCTCTTTTTTTTTTACGCATTGATTCCCGAAATAACCTCCGAATTAATTTCAGAATATTTTTGGATCACCTTGGATAAGAATTTATTTATTACAGTGCCGTCGCGTTAAATTGATTGTGTTATAAGCGTGCCTCAGCTGCAAGGTACAAACGCAGAGTATAATAACCGCGATATTTAACCCACGGGGTATCGAGCCCCGCATTCTTACACGAAGCATAAGCGCGCGATGCTTACAAAGCTCTAGATTATAATCTGAGATTTGCATGGAAAACTTCGCGATCGTGCGAAAGAAGTATGTAAATTAATACACTTCGAGAGAAAGAGATCGGCGATTGCGCCCGGGAGAGGACAAAGTACAAAAACTTGATGTAATCGGGCGCAATTAACTGGCGGTTGAACTTTTTCCTTATCTATTAACGCCATGCATAATGTCTTTATTACCACATCATTTCATCTTCTCGTCGACTTTAACGCGGGATGATTCAATTTCGAATTCTTATATCAATAGAACTAATGTCTATTATGAAAGTTCGATATCGAATACAGCAATAAAATGTAATACATAACGGAAATATTAAAAAAAAAAAAAAAGAAAAAAAACATATATATTATTTTTAATTCAGTAAAAGCAAGGAAAAATTTTTTAATACTTAAACACTTGTAGTTCAAGTTTTTATGAATATTATCTTTGGATATGCGTTCGTGAAATGCAACATTAAAGTTACGTTCAAATTATATTGTGATTTTCACGTACCTAGACCACAAAATTTGCACTGAATTATATAAATACAGGGGTTATGGCCAGTGGCATAACTAGGTGAGCGTGCACACGGTGCAATCAGCGCTTAAGTGCACTCTCCCTCCTTCTAAACACATCTCCTTTTCAAAGTATAAGCAGTACGGGAGTTCATTAGAAGTAAAAACGAACTGTGGGTCTCTAGAACGTTAATAAACTTGTACGTCAATTAATGAATGCTGTGAACCGCAAGGCTGCCTGAATAAACATCCGCATGTAAATTTTGCAGCTTTCCCCAAACGTCATTTTGCAATAACGATTCCGCTAAATTACATATTATTCTGATTATTCTGATTGCTTTAACGACCGTTAGCGCAACGATTTTAAAACGCTGGCGTGTTTCCGCGCGTGAGTATTGTAGTTCTTCAGTTACAGGTCATAGTTCATCGATTAATCGCAAGCTCGAATTTCTTTCTTAACGTCGTTACATCGTCTCGTATCGTGTAGCAATATTTATGTCGGCAAGAACTTGCAAACGTGATACAAGAATCCGATACCGGCTAATAATTCTTTCATAAATCGTGTAAATGTCAGGGAGATTTTAAACAATGCGAAAACATGGCAGACACGATCGGGTGAAACGAAATATGTGTAGGATACGATATTCGAGGTGAAATGCGAAAGAAGAGAAACTAATGAGGTACCTAAAATAAAGGAAAAAAAATAATTAATAAATAATTTTTACTAAAAAATTGAAAATATGTTGGAAGGTATTGTTCTTACCAACTCATTATAAATAAATAAATAAGTAATAAAGAAATAAAAAAAAAATTTTGTACACATTAATTATTATGTGATGAGATTATTATTTAGCACACATCAAATTATTTAGTTTATATTTAACATATATTTTCTACCCGCATATTCATCAATGTTTTATCACGCGCGATATTGCGATATAAATAATATTAAACTTGTTCGAAATGATTGAGAATATATGAAATATCCGAAATAACATATCGGTTTTATACATATATAGAATTTTATTTCATCAAATAAAATTTCTGTAGATTAGTCAGACGTGCTGACATAATCGTTAAGCGAAGGTTTAAAATAACCAGCCAAGAATAAGCCGCTGTTTAAAGGAACGTGATATGCAATCGATAAGTAATCAATCGATGAATACGCAATGCCTAAAGTAATTTAAGAACACTTCTTGGAAATAAATCGCGTCTTGTATGTCCTTTTCCGTTGTCGCTTAATTTATGCGAATGCATAAAATATCAGAGGGATAAAATTTGGATGGATGGAAAAATGCATAGATTAAACGATTCATTATTCAGCTTCATCCGTCCTTGCGATCGTTTGCGAAGCTATTTTCGTCTACAATCATCGACAATCATCGACAATTCGCTATGGACAATTAATATCGCGCGAGTCTCGCTAATCCGCGGAAATTAGCTGTCTATACACGGCCAGCAACACAAAGCGCGGACATTCAAACAAATCCGCTGGACACGACAAGAAAGAGGATGATGTTCAGCGACCGAAACCGCGAACAGCGAGGAGCGTAAACGGTAGCAAAATATATGTATAATGAAACATGTCATACCGCTTTTAGTTCCTGTTGAAATTTTTTTTTTTTTCTTTTTAAGCAAATTTTTTTTCATGTTTTTGAACTATTGTCATCAAAATTTAAAAATTTCACAATTTATATATAAAATTCAAAGATTTTATTTAAAATTTTCAATATGTGTATTTCGCATGGATTTTAGTTTGATATATACATAAATATTTTAGTTTATTTTATGTTTACGGGTAAACTTTAAAGTTATATTCTGTGACAACACACAAAAACATTAAGAGCGATCGTATTATATTAGGGGAAAAAAAAAAAAAAAAATTAAATAATGCAGTCATATTTAACAACACTGAAGTATTATTAATAAAGCAAAATGCTAAAGTACCATAAAAACAAATTCATAGAAAATTAATTAGTAGATATTAAAATTTCTTCAGTAATTAATCATTCATATACTTAAATAATTTTGTGCTTGTAATTTAAAATATGATATCTAAAGTAAAATTATATCGTTTTTTTTAATGAATCCATTTTCTTAAAAAATGCAAATCTTACATATTAAATGTATGTTACTAGATTATAACGATCACAACATACGATTATCTATCAAAATTTCTGACGTATTCCAGATTTCAAACTCGTCTGACAGGTGCTGTCACATTTAATTATTTTATGCTGCGGGATATATTGAACTCTGATAACGAAATTTCTATCAGATTTTAATATCGTTATATTGATTCACGGTAAACGACGAGAAGTTGATTTATATAAACAGGAGGGAAAAAGAAAGAAAAAAAAAAAACCCTTTCGGAATTTTCTCGAAAATTTATTCCTTCTAAATGAAAAATTAAGATTGCATAATTATAAAAAATCCCTGAATGATAAATTGCGTTCGAGCGCGTGACAGCGGTAATTCCTTAAAACTACGAAGCAGTCGATCGATCGACATCACGCCGCGGCTTCGGTGGGATTTTTTTTTTTACCTCGTACCGTAAATATTTCCCGATGATTGCCATTGTTCGAGTTTGTTAGACTTCGACCGGAGGGGTTCTGGGTGAAAGATGCGAGAAAGGTGGAGAGCGCAGGGAAGAATACAGAACGATAAGTTTTTTGATGAAACTTCCGCCGAGATGCCTGAGGGAGAACAAGACTAAAGAATATCTTTGTCGATCTTCCGAGAAGAGAACGGGAAAGTTCCGCCGATACTGTCGTTATATTTTCTTCTATCTCTCCCGTTTCCGCGATCCCTTCCTTTCCGTCTCATTACAGAGCGGCGCGATATTGTTTCGTTAAGACGTCGATGAGGAATATAAATCGCGGTCTGCATTTTCGTGCCTAAGTGTTAAACTTTTCTCGCCGACCATCTCGCCGCGCTTCTCTCTCTTTTTGCCGCGCTCGAGAACGGTCCTCGTTGTACAGTTATTGAAACGAAGGTTTCTTCCAACGGTCCACCGGATGGATCGAACAAGGGGAATGCATTGGCGTTTACGCGAATACGCGAGAGAATGCGATACACCAAACAGCCACGATCGAGCGGCATTGTCGGAGCAATCGCGCAACGTAAACTCGAGGTTGAGCAGGATATTACGTCTCACTTCCTTTTCTTATTTCTTTTTTTTCTTTTTTTTCTTTTTCTCCGAAAGGTATATTTCCGCGAAAGCCCGCTGTACACGTAGAAAATGCAAAGGTAACAACGAAGGTTCTTACAATTTGCATAATTTATTGAGTACCAGGGGTGGAATCACTCTTATATCATCCGCGAAAAATGAGGAAGCTGAGGAACGACAGGATGAAAAATCGTCGGTACACAGAATTACCTTTTCCCACACTTCGGGGGTCCGCAGAATCTCATATACCCGCGGCTTTTTCTTGAAACTCATCCTACGTGGCAAATAGCACGGTACTTAAGAACATTACCGATGCATGAGCTTAGCTCGGAAAAGATATTTAAATAAAGCCCGTGTATCGGGAAACACGGGGAGCATAAACCGAGCACAATCAATAACGTATTCTACTTTTCGGTGGTGACACTGCACGCGCTTGAAATCGGAATTTCGTTCGTCAACGGCATATTGAAAATAACAAAAATGTGTAATTGCACAGTCAGTTCCTCGAGATAGAGATAACCCAAATTGCTCGATCGAGAAACCGTCACTTCGTCACGTAAGAGACATCTCGAAATGATCATCGACTCGGTTCGCGCTCCAAGTTTTTCACCCGCTGCTGTCCGTTTGTCTCTCGATCGTGGCGAGCTGGTGAATTCACCGCGTATATCATACGACCTAATTTGCCGTCGAGCGGCAGGCGGACCGACCTCAATCGAAAATCGATCAAATTCAGTTCTGCTATCCCAACTTTTTCCAGCATCGCGAAAACACGTCTTACCTCTGTCGCGAGCGCGAACGATCGCGCGACGCGTACGCAAGTTAAAAAAAAAAAAAATTAAAAAAATAAAGAAAGAAAGAAAGAAAAAAAGAAGCAAAAAGAAAAAGAAATTTATCCGTCGTTTACAGCTCTATTACATTGCATGCGCGACTCGTCTGAATAAAAAGATACGATTACACCGGAGAGAAAACGGATTCACGGCAGTATATATCTATCAACGAGATCTCACGAAACAGAACCCGGGGAGCTCGACGGTGAAAAAAAAAAAAAAAAATTAACAACGTTGGGAGTGTCAAACGCGCGGTAACTCGCTGATGCGAAATTCCTTTTTTAGTGCGTAGGACGAATCCAGGTTGAAAGCCGGGTACACCGCTTCAACTGCGCCAGGGCAAGAAACGAGCGTAAAAAAATGGGGGGAGGGGGGGAGGAAAAAAAAAAGAAAAGAAAAAAAAACGAGCAAAAAGGGCAAAGCTGGTAGCCAAGAGGCAGAAACAGAGAGACGGCACTTTCGTAATACTTAACTTACCCTAGCAAGCCTTTCGAGATTCGCTTGGAGAATGTTTCATAGCGAGGGTGGATTTACAGAAAGTAACGGCGCAATTTCGTGCTGGTCTACGGAGGAAATCTACGACGCGACTTAAACGTTAAAGTACACCTCGAAAAATATTAAACAAAAGTCAATAGTGGAACAAATTGTGCACAATGCTTTTGAGAATTTGCATCAAAGTTTCAAGTGTGGAGCCTCGTTCGCTAAGATTTATCGGGGGTACAATGGAAACGCGAAAGGAACGAATTGAATGTAAAAAGCGGTAGATCCTGTTCAATGCATTTGGAATTTTTGTAGAGAAGACAGATCCAATTTTCCTTGAAATTTGACGAAAGTTAAAAGTTTCTTTATGCTATTTTATTCTAGAGTATTATTTTATTTCATCTTTTTCGTCACATGCGCGAATAACATTTGAATAGAAATAATTCTTTTTTTTTTTTCTTGATTTGATTTCCATCCGGCTTTCCTCGATTTCATTCGAATCGCATAAATCTATAGATTCATAACTTTATAAACTCATAAATTCACGAAGATATAGATCAACAGCTTTACAGATGCATACTACGAATCCGGAGATAGGAGTATCAGGTGAAAAATACTTCGTATAACATCCCGTTCTACATAAACTAATATTTTATCTCAATTTGTTGATTAATATGTCGTCACGCCGTTACTTTTGCCTCGCGCGTTCAGAATATTATACATAAATTAACACGATTCGGAATTAAAGGCATATACATGCACGAAAAGAGACTGAAAGCCGCAGATTGAGAGCCAATCGTTAAGGATTGAGAATTGAAGGTTAAGGATTACGGGTTGAGAGCCGAGGGCTGAAGCTGATAATTGATACTTGAGGATTGAATGTTGAGAGCTTGGAGCTGAAGATTATAGATTGAGAAAAGATGGAGATTTGAAGACTTAGGATTGAGAGGCTGAACATTGGAGTTCGGAGATTCGTAGTTGACAATTAATAGCTGTGCAGAAAGTTGAAGTATTGAACTAATAAAAAGAGGTAAAAAAAAAAAAAATCGAGGTGCACTTTTCGAACTCCCAACATCATAATATTGACGTATTAATACTTCGACGACAAAACTTAACGAGAAATATTCTTTATTTTACATGAGTTTAATACATGAGTTTAATAAAAGAAATAAAATTAATTAAAATTATAAAATAAAATAAAAATTTTCAAACAACCGTTTAGTTTACTTCCAATTTCGCAGATCGTGTCTAAAGACGGAATAAATAAAAGCTTTTTTAAAATGTATTACTCGACTTTCTATGTGATAAAGAAACCATGTTTCATGTTGCGTTCATACGGTTCAAATAATTCACGTACTTGAAATATTATAACAAGTCCTTCTCCACTTGCAGTAGAAATTATACTAATTAACCAAAGAATACATAACGTGTGGTACGTGTCGCGTAAATTTGCTGCTTAAATTAATGACTTTCTATTCGGCCTTTTGCCATCCTTGTTTCTTAATTTTTGACACATTCTTCGCGAGCTTTAAATTCATTTGGCGATTCTTAATGCGCTCAAAATAGCCGCGCAAACGTTTTGTCCAAATCGCTAACCTAATAAAAAGAAAAGAAAAAAAAAAAAAAAAAAGTAGAAAAAAATCCGCCCGAATCTCTAAAAATATCGGAATATTTATTATTCGCGGGCGCGACCGTTACAAGCTCGAAATATTCATTCCAGCAAGATACGTCCGGTATTTGCCGTAAACATTTTCCGCGAAATATACCAGTGCATATTTGCGAGTATCCGTGAGCATTCGCGAGGTGCTCAACGCAACGCGAACCGCGCATATGTTCCGTTTGGTCCAACGAGTACGTGTACGTACACCCTGTTAGATACGCTTTTACAAATTCTGCTGTTTTAAAATAACGCCCGTTAACCCGTGCGCGCTTCGCGCGAACAAAGCTCCGCGTTACCCCGCTTATACGATATTCGCCGCGATGTTAACGAAATCTCCGACGACAGTACGTCGACGTTTCCGTAAACACGATCGCAACTGGTTGCAGCAATTGGTTGCCGAGTGCAGCGAAGCGCTTTACTTTTCTGAAGATCAACGCGCGCGTCCGCGAGACCGTTCTCCTTCGTGTTCAGCCCCTTCGCGCCGTATTCGTATCCCGTTTCCTCTCTTAATGTTCTCAGCTTTTGTGCTGTAAATGAAATCCCCGCCCCACGGCGGAGTGTTCAGCTACGAAAGAGCATCGAATGTCTCTGTTTGTTGCGCTTAAAATGTGCCGTGCGATATTGGCGTCGTTAGAGGAGAAACCGGGTGCTTTATTTCGCGAGAAAAACGCCCACCCCTCTGTCTTTTTGTTTTGCTCGAGAAATTTTCACGCAAATGAATAAACCGTGTCTCACGTATTACGAACAGCGTATGCATCGCGACGACCTCCTCTCTTTTTTTTTTTTTTTTTTTTTTTTTTCCTTTATCCGTATTTCTTAGCGGACCAGGTGTAGCGTTCTTGTATAATGCGCGTATCTCGCGTTAAATGTAAGGGAAAGATAATATCACACCGAGAGGAAGAGAGGAGTACATTTTGCTAAAGGCGCGCGCGCGCTGGCTCGGGTTAGAAGTATTTCCCGCGGATAAACAGTCTCACGTATCGTGTTATACGGAAAGGAACAAGCAGCGAGATCCACCGGAACGTCACGTCAAATCGCCGAAGTGGTTTACGCCTCGAAATCGATAATCCGAGTAAAAATCATGGAGGGAAGCGGCCGTATTTGCGCATGCAAAAGATACGAATCTTGACGCTCAATTTATACCGTTTTCACGGGGAGCGGACGAGGCGCAGACAATAAAGGAAGAGAATAAATCGTTTACCGTTGGAGACACCCGTCGTGAGCGGATCTTCACGGTTCAAGAGCACCGTGTCTCCACAGTTTTGCGCGCGCGGGAAGAGAGGGACGAAAAGAGAGAGAGATAGAGATAGAGAGCGTCGCTCCTTTTTCTTCTTATAAAATATACCACACTGCGTCTACGCTTCTACGGTTCGATCCTTTCTGCTCCCCTTTCCACGAGTTTACTTTATCGCGAGAAATATCAGGTTCCACAGCACCTCGTGCAAACACGGGAGACACTTGCGCCCAGGTATAAGCGACGACATTTGCTCCTTTTTCATGTCCCTCTGACACTCGTTCCGTGAAATTTCTTACTCCCTTCGTGCGCGCGAGACTCCTCGCAGAGCCGTTTACGGCGCGGTCGCGTCATCGGGTTTGCGCGAGATAATAAATATCGGATCGTACGAGCGCGCACGCAGCTGCGGGGAAAATAGCGCCGACACGCCGTCGCCGACGTGCACGACCGCCGGTCGCTAAGCTCGAAACTGCTATTTTTAGCAGTAACATCAAAGAGAATGACTTATGCATTCGATCTCGCGCGAGGCGTAACGATGACACATTCCTGCAACGGGTTTGATGTATCAAAGCGTCCTTTCCAATCTTCACGTTTCACGCAAAAATTCAGAAACCCCGCGCGATAGTTTGCGCGCGTACCCGTTTGTTTGCACCGAGAATGGAACATCAATTCGAATTTCTATAAAGCCTTTCGTCGGTGTTATATTAAAAATTATTTAAGTAACTTGAGAATATTTTTGCTCTGTTAACGCTAAAAAGTAAAATTATTATTTCAATTATTTGCGTACCAAGACGTATAACGTGAATTGAAATTAATATTTCTGTCCCTAGCTTAAGATTAAATATTTCATTTCGATGATCTCGGAAGAAATTTCGCGCAACCACTTTATTTCCCATTGTTAATTACCTTGCGGCGTGACAAGCAGGTTTAACGGTGTGCATTACAAAAATTGCAAACTGTATCTCGCGCTAAAGAGATTAAATACTACCGGCGCAAAATATACATAATTACGGGATAAAGTACTAGGTAATTGCGAAGCTGCGTATAGCACCTATATGCACCATCCCTGAGCGGAAAAAGGGAATTATATTTTCGTACCGCCGTGATTTCAAAGGCGATTCAGACGGGATGATTAAATCAGAGTATGATATATATGTAGGTATATATGTGTATACTACGTATACACGTACGTCGAAAAAAAAAAAAAAAAAAAAAAACAGCCAAAGGTGCAAAATTTCGCGCACTCTTGCCCGCGAACCATACGTACATTAATTTTATAACATGAGAGTAAAGTGAACTTAAAACCAGCCGACGGATGTTGCTTTGAAGAAAGCATTTTATTCCTCTTTCACCATGCCGGTGTAATTAAATTTCTAAAATAACGCAATCGAACTTCAAAAACATCAAAACAATTTTATAATTCTGTTTAAAATCAAATCAGCGAAATCTCATTTGTTTTCGCGCAAATATTATTTTTTTATTTTTTTTTCCAAAAAGCTCGCACAAAGAGAATGCTTTTTATAAAGATATCTCTTTTCGAGATCGATATCTTGAATATATTGTACGCACACACAATGGTTTCAGTTCAAATTTTCGAGTATCACGAGAGTGACAAACGTTCAATCTCGGTTTTGTGCTGCTCGGCAAACTTTGGAAATTTTAAAATAAAAAACGGAGAATGACATTGAGTTTGAAGACAATTTACTACAAAGTGCGAAAGCATTTGCGCGGAAAGCACGACCGAGTTTTCGTATCCTCCGCGAGAATATCCTTACACAAACTGCAACAGTAAGATTATAAACTGAGAAGTTTCCTGTTCATGTTATAATCCGCTATTCGTGTTTACCCGGGTGATAATATCCGAGCTGACAAAGCTATCGTAAGCCGATATTTCGTAAGAGCACTCTCATAAAATATTTAAATCGCTTGACTCTCTTTTTCTTACTCCCGAAAAATATCATTAAAATTTTTTAATAAAATCATGTTTACTCTCTTACTTTTCTCCCCCTTTCGAGTTATATCAATACGATCAATTTTATATTAATTTAAAAATATCTGTTATTTTCGAAAACGTTAATTATATTTGCTCAAGCGAAAGGTCGAATCTAATTTTATCTTTAATTTCTATTTCATTTCTAATTAAGCTTTTTGTAGTCCTTTCAATATTTACGTAGGATTTTATAAGTTTCGATATAACTAATAAATTAATCAATAAATTCCGCTATGTTCACAAAAAATTTTCTATCCTCCAGGAAGCGCTAAAAAATAGAGATCGTACACTAATTAAAATAACTAAAATATTAATAATTTCGAGAGTTTGAATTCCACGAATGTATGATATAACATTACAATATAACACGATACATTAATATAAAACATTGCAATTATAATTATATAGCATGTAACAATACGTATGTATACAGTATACAAGCCACTATAAACCCATCAGTGAGATTTAGAATTATCCGATCTATTTAATTATCTATTAATATCCCGCCCGCGTAATAGGGATCGTTGAGAAAATTCCGCCCTCACGCACCACGGGGCCTCGTAATTAGGAAGAGCTTTTTCAGCGGTGAAAGTAAGCGTCGGATTCTTTCAGTCGCCGGCCGCATTGGGCCCTTGAGCGACGTGTAAACGCCACTCGGCGGTGCTTAGCACACACGCGTGTTTCCACTCCGGGGAATATATTCCTGGCGTTAGAGCCTCGTGAGCACGAGAGACGTGACGTTGCAACAATCGCCGGCGTCCCTCGCTCGCCCGTCCGTCTTTTTCCGAAAGGGAAAATTGCGACATGCCCCAGCGAAAACATGACGCGGCCTTCGCATTCCGTTGTTCTCCCTCGTTCCGCTTTCCCATCCGCTCTTTCACTCCCTACCCTCTCCCCCATCGCCTCCCGCGCGATTCCCACCGTCCGGAGGGAATGAAAATCCCGAGGACGTCGCCTGTACGGCGTCAGTGTGTCAGCCGCCGGGAGAGACAGTCTCGGGCCATCCCTCTCTTGCTACTCCGCGCACCTCCTTCGCCACCCTGCCGGGCATGAATTTGTGCAATCTGAGTCTTTAATACCGTGAGTGGTTTTTGCTCTTATTAGAACGGCAAACGCGCGCTAGACATGGGAACGTAGATTAAACGACCCTACGGGACCTCGTTAAAGGATTCACCCTCTCCTCTCTCCCCCCCCCTTCCCCGCCCTTCTCACCCGTTTCTCGAGACAACGACAGTTTTCGGTAAATGATACCCGGCGCGGCGACGCCAAGTGGCTGCATCGGATCGAGTCTCCGATACCCGTCTCTTCCGGGAACAGTACGACGCCGGATCGCTGGCTAATAACGTTTAATACCGAAGTTAGGTTACGACACGAACGAACGAAGAACTTGGAAGGGAGACGGGGAAGGATCTCGTCGACTTTGAGATAAGTTTGCGCGGTGCCTCACCTCTCGTTTGTTCTCTCGAAACACGTTGGCGTCGCGTCGTTACTTTGTACAAAATTTTCAGCACGTTCGCGCGCGCAATAGCTTTAGAACTTCCGAAGGGAGCGAGAGGATGATATAGGGGTCGAGAAAAGTGCGAGGAAGAGGGAAAGAGAGATCCGAGGGACGTAGGAGGCGGGAGGGGCGAGGCTGGAAATGGCGAGAACGAGCACGTCGCGTGATATCGGCCGGTGATGGATGCAGTCATTCGAAACGCGGAGCAGGCAGCAACCGCGACGACGATCCATTCGATCCGGTCGATCCGTGTAATTAAATGCCCACCGCGTACCCACCGCTGGGTTTCCCTACCGCACGAAAGTGTACCCCGCGGTTGCTGTAATCCATCCACACTTGTAGAACGACCGGGGTGTAGACGATATACGACGCCCGGAGTCGCCTCGGACCGAAGGTTAATGCGAAAAAGACGACACGTAGGCACGCTCAAACGGCCCGTGCGAACAATTTCCGACGAAAATATGCGCCCACTTTTACGAACATAAAAAAAAAAAAAAAACACGTTCGTTGATTTTCACCCGCGTTGACGTTCGTATCTCGCAATTACCACTTAAATGCCGACTACATTATTCGCTCCGTCGCTCCACATCGTCGCAAATAACTAATTCGCCGCGATAACTAATTCGTTACAGCACAGTTAATCAATATTGCTCGACAATATGCACTGATGAAATTAACACGTGTATTGACGTATTTTTATTATCCGTGTTATTACATACCTGTACAAAAGAGGGAAACTAAATATTGACGCTCATAAGTGCGCGTGATTAAACTGGCCATAACAATTATTTATGCAGGAGATAGGTATGCAATGCGCGCAGCGATAGTTGCGGTCGTTTATGAGGCTGCACGATGTTTCGGAGCCCCAATTAATGGTACGTCGAGTGTCCGCGGAACGAATTTGAAGAGGCATTAAAAGGTACGGCATGCTTGGCTATGCAATACCATAAGGTAGTTACGTGTTAACTAGGAGCGTAACATTGAAAACTAATTAAAGAGCTACGACTTAATATACCGTCAGCTTAAACAACGGTCATCGTGAATGTTTTAACGTGTTTTATTATTCTGCCGATTGTAAAGTAAAACCAGCTCGAATACAAACGGAAATTTATCTCGCAGAGGACTTTCGTGAAGTATTTTTAAGAATACGTAGACTCCCGCACATATATATGGAATTTTTATCTAGTAAACTCAAGAATCCACAGTGGAATATCTCGTACAAATTGAGATTGTTAAAATATCACCGCAGATTTCGCATGTACTAGCGAAACGTAAATATTTAATGGAAGATTTATCGTGGAAAAAGAAAGAAATAGGAGAGAGAGAGAAAGAGAGCGCATGGAGAAGGGGATAAGGGGGCACGCAAGACAATGGAAAAAGTCGGAAGAGGAAGAACCGAGCCAAGTTTCGGTCGTAAGAGAGACAAGTACCGAGATCGCTGAGGTCGTGCCAATATTCGCGAACGCAGTCTTTGGTGAAATGCAAATTCACTATCCGTTCGACCGATGGACTTTCTTTGGAAATGTACGAGAGAAAGAAAGAGAAAGAGAGAGAGAGAGGGAGGGGAGAAAGGGGAGAATTGCAGATGCGGGATTAAATTCCTATTAAGTGTGGAGCTGAAACTTTTAATACGATGCAGCCGGGGAAATTGAATTGCTATTTCGGTAATCGTTCTCATAATCCCGCAGAAAGGGCGAGTTAATAAACTCGATAATTATGACATTACGCTATTGTCATTTTTACTATAGTAATTACCGCCTGACAAATAAATTTTCAGCCCGACGTTATTCGAAATTATACATTATTCTCTTTGGTGTCATTACGGATTTTATAGAATTTATCCAGTTGTCAAGTTCTCCTCGTGGGTTAATTAACTCGTCCGCTATCAACTATTTTCGTCGTAAATACGCTTTGTCAAATATCTAGATTTAAAGTCATTCGACACCTTGTTTTTCTTTTTATTTCATTTATTTTATTTTATTCTTTTATTTTTTTTTTTTTATTTTTATACCGTTATGCAGTCGCGATTAATCGCAATGAACTCGGTCAGCGTTATATTCGTTTCGATCCCAATTTCGCAATTCTATTGTCATGCAGAAACGACTAACGAACATCAGTATCCAATTATGTCAACTTGTTCGTTACGAACGATTATAATCTACGCCCATAAATCGGAATGTATGCTAATATCGCGTGTAATATGATGTATCTTTCTGGAAGCAATAATAAGGTAATTGCGTGTTCAATTGCACGCACAATAGAACGGAATATTCGCACGGCTGATAAGACTGTTAAATAATACGATGCGGTGTATTTCAGAGGAAGCACATTCTCCGCTATCTATTCCATGGATATCTTCTTGAAATGACGCGATAACGAACCATCACGGGCCCGTACAGCTTCGCCGATCGAAGCTCCCCGTTCCACTCTTTACTCGCCGTCAACACGTACGAAGTAACCCGCGCCTGGTAACCGAGAATCGTCCGTAGGTTCGCTCCCGGTGGACACCAAATGAAAATCGGAAAAACTACCGGCGAAATCGAATTTAATCGGCGGGTGTGTGTGTAAAGGCACCGTGTAATATCCGTGTATTATCGCAAGAATCGGAATCCCTAGGATTTTTCAAGATACTTTTACCTTCTTAGTCGTTTATTAAAAAGCAACAAAAAAAAAAAAACCTTATGTTTTGCGGAAATGATATATCTACTGCCACACCACTGCATCATTTAATTTAGATGTGACAAGAAAACATCTCGAGGGCGAGCACTATTTCCTTTCTTTTGCAGCCCTCTAATAAACGATGTTTAAAAAGATACGGAGTATAACAAATCCACTTATAAAATTTAGTACGTTAACTTTATTATCAATTCAGCACAAGTTCTATTTAGTAATCTCCATCCATAAATTACGAATCGCCTCGCAGAATGTCTTAGACAATTGTTCGTTGAATTTTATCAATAATTTTTAGCACGTGATAAAATTTATGTGAATTCACGTACTGAAAAAGACCAACCGCGTCGATTTTACCAGACAGCTGAAATTGTTTTATTAACGGGAATGATTTATTAAGCGTATTACTACATAGTTTATACGCGGGGGAAAATCGAGATGCATGTAGAAATAGCCGGCCGGCGATAAACGCGGCGCGTTGCGTGCTAGGGTTGGTTTTATACAGCAGTTACGCGAGCACAATCTAACAGGAGTATCTGAATTTGCCTAAAAGCCTCGGCCGGATCGTATCTGCGGCGCTCCGCGCGTTCTTGCTACGGTCCACGCAATCCCCATAGTTTGCATCGCGAGATCGTCGACATACGGACGGCACACTTCGGTCAACTATTCTCGGTACGGGAATCTCCTTCGTCTAGTGACGCATAGCCGAAATCTGATAGTTACCGCCGTGGAATGAATATGCGATACGCGCGCGATGCTCATACTGACGCGTATACGGCGTGCCCGGCAAGTAAATGCCAAGTTCCACCAAGTGGCTGTTATCCGATAACGCATATACGCGCTCGCGTGCGCCCACCAAATGGATAATACGCGTTTTGACTCGATCGCCAAATCCGACTAATTAGCGCCGCGCGGTTGTGTCACGATATTAATCGCACTTACAATTAGAGGGAGATCGAACCGTCCGGCACTGTCAAAAATCGGCCCAAAATTCGACCGCGTAGGCTCGAAATTTGTACGCAGATCGCAATTTTTAAACGAATAATATTGCAAAACTATGCTTTTTTTAAAAATAATTAATTATCTTCCAGAAATGAAACCATTAATTTTAAGATAGTCGTAGGATATACGTGAATTTTATGGCTGTAATCGTATGCGTATCGGAAAAGCTAAGAATATTATATAATACTTTAAATTTAACATTATTTTAATTCATTTGATGATACTTATTAATTTAATATAGAGAGGAATATATATTATATACATATATGTATATACATATGTATGTATTTCAATGTGGCATTAATTGAATATGTTTTAATTTTTGCACACAAATAAGAATTTTATGTGCCTTTAATATTTAGAAACGTTACAATCGATATGCGCGAAATTAATAGATTTCAGGAATAAAAACGAATTGTAACGGACTGAAATAGATCGAACGTTGACTTTAGTTTGACGAACGCCGAACGTAAAAAAATTGTAGCAACCAATTCTGATCCGTTTAATAATAGAACGTGTCAATTACAAGGGCTCAATTCCCGAGTTTACAACGCGCCCGAATATGTACTTGTACAAAAATTTGAAAACCAGTTCCCACCGCCGACATATCGAGAGTACAATTGTGATTTGCATCGGACTGCCTCTCGACAAAAAAATATGTGCACCCGCAGTGCGTCGAATAATGGCGAGGGAGGGAAAAAAAAATGGAACGGGAGGTAACAAAAAATAAAGTAGAGCGAATGTCGTACTCGGATGAATCGCCGCGGACCCTTCTTCACGCGAATGCATTTCGAGCATAACGCGCGCGTGTATTATGCGTTCGAATAAATTTGAATGCGAATGAGGACGCGATAAAAAAAGCGAGCGAGAGCGATGGAAGGGCGACGGGGTAGAAGAAAGAGGAAACGTAACGCTGGAGCAGAAACAAAAGGGAAGGATTATATCGCGAGTAATTTTGATGGGGCCCGACACGCGCGCGACGTATCTCGAAACGGATAGAAGTTGGAATAGGTCGACATTCTCTAGACAACGATCGGGAGCCACCAATTAATCGATCAGCTCTGGCTCGCGCTCCTCTTTATCGCCCGGATCCTATCTTTTAATTGGAAGAACAGCGCGCC
Organism: Cardiocondyla obscurior; assembly: GCF_019399895.1. NCBI lineage: Eukaryota > Metazoa > Arthropoda > Insecta > Hymenoptera > Formicidae > Cardiocondyla > Cardiocondyla obscurior. The sequence continues at coordinate 1,613,335 of NC_091891.1, read as the reverse complement.
GGCCGGCCGACCGACCGGCGGATTAGCCGGTTCTCTTGACTTCGAAAGATCAATAAAAGCTGCCCGAGAGCTGCAGTCCAAACCGCGTGTTTCCCGCTGGCATCGTCGACCTTATCGTCGCCATCGCCGTGCTTCACTGGAAAATGGCATCCAGTGCGCGTCAATATTTTTCTACGCCGCCGTTGCAGCCAGAAAGACGAGATCCGGAGCGGATCGCGTTGGCTTATCTCCGCTTCCGACGCTACTCCTCTCACGCTGGTCTCTTTTTCGCCAAGATCTAATTAATTAGGCATTCTAATCTCTAAATCTATCATCTTTTATCTTCAAAGAGATTTTTATTTTTTATTAAAGGGCTCTTCCACGTGTCGCGGACAAGTTGGAAGATTAAAAATATACGGGGGGAGGGTAGAAGGGGCCGCGAAAATGACTGATGGAGGAAAAGGCCCATCGTAATGGCGAGTCTCGCGTGTAGTCAGCCATTGTGTCGAAATGCAAATCGTTCGATAGCCGGCGGCGGACGGAAATCATGGACCGTCTATGTGTGCGGGTCTTTTCCCCGCGTCGCGTCGCGGGAAAAGCTTTCTTTCTGGCGCTCCGCTACCTCACCGCCGCTCCGCGCTTATAGAGGAATCTGACTCGTCAGACTGGTTTATTAAATTTTCACGGTACGCCGGACACGTTTAATTTTACTTTGTATTGATTTTACCGCAGAATGGGGAATACGGCGCGGATGGACAATGTAATTCTTTTCCACAGTCTATGCGGAGAGTTGAACCCCGGCGTACAATGCGCGACGATACGAAAGCTCCAATCGACGGTGTGCCCAATGAAAATTGACTCGTCCCCGCGTCAATCAATCGATTAATAGTCGCAAAGTACACAGCGCGTGGCTGCGAAAGCCGCCGGTCCGTTTTGCGCCGCGTGCTCAACTGTGTATTACGGGGGCGGCGATCGTTGCGGAAATATTTACAGATGCCCGCAAATCGCACGGATTCAAAAAATTATTAAAAGAGACCGGATATATCAATAAAAGCCTGTCAATAATTGATGAGCGGCGGTGGCCGTTGACCCGCCTGTGCAATCTTCCCTTCGCCGAGAGAGCCAATCTCCCCTTCAAAGTCCCTTTCAGATAAAGCGTTTCCCGAAACGTGTGTGCAGCCGAAGCCATCTCGACCGGACGATAGGTTTCCGAAATTAGAAAATACCAGCACGCGCTGGCCGAGAAACAATTATTTGTTGCAAGCGTCTCATGAAGTACGTGCGACGCCTCGATGAAACCGTTACCCGCACTGTATACCCGTCCGTAAAATGTCGCGCACGTTTCTGGCGTTTCAGTTCGCTCTGATACGAGACCGAAACGTCCGAGTGTCTCGCAGCCGAGTCGGCGAGAGAGGGATAAGGTTTTGATAAATATCCTCGAGGATGTAATCGCCGCGGAGGCGCCTCGCCCAGGTAATACCGTCTATCTAAAAATTAAACTGTTACCTTGAAAATCTCGGCGGGCCTCTTCGCCCTCCCGCCTCGGACGGGAGTCGATAACGCCTCGTTAAGTCTTCAAAGTCGCGACGATAATTTAACAGGTATCGGCACGCGATATTTTCTCAACATATAGATGTCAAATCTCGCGCCGAGTGATCGCGACTGTACATTGGCATATTACCAAAAAGCGATTATGAGCCCAGAAATGAGAGATTATGAGCTCGGGATATAGTTACGTGCCTCAGACACGCTACGCTCATGTGGAATGTTTTTCGAGACGGCGTATAATGGAGATGTAGCGTAACATGCCTGATGTGCTTATTTTAATGAGAGCCCGACCGGCAGAAGTCGAAACTTTTCCCGATAACATTACCGGCTCCGTCGAGCTTGTAAAGTAGTTAAGTCGGCTTGTGATTTACGGCCGATACAATGAATCCACTTCCACTTGAATATCTATTATTTTATTTTACTTTATTTTATTTTTTTTTTATTTTTTCTATTTTTTTTTTAATTAAAATGAACGAGACGCGGATAATTCCCGGACGTGATTACTTAATCGAGTATTTAGACGCAGTCGCGTTTCCGACTTATCTACTGGCAGCATCCTTCGATACTTGCGCTTTTCTCCGTGACAAGTTTATTGAAAGCAACCGATGCCGATATTTTCTATTGAAGGCATTCGTTATATAACACTATTAATAATACGCGACGAGGCGCACGGACTCAACAATACGTATTAACGTATTAATTTCTATCCGTTATATTACTTCATCGGACCCTTTGTTTCTCGGCGGAATATTGATTTCAATCTCGCGAGTCGTCGAATTTTTTTATTTTTCCACGTTGTCATTGTAATAATAGATGACAATAGGAAGCCTTGGGCACGTAGAAAATTAGTTCCGAGCGTTACCGCGGGAACAGTCGGTTTGCGTCGCCGTAACGTCGTTGAATAATGCATCTTCCGTTACGGCGATGATATTTACAAACGAATACTTCAAAATACAGATGCAATTCTTCGTAATAAAAACACCAAATTATTCATACAAAATGCGAACTACGATACCCTTTTATATTTTTTCACTTTATTACTATTATTTTTTTTTTTTTTTTTTTTTTACTTCAAAGTAAGAGCGCGCGCGCTTGCTTCTATCTTTCGCCGTACGTAAAAGCTTTTGCTTTATTTCCATATAATCCAATATCTTTCTCGATATCTAAAGCGTAACGCAAACACAATAAACACACTGCCTCGGTGTACCGTCAGAGGAAAAGACAGTGCTTAGCCCCTTTAACCCGTAATGACAACGCGATTGAGCGACCGTGTCGTTAATGTCACGCAAATGTGTCTTTACGAAATATTATTCAAAGAGCTTGCAGTATTGTGTGCGCGCGCGCGTGATGTATGTGTATGCATGTATGCACGCGAGCACGCGACACACGAGGGTTGATTATCCCCGTGTAAGACCACTCCGGCCTTCGGTTCTCCACGTAATTAAAGTCGAAACATGAAAAAGAATGTCCTGTCATACACGGTAATTCCATTTGCCCGCCGCGAAAGCCACTGATAATTAATAAGCCAAATGAATCCCGCTTTTATGAGGAATTTCGTTGATGACGATTAGAACGAAATACATTCGTGGTTTGCTCCGCGCAATTAAAATTTTTTTCCCTTTCCGTCTCGCGATCCCGCAGTTACTAAGTTTCTAAAATTAATTGGCGCGTTATATTACTTCATCTAATTACAAACAGCAATTAAGGAAACCGAGAAGAATACGTTTGTCAGGCAAACATAGTTGTGTCGCTAGTTTAAATGCACCCGGAAAAGAGGCGTTGTTATTTCACTTTGAAAGATCGTGTCGGCGCGTGTCACAAAGGGTCTAATTAATGATATTAAGACTCCGTATTATCAGATTAATTGAACGATCTCCGTCTCTCTCTTTCTTCAGTTACCGTCTCGTTTTTATTATCAATGAAAACCGCAATTTAGTAACAAGGTAGCAAGGTGGATCGATGAAAAGCGTACGGCGATAACTTGTTCCGTTTCATTGTTCACGATTTTTTGTCTCTCCACTATGAAGTCTTTTTATACCAACTGATCAATTTTTTTTTAGAAAAAATTTTTTTTCATAAAATTTGAATGAACGATAAGAAAAAAAAAGTAAGCCGTACATGTTCGCATTTAATTATTTAATTATTAAAAAAAAAGTTTAAAATTAGATAAAAATCGCAGTGGGTCTGTAGAGTTTAAATAAACGAAGCAAATCAATTGCTTACAATTATTACAGCTTTCGACTGATGGATCGATTCGTTTGCCACTTCAAATTATTTAATACATATATTTTTCCATGCATTACGATCTTTACGCAGATACAGTTTTAATATACATATCGGCAAAACAGGAAGTATGTTATTTCATAGCGGCCGGGTGGTAGCTTAGTGATAAAAGCGATCGTCGGGCATGCAAAAGATCAGAGTTTCAATTCCCAGCTTAGTTAACAACGTGTTTAATATTTTTTTTTCTCTCTCTTTTTCTCTCTCTCTCTTCAAAATAACGAAACATCGTGTTCGACTCGACCATGATTAAAAGTAAACCAGAAAGTCATCACAGAGAGGAAGATATTAACGTGTGGCTCTGGATAGCTTAAGTGGCGAGAGTACTCGACCGGAAAAACGAAGATTCGATTCTTCGGTTGGAAAATCGCCCGCGCCCGATATCTTCTTCTTTTTTTTTTTTTTTTCTATAGCGAGATAAAACTCCAACAAGTTGGTAAAACATATTCAGTAACAAAGTATACTTTGTTTTCATTTACTCTCATGGATCCCTCGTAAAGTTTTTCAAACTTATTAATATTATTTATTTATGCTCCAAATCCAAATCATTCATATATTTCCTTTTATATTTATCCCGGGACTTTGCTCTCGCGCGATAAGGTTTTATCTGCAGATATACTTTTTCATTACAAGGGACGAGGAATAACGGATATCGTGGTATTCACGAGAAGAAAAGGAAATGTCGAAATGCGCATAAGATCGTACGGTATAATTTCGGAAACTGCATTTTTTTAATTCCCCGCAGCTGCAGCGATTACGTCAGGAAGCGCTAGTGTATTCGCGCATTACTTCTCATTTCTGCGAGATTTATTTGACACCGCGCGTCGGTGAATATCCGCGCGCCTTCGTATTCGAAAATAGGTGCATATTTCACGGTGCATTTCGTTCTCTCATTTTCAGGGATTACCAGATTCTTGGCTTTTTTTTTAAATATTTTTTGTTCCGTGTTTGTTTATTTAGCGGTGTACGCGAATATGTATCGTAATACGAGCGCGAATCCACGAAGGAGAGAGGGGAAAAAAAATTGACAAGGTAACGCGATCCCGATAAGAGCTGCGTACGAAACGTTTATTTGAACGTTGTTAATTATTATTATTTGCGGCAACATTTTGCAGTCGCCGCAAAACGTTACGCGATCGCAAATACATCGCGGTGTGTCGCGTTATCAAATTATCAACGAGGCAAATTTTGCTCCCGCCAGCCCGAGGATTCATCGCGGCTCGTCGTTTTCTTCGGCGTTTACATCTGAATTTTCCATCATCTCTCTGAACTCCCCGATGCACTTGGCGCAAAGTTTCCACTCACCTCTAGAGATTGTAAACAGTATAATAATGGCCGTTCTTATTACAGGCTGGTACAATGAGAGTTTCGAGAAAACTTCTGAGATTTGCCATTCCTCAGCATTCTAATTAGTAATGCTAACGAAACTTCGCGGAATAATGAACGCCGAAGCAGTATTGAATCAAGTGCTGTCGCATGCATTAATGTGTGTCAGCGCCGCTGTTCAGGCTTTCGCCGGCGAGCCTCCGATACCGTTCTCGCTGTTTGCCTTACTTAAATTAACACGAAACGGGGCAATCCGGTGAAAGTGAGAAGACACACGCAAAAGTATCGTTCATTAGTGACGTAGTGATACAACGTACAAATGATTTATAAGCTTAATTGAAGCTCTGCATGAAGTAACGTTCGCGGAGCGAGAGAATTACGTCAAATTGCCTTACCGAAGAAAAACTAGAAATTAGGTCGCGATATTAAAGTCATTAAAGACAAACGTACGACGTGTAATTTTCATGTGGAAGTAACACGTACGTGTCAAGTTACTTAGAAATTATTCTTTCTACCCAAATTATTTTTGCGTACGTCTATTATACACGGTGTAATTATCACATCCTATAAGATGGCACTGATAAGTAAATGTGTAAACCTAACACCCGGGGCCACTCTATACCTAACAGTCCATTTACCTCGGGTTCTTGTCATCGTCAAGTATTTTCGTTCCACCCAAGTTTGTGTTCGGCCGTCGGTTTTTGCTCTTCAACCTCAATGGATGTGTCGATCTATTAGGTCGACGTGGTATTAGCCCCTCTCGGTATCATCGAATGGCTCTCTACCTTCCCTTTTTCAATGAAACGGGAAGAAATTTCGTGGACGCCGCGATGGAGAATCGATCGGCGCGCAGCGCAGGAATTTGAAAACGACCCCGGAATTCTCTCTCGCCTCCTCGACGTTCTTACGGACGTGCGCGGAGTAATATAGTAATTTTCGCGCTGCGATGCATGTAACAACAATTATTTCGCGAGGAACGAAACCGGAAATTCTACGAACAAATAGCATTTGCCCGTAGAAGGGGAAGTGAGGCTTCGTCCGAGCCAATAAACCGTATTTTCGCGGTCTGCTCGTCCGCTCAAACCGGATTATCGATACTTCGATTATTCCACTTACTGCCTTAACGATGTTATTGTTTGTTCAATCAACGACATTATCTGGACAATCGTGCAACTAACCACACCGAGGCCCCGCGCATCGTGCCCCTCGCAGTTTTCTTTTCCTACCCGCCCCCGTTCCGGGGCCTCGTCATCGAGACAACGTACGCGAATCGACGGAAATATTCGCGGAATCACGGTGGAAGAATGCGCGCGGGCACTTTTAATTGAACGCCGCCCGGCGAAAGAGACGGAATCGAAAATCGATGCAACGTGCATCGTAAATACGTGTACTTTGCCAATGGTTTTACGGGCAAATTATCCCGCATAAATTTCCCGTCCCTCCCGCCGCGCCTTCTTACTTACGGCGGAAAGTAAAAATAATACGGCGCATCGATATACGGATTAACCGCGCGCTCATAACAATATAGGCAATTTGCAGAAATATCGCGGGCGCATAACGTATGTGTATTTTCGATTAAACGTCGCGTCGCGAAAATACAATCGGAAATCGATGGAACGGCGCGGCGGCGGAGTAAACGTATATACTTGGCCAATCGCTTTATGCGCGAAACCGTGAATGTTACGTTAACTCGGTATGGAAATATATCTCGTATTTCTTCGTGCTGCCTTTCCAAAGAGAGAGGTTTCTCTAGAAAATTTGCCAGATGCGACTCGGGGACGGGACTCGCTCGCGGTCTCCGTGGGCATTCGCGGAGGAGGCGAGGGGCTCGTATCAAAGGACCTTTCCTTATATTACGACCTAAGAGGCTTCCTTCAGTAGATTATGGCAGCGTCGCGCTATTGCAACTTGCTATAAGGAGCTTATAGCTCCCTGCTATCAGAGACATTGCCGGAGGAAAGCGATCGTGCCTTTTGCCTTGACGGACACTATCAGGTATCGGGTGCTGTCAATGCGAATATATATGGCCGGGTGCTTGATGCGGTGAGACCGCCGCTTTAGACATGGACATGCAATTAATCGCGAGTTAATCAAATTAGCGGCTATTGTCCTTGGGAACAGTTGGGACCGCGATCGAAGTGTCAACCGCAGAGGGGATGACTCTAGATAGTTTCCGTGAAACAATTTGAACTTCTATCGCATTCCATTATACTGTTTTCCCACCCGCGAGCTACCTCTAAGCTCAATATTTTCAAGCTTATTTCCGCGAATGGGAAACGCTCCGTTTATAATGCAAAAAGAGCTTTGCGCTGACATTTTTCTGCTTTTAAGATTTCAAAAGCGCCTCTGAATGGCTCAGAAAGTCTCTCGACTGTTTACGTTTTAGAATATTGTTACGTTTATTCGCAAATGCGTTCGAATTTATATCTTTACACCCGAGTAATTGCTATAATGTATACAAATCAGTTAAACGATACGAGCCTTAAGCCAGTCAGACGATGACCGACGATTTGCGGTTTACTGTACGATTCTTCGTCATTCGATTTTACGGCGTTTTTGAAACAGATTTACCTGCGCAGCGCCAACGCGACGTGCAGCGGTAACAAGGAAATATCGTTCCACGAATCGATCCGCGGCGTGAAAAGGTCACTGAGAAGGGGTCGTCGCTTGTCGAACGTGGCGGATACCGTGTCGATTATACCGAGCAATGTGGCCGCATGAATATGCGCTCCGAACGAGAAACACCGAGATTTCGCGACGCTCTACAGCATTCGACGATGTGCAACGAATCGCGTACTTGATCGAACTTGAATACGAGGAGCGATATAAATTCATAGAGAGAGAGTGATCCTGCAGCATTACCGTACCATCTGCAATACGATATATTTAAATTCGACGCATCGAGTGAAAATCAACGCCCGGCGCTGTTGTATATTCTCGGAAGCATTCGTCAAAATCAATCCCGAAAAGTTAGCGCGGTGGCTACATTTATGTCATTAAGAAAGCCAATATACTTTTCCGCAAATTTAATTTCAATATTAGACCGCGCGATACATGAAAATTTATGAAGCTATTAAAATTTTACAAACACTCGACGTTATGTCTACATATAATATGTAATATATGTACGTACGTAAGGATGTCTCAACCTTATAACTTTTTAATGTCAAATTTCTGATTCGGAGACGAAACTCCTGATACCAAAACGTCATAACTTTCAAATAGGAAGCGTTCAACTACGGTGAATCTCTACGACGAAAGTTCGTACGCTCAGATTTGGTGTGCCGGCACATATTGCCGGTGTAATGCTTCAGGAGGAAGTAGAGGAAGCCCTCATCTGACAACTGCCTCCTGATATCGACATAATTCTACTTACAACAATTCCGAAGGCTTTTTAACCAATTTATTAATAGTGTAAAAATATTAAAATATTATTTTAATTCAACGCGCTAATTTAACGCCAAATTGTAATAAACGTATCGATGACAATATGCTATCTCCTCGCCGTTAGGTATATTTCAATCGACGTAAATGAATTATTACATTCCCAAGCTTTAGCTATTACTTACAAGCTTAAACACATTAAACATTTAAACATATCGACATATTACTCAAATGTCTGTCACTTTCACCTACCATCTTTAACTTAAATTCGCTGTGCCGGAAATTTTTTTTTCTTTTTTTTAATTTTAAAACATTTTTCCACAAAATATTAATTCTTTAAATTCAAATCGCTTCAAAGAATATATTATTAAAAAATATAATGTGTCTAAAATATTATATCGTATACAAAAATTATCAATACGTAATTTCTATTTAATAGCATATTTACGAAAAATAGAATTATTAATGCACACTACAATAGAAACATTACGAAAACAGTAACTTGTTAAAATTAAATATAAACTGTTTTATTAAAATTATAATTGCTACAACCGTTAGCTTATAACATATAATTGTCACAAAATTATTTTGTAATTACTTTATATTTTATTACTTGTTATAGAAATTATATTATTATAAAAGCATTTTAACTCGCACAATGCGATAATTTGATCCTTGGAAATTAATGTTTCGCTGGCTTCTGTGCCGTACGCATGTATTTTATTCTACTTTGACATCATTCTATTTAAAATTGTTACGTATTAAAAATTTTTTTTTGTTTTGTCTATACCCGGAGATATCAAATATTTACCGAACAGAGGGAAAAATTTAATTTAATATACTTTTTTTATCCAAACGTACGCACTATAACTTTCAGTTGGAATAGTAAATGGCTTTTTTTAAAGCACCATTTAAAATATTAAAAATAAATGTAAAATATCAATCGATAACATGTAAATAATTAATTCCGCTAAAAGTCAAGTTTATAAAAAATAAATTGTAATTTCTACGAGTAATTCACCAATGCTCGGCCAATGCCGACAATCGCGGCGACGTAATAATCTTCTAAATTGTTAACTTTATACTTTCATGTTCTGATATCGCATGCCATGTGCGATTTCTTCGTACATGAATGGCGTCTATATAAACGGAGCAGAGGGTGGACGGATTGCAATCTATGTACGTTGTCGTATCATGGTACAACAATGCGGTATATAACTCCCATTCCGGCCATATCAACGTGCTATCGTGAGCGTATCTCGCGTTATGCGCGAATTGTTACGATCTTAAAGTTCGAGTTTAAACTTAATTTTCTTGCCCGTCTCTCCCATCCCAGCCAACTCTCCCCCCTCTCTGATTCGCCTCGTCGGAGCGTTGCGGCTCTTTCTCGAAATAGGTTGTGTCGTATAATACATATACAAGGGCGGGACGGAGATGTGCGAGCGCATACGGCAAAGCCTTAGTACCGGAGACCATTTTCTGGCTGGCCCCGTCTATACGTCTAAGCTGCCTGTGATACTGTGGCGCATATGACAATTTAAGCATCTGGGTCAGATAGGCACACACGCTGGTTCCCTCCTCTTCGGGCATGATCATTCCATCACGGTGCAAATATTGAATTTGCATGGTCCTCTCGTTTCTGCAATGCAGATGTATCCGCTCCGAAAGTGTGCGCCGGTGTGCGCGTGTACGTATACGCGTCGTGTACGACGACGAGGCGACACCGTTTATTGCTCTTTGCGATGGGCTCGTACAACCTATTGTATCAACTCGCCGTCTAATGAAATCTGATTCGCGAAAACGAATTTCCGCTCGCTCTGCGCGGAAAATATTACCCGCGGAGCAATTCGAAGAGCCGTATTCCCCAACTTGCAGATAGCGTTATTGATATCGATACTCCAATGCTATCTACGGCCCGAGTATCGGTGTTATAAATCTGTATTTATGAAATCCGATATGGCTTAACCTTTCGTACGATCATAGACCTCGTGGAAATAAGCTACTTCTGTATCTTTAAAGTTTTATTTTACTTTTCTTTTTTTTAACAGAATTAAATACTTTCGGCCTTTGACGTCGTATTTAAACGCATATCCGCGAATTGAATGCGGACGATGTTGAATAAGATATAATGCGCTAGTGAGATACGCGCGCGGAGATAAAACGTGCACAGGAACCAGACGCATAACGCGCGCTATGTTCTTGACATACATATCCCAGTCTTTGAAAATATATTTTCATATTACGACAAAAATATGAGACTTTCAAGGATTGTCGACGTGAAAGTACATCCCTGTGACACGCACACGCGCCTCCGCGCTTCCCTTTGAATAGGAATTTTTATATCATAACGAGAATACCCCCGGCGCGAGTCTGAAGCGCCGTCTGAGTGAAATTGTGGCATTGCTCGCCCATACACACGGATATTTGCTCTCGCAAGCATTCGGGATTACGGCGATTGTGCGGTGCGTAGCTGTATTACGTCGGCGAAATCGACGACGGAATGCGAAAACGACGCATTCGATATTGGACCACGTGGCGAAAATATGACGTAAGAACTTTTATCGTATGAAAAGCCGTCGGCCGCGAGCGCGCAACAAAACTATTCCAATATACACGTGAATATTTAAACGTAACATGTACTACGACCTAAATATTCTAACCATTTCGGACAATCAGATAAAAAAAAAGAAGTACCTACATTTTATAAAAGCACCGTCGAATAATTTTCGGCGTTCAGGATATCGCGCACGTACCATAATTGCTATAAGGGAACAAAGAATATATACGGGCAATTGCGATTTTATCTCAACATCCATACGGGGTCGAGGGGAAAAAAAAGAATTGACATTACAAATTGATCGTACGTCCATTATCTCGTCGCGTGAGAGAAACAGATTGTTTCGCGATGCAATAAGAGCCGGCCGAATTGGATCAGCGGTATCGAGCGTTTTTCGAAGCGATAACGGCGCAGGATTTTCTCGCGAAATAAACAGAAATCGACGTGCTACTTCGCGTCGGCCCCATTAGTCAATTAATCCCAAAAGGGAGCTGCGTCCCGTAGCAGCCGATTCTACGCTTTTCGACGCGACGCGGCGAGAAGAGATTGCACGTTACTTGAATCTTACAAATTTTCGCCCGCGCGGAGAGAGGAAGCGAGAGTCGTATCGCCGCTTGCCGCACATCAGGAATGCACACTGCACGTGCAGTATGTACAGCATTATACACTTGTATATGCAACGGTGCACATAGGCAATGTTGATTGTTGCGTGAGTATACAATGCCGCGCGTTACAACAGTTGGCTGTGTCGTCCGGGAAAGGGGAACGTTTGACAGTTTTCGACATCCCGTGAATACTGATACGAGCAAACGGGACCGCCAAATAGATTTCGCGATAATAATCCGATTTTCTCGAAGAATGCACCCACGCGAGGGGAGGATGGGGAGACGGAGAGGGACGATCCAGACGGTTTACCTTTACCTTTAGAGCCGGATTGTTTGTTGGGGTCGCAAGAAGACTACGGGAGTACCCTCTGTGCAATTTGGCCGGGATAAAAACGGCCCGCGACCTACCGTCAACCCGCTAAATGCCGCGGATAATACCGGGATCCCCCCCGAGCCGAAGTAACTTCTGTGAAATCGCGCCCTTGCGAGGCCCGGTATTGTCGGGGCCGTAACAAATAGAGTCGCGATAAGCGCAAATGGACGAAATTCACGTCTCCAACTTGAACTTCATTACGCAAGAGTAATGCGCCCTCGTAACTTCAACGTCGCCCCTTCGTCGCGCCCTGTTTTTACGTGACAAATATTCGTTCCATTCCGCGACGGCGACGGGTCGATTACGTCGTGTGACTTCGGATGTGTTGGCACAGCCGTTGCGCCGAGTTAAGGAACTACTAATGGCTTCGTTAATACCGGCCGCCGAATTGCCGATGGAATAAGGCTTAAATTCGAACCCGCATCGAGGGGGTCTCCCTGCGGTATAATCTCGACCTTCTCTCCGTGGATCGAAGGTTAAGCCTCTCCTCCACTCCATCCCTAGAGCCAATCAAAAATTAGGTTGCATCTATCCGTATGACCTGCGCGCTGCACAAGCGCGAAGGTTGTGCTATCCGCGTTAAAATATACAGATCGTCCCAGCAGAATTGCAGCACAGAGTTCGAAAATTACCCGAGCTTTCTCGCCTTACGCGGCGTACCTAATATACATCTTCATTGCGCCGCGGCTTTTAACGTACTACAATTAATACTAATGAATATTAAGTTATGGATGAAATAACACCCGATCTAATTTATTTATCAAATTTAACTCGATCGATTATTGAATTTTCCAATCTCTGTTTGGGAAAAACTACTTACGAGAATCTCGAAAATTTGGGGATTTATTTCGCGCGCTGTAAAATATTTCATATAGTATAACAGCCGGGGATAGGATATAAAATCATCGGCCAAATTTTTGTTCAAAAAAATATCGAGCTCCGAGGCGCGCCAAGGAATTTATGTCTAAACTTAAATATGCCACTGTCAGGTCACATTTCATACATAATAAAACGTACTTCGGTCGAAAATCCGATTTTATCCTGCAAATCCAAACCGTAATGTTCAAAATATAAGTACATCGTAAAATACCAATCGTAATGAAGTAAAATAGCTATTCAACGATAGTTAGTTCAACCTTGTACCTACAATTATTAGATTTCTAAATTTAATTTATGAATAAAGCGAATCCATATTTAATGCTTTCATTATATTCAACTTTTACAATCTTGTTTTTTAATTAACTAAATAATATATGAGTATCCTATTTAATTAAACGTTTCTAAATTAAATACCGTCGAAGTAATATAAAAAAAAAAGAAGCTCGCGCCATATATCGATAAACTGCAATTTAAGGTCACGGCAAGTCGACGTTCAGAAATGTGATTACGAAAGTATTCGATTAAAAAAAAAAAAAAAAAAGAAAAAGAAAGAAAAAGGAAAATTCATTTAGCGAGGGGTAAATGAGGCTATTTATCGAGTACATATATGTATCTATATATATATATATTTTTTTTTTTTTATTTAATCTCGATACCTGTGAATTGAATCTTTAACGCATCTCATGCGGTTCAACGCGATAATTATTTTATTTAAAATTGCTTATATTCAGAATTAAAAAATAATTTTATTTAGTAAATCTAACAATGTCATTTCTTGTGCAATAATTCGTTGATTCTTTTTTTTTTTATTTATGAAACTAATAATCATGTCATCGATGCATCGCTAAATGTACCCATTATCTGCATTAAGCTTTGAGAAATAAATTCCTACCGTCGTCGGCGATCGCAGCTTTCTGGTCCGAAAAACGGTACGCTGTCGCAGCTTCCGGGTCCGAAAACGGTACGCTGTCGCAGCTTCCGGGTCCGAAAACGGTACGCTGTCGCAGCTTCCAAGTCCGAAAACGGCGGCGATCTCTCGGCACTTCTCGGGACGCGCTCCAATTATTTAGAGATGACTGCATATTATTCACTACACTCGCGAGCACTCGAAAAAGCGTATTCGTCACAAAACAGCAGAGTCCTCGTCTTTTAATCCTTGATCATCTTCAACGTCGAGCAAAATAACTCCCCCGCCTGAAAAACAAGCTCGGCTCACAAAAAACCGGTTTCGGCGTACCAAAACATGTTGTGCGACGCTCCTCCACCACACGCTTGGACTCGTCCACGACAGCAGTTAATATCCTCTCTTACTTCGACAAACCTCGGGATTCCGAAAAAAGACGACGGGGCTCAATTCCGGGAAGACGCCGCGGACGATCATGATGGCGATCGCGGAAGAAGCGACCGTCACTGAAATTTTCTACGCGAGCGGCGGTGCTCGTCTCCGTCGATGGTCGTCGCGGTGGTCCTCGACGTGATCCTCGATGTGATCCTTGATGCACGTCGATGGTCCTCGATGTTGAATGGCACTCGCGACGCTCACCGGATGAGCGGGAGGCGACAAAGAATCGCGGACTCCACCGGTGGATTTTCCGCCGGCGACACGCACACGAACGCGCTCCGGCGGAGAATAGCAAAGTTCGCGAGTTATGCGATGCGCGGTTAGCTTTGCGGGTTCCGAAAAATTCTCGACGGAAGCGACCGGCCGCTTTCGCGGTCCGAAAGCCGGCGCTGGCCGTGATTGTGCAGGCCGTGCGTGCTCCAAAACGATCGCCCGTCACTGAATCAGCACCTTCGATACTCGCTTGTACGCGGAATTCACTTCGAGCCGGTATAAAGACACGGAAACGCGGAGCGACGACGAGGCGAACTGCCTCCGCGAGCGCGCGGCACGAAACCATTGCTGCCAAAATCACGATCGTACTAGATCGCGCAACCGTAAAAAAAGATGGCGCGATATCGTCTTCCCCACGCTTCCGCTAGATGCTGCTAATCACACGTCTTCGCGATTTTCGCGGCGTAACGCGCAACCAACTTCTCGCTTCTTCTAAAAAAAAGCCATTGGGGTACGGCAAAGTTCTGAGCGGGCGGCGATTTAGAGACTCGAGTACGGGTGAATCGCGATCGCGCGAAGCCGGCTAACATACCAAAACGATCGCCCGTCGCTAGATTCGGCGCCTCCGACGTTTATTCGGGCTTGAAAATGACTTCGAACGATCGAAAAGTCGCGAAAGCGAACGACAATCACGGGCTAACAGACGCGCACCGTGACGAAGCCCGTGTCTCACTGTTCGGCCGCTGCGGACGATGCGATTGGCAATACTTAATTACGTGTCGCGTTTCCACTAATCCCATGGTCCACCAGTCACTGCGAAGTTTGTTACCGGAGAAGTAGACGAGGATCGCCAAAAGTATTCGTGCGAATCGTGTAATGAAGGCTTCTCTTCCGATCCTTAACTCACGCTTCCTCGGCGAGTTTACCTGAGGCTCGAGTAAAAAATCGCGGCGAGGATATACGGTGATTGTGCGATTCGACATGCACCATGGGGGACGCGAACGGACCGCGTCCCATGGCCGGTGATTAGCAAGATCAACGCGTCATCGTTGCTAATTTCATACGACAGGATGTTTTGTTACGACGCCGAAAGGATATTAACACTTTGCTGACGGCGATGCGTAAAACTGCGCTTTATACGGACCTAACGTTATTTGCCCCTTTTGTCGAACGACGCGATAGACACGAAGCCCAAAAATGGTCAGATTAAGTTTATTATTTATATCCATTAATATATATAAATTTATCTTTGTTTTTTTCGATCTCAATTTAATTTTTTCAAGACTTTTATTCGTAATTCGTTTAATATAAAAATCACAAGTATAAAATTGTATTGCTTCTGTCTCGCTTAGTCAATTTCTTATACTATTTTGTCGTCCTTCAGGTAGTCACGGCTTCAGTTGGCCGTGTTAATATTATAAAGTAGCATGGATAAAAGATTCCACTGAAATATCAAATCAACCTTGAAATGCATATTCAATTACACTACGTTGTGCCTTCTTTAATCACAGCAGTAGTATTTCTGGGACAAGAAGTAACGCCATTGATCGAAGCATTCTACCTGGTGGTACAGCCCTTGTGATTAAAGAGTGGCGTTGTCGTTAACGTGTAATTTTAAACGTATATCCAAGGAGGACAAACGTAACTCACCCGCATTGTCCCGGCGAGCAGTCGTTAAAAAAGAGATTTACTGAAAGAAAGGCACACCGAAACCAACGTTGTCAGAAAGAAGAAAATTCTAATTTAATGATTACTATATTAACGATTATGAGAAGCCGTATTTGCTCACGTGAGGCAAACAATACGAGCTAATTGTAACTCGACGGGAATATATGTACCTGTGTATACACGTGAGATATACACGTTCGCTTTACAACGACCATTCATATTTTCTAAATGCATAAAAGCCTCTCACAAAAGCTTTCTCGCGCAAGAGATAATGTCGTTTATTTTATTAACGGTCTCAATATTTTTGTTCAGGCGGTATCGAATTTAAATGTCGCTCCAGAAATCTATTACGATAACAGGAAAATACGTGGGCAAGAAACGTTTATGGCATTAAAATAATGAAGCTAAATGGATATAAAACGTATCTTTTTTTTTTTCCCCTCCTTTGATCGTGTGTAAATTCGCGGAAACAGATGTAGGTCTAATGGACATAGACAGCGGCGCGTTATAAATCGGTTCGGCTCTTTCCAAACAGATCGAAAGTATGTAAAGTAGTTTAAGAATGATTAGGGAGTTGAAATATTGCCAGAGTCTCTTACCGCGCGCATACTCACCGAGATAACGTCCCGAGAACCAAGTACGGAGGTGTTTCGCGTATATTTGAAAGCCGGGTAAATGAGATATTTAAATATCCGACTGAACCTCCATCTCCGTGCACTATTTATTTATCGAGATATACGTAATGTTTTTACCACTGTTTTTTACTCCAAGAAAAAGATGTTGTTTCCATCTCGCGGAATTTACATTGTTTTGTCAGGACGCAGCTATCTCTTTTGTAGGCTTTCTGAGCAGAAGCCAGCAGGATACCTTTTTACCGGCGCAATAATTTGAATCCTTTTGTACCGAGGCTTTTACGCGTTTACGACGCTCTAGAAAATCACAATTTGTAAGAATAATACTCTCGCGACGGAACGCTTTATCGCCATCTGTGCCTTTAAAAGATCAGAGAGATTCTAGATCAGCTCATTTACGCGGCTGGCTCTTCAGTTAATGATTTGCAAACTACTTTAACCGCTACTCGCCGGTCAAATAATTGCCACTGATAAGTGACTCCCTGTTAATACGTATCAAACGTTATGAGCCTTTTCCAGTAATTATCTATAATTTCTCTTATCGCGGACTTAATTTCGCAAAAGGAAAACTTAGGAATCATAAGAACGCTTTTATAAAAAGTGACACAAGTTGAAAAACACAAGTCTCGATATGATAGCATAAATCGTAATTACAGCGTGAATTGTAAAAATAAGCTTAATCCGCAAAAATATCACAAGAAAGATACGCAGATAGACGTTACAGTTATTCGAGAGATACGTCTGGAATTTGATGTTGTTGACTTGTGCCACTTTTCATGCGACGAGGCGTATATTAATAACTAGCGCGCCTCACTCTTCATCTGGCAAACGAGATTTTAACCAGCCATGACGCTTAGCGTTGATTCCAGTCGATTGGCAACTGATCTTGATTATCGCGGGACTGGTTGTCTGCGTGATCCTGATTGGCATAATAGTCATACTCATTCTACAATGTCGCGATCGTATTAAGCAGCCACGGCCGCGAACGACGCAGACTCAAGAGACTGATATGCGTAAGTAATTATAATGCTAATACGAATGTACATACTGAATGTTGCAAGATAAATTGCTTATTAAAGTTAACGAATGAAAATTTATTCAATATTTTAAAAGTCAGCTTTTAAATAAAGTAATTTTTTTTTAAGTAATTTTTTAATTGCGTTGACTTGTTTTCTTTTTTTTTTTTTTTTAACGTTTAAAACTTCCAAATTTTTAATATTTTAGCACATCTGTATATTGATTGTAATTTTTTTTTTTTTATTCGTACAGAGGAAACGGATTCTAATGCTGATCGATACAGAGAAAGCGATAGAAGCAGCAACCTCTCAGATGTCAAAGCGGACATCCGAGCGGGATCAAGTGTCAGCAACGCGGAAAGTGTCACGGCTCTTGACAGTGAAGGCGAAGGAAGTACCCGAGGAGTAAATGCCTTGGCGCTTGCTGGACCAGTGCCGAATCCATTATCCGGTTATCGTTACAGTGCCGATTATACCGAGCCTTCCTTCCCGCCGAAGAATAGCGTAAATAGATTTAAAATACCTTTGCGTTTATACTTTAACGACTATGAAATATCTCTTGAAAAAGATTGTGGATCTGTTCGACATTAAAATTCGGGACGTCGTATCTGTTTCCGCAGGATGGCAGTAACAATAATGGTTACGTGCCATACGTTGATTACACGCGCGATTACATGCCGCCAACGACACAGAGCATTGGCGCTTCGCGAGAATCCTTGAGCAGGATATCCTCCAGCGGTATCTTGTCGTCGAAGAAAATCGGACTTAGCTCGGCCAACCTGGGCAGCACGACTCCGCAGACGACGCCGATCGATCCGCGATTTTCCGCGACATATGGCAACCCCTATCTCAGGTAAGCCTACCTCTTCATCAATTATTCATCCACCAAGCGGAAAGAATTTTTATTTTATTTTATTATTGCGCTCCAATCGCGACGTTAACATTTTTTAATTAAAAAAAAAATTGCAGATCCATTTGCGAGAGGTGAATTTGCGAAAGCTCCGATGTATCTTTAACGTAATACAATTTCCCTAGCGTGAAAGTCAAGAAAACGGTGCTCGTTCGTCGTCGATCAAAGTTCCAAAATTTCTGAGAGCGTCAACATAGTCTCGACGATCTTGGAACGAGGTGGATGCCTTGGACTAATTATAATTGGCTCGCGTCATTGATCGGCCGTGGATACCTTAGGCGACATCACGTTCCGTTTACGTATACGTCGCGCAACGCTTGTCATCCCCGCGCGCGAGAATCTCACGCCGTACGTGCCGAGAATGCGCCCGTCGCGAACAGCTAAATTAGATATGAGCGCGGTTGTGCGCCTCGCGCGAGCTCTGGGAAATGCTTGCCTCTCTTAAAAATGTTACGGAGGCGGGATGATTAAAAAATCAGCCAAGAGAGGCGGGAGGCGGAAGCTTTTCTTCAGAAAAACAGCGTAAATTCTATTCAAGGATCACGTAAATTCCGTCCGCGACCGTACATTGAATTTGGCTCTTTGTTTGCCCGGAGAGCTTTTAAAATTCCTGTTTCGTTGTGCGTTCAACGGCCCTCCCTTCAAAATTTTATACTCTTCCGGCAGAAGATGACCTCGAAGCGTCTCACTATCGTATCTAGATACCGAGTCTACGTTTCACCACTCGCATCTGGTTCATACGTGTCTCTTGCTTCTGTTTATCTTCTTTCGCCAGGAATGCAAACAGCAACAACTTCACGTGTTTTGTTTCAATTCAGCTCAGAATCCGAGACTCCTTTCGAGTCGAATCGAGGACGAGGCAAAGGACCAAAACGAGGAGTGAATTCGTTACGATTTTAGTTCAGCTCCGCGGTTATAACGTAGTTGTAGAATAAAAGCTGATCGATACAGCTGTCAACGTACAGCTCTCTTGAAATCTTTCTTTTTCGAAACAGGAAGATATATGTATAAAGGAATATTTTGCAATGGTAAACATGACTGACGGAACTTTGAGATACTTTTCTAGAAGTGATTCAATTTCAATCTGAATACATCATTTTTCAGTTCTCTCTCACGCACAATCGGTTTCTACATTAAAAATGTCACAAATGTTTGAACATGAGATGTATCTTTTACAAGTGAAATTATGAAAATTTCACATTTGCATAAATCATTTAATATTAATAAAATGTCGAGGGTCATCAATTATCAATTGGCTAACGGAAAAATAACTACGAGAACATGTCAAAGATACGTTTATACAACAGGGGGAAATTGAAGTCCTCGTGAAACGAAACCACGGTGAGACCGCTGCGTGTCGGATTCAGTTACTGTTTGCATGTCCTGATTCTCCTCTCTTTCTCGCGATTTAAATTCCGTTGCGGAAGGAAAAAGTCGGATTTCCCGTCACTAACGCCGCATTTCTTTCTCGCAAACGAATGCAGAATGTCAGCGGCCGAGCAGCTCCGACACGCGCCGCACACAGCCGTGCCGGGAGTCACGCCGGCACCGCCACCGTACACGCAGGCAATGAGAATGAATAGCTTGAATACCTTGAACGGGGCTGGCCCGCAGGTTGGTACAATAGTGAAATGTATGTCAAATTCCTAAACGTAGTTACACCGACGCCGGAGTGCCGACAGTGCTTCGTGCAACTTGGGGTAGATCGGAAGCGAACTGTCAATATTGCAAAGCCATTGCAACTGCGCGCGCGCTACTTTCATTTTGCAACGCTAATCCTTTCCCGTACGGCCCCATTCCAATTCCCCGACGCACGTAAATTTCTGCTGTAAATTGTTTTTGCCTGTTCTCTCTACATCGCATGCCTTCGCGTAAGATACGCAGGAAAGAAGAGGGAGGGAAAAAAAGAGCTTCGTTCAAACCAGGGGGGGGGGAAAAAAAAAGAAACGAAATTAAAAATCTGGTAATCAGGTAAATTGTATTTCAAGCACGGCTGAGTTTCATCGACGGATCCGGATTTAATTTGTTAAAGTACATAAGCGCGGTATTAAGGGATACATGTAAATAATAGCTTTTGTAGTTACGTGTATGTACATAAAATTAAATAGTTTTTTTATCCTTTTAAATTATTTCTCTAATTTTTGGTGGTTAACAAAATTCGTGATAATGATTTATTGCTTTTCACTTACATCTCGATTTAACTAAGCATGATAATTATATGTATGTGTTTATGATGGAAGCAAACGAAGTGAAAAGCGCAAAGCGAAGTGCATTACACGAGTTATTGAGCGAAATAATAATATAAGCCACACAATAGTAATTTCCTGTATTTGGCAAAGTGCAATGTTTAGTCATTATGGCGGAAACGTAAAATTTTTCATTTTTTTTCTTTAAAACCGTAGAAAAAGTACCATAATAACGTAGCTGAAATTCGTATTACGCAGTTTCACAAATCCTTTTATTTCCCGAAATGAGAAAAATATGGCTTTTACCACTTTTCCGCTTGCATATTACTCGCTGAATGTTTTCATGCTGTATAATTCAATCTTTGCACTATTTGAGGTTTTATAGTTTAATGGATATAGATGGGAACATTAACTGGAATGTCTGTTTTATGTTTCTATGAAGATGGTGTAATAATATATATATGTTACGTATCATAAAAATATATTAATGGTACTTCACCTTTCAGAAATATATGTATAAAACAAGCGTACGCAAAATCTTTTAAGGGGAAAAAAAAAAATTATTTTATTTACGTTATTTATAATTTTAATTTTAGGAAATCAAAATTTAAAGAATCTTTAATTAATTTTTTCAACATACTTCAAGCAATTGAATATATTAACATTAAATTCATGACAACACATCTTCGTGCATACTTTAAATCAACGATTATCTTTTTCGATTCGTAAAAGAATTTTTAAGATAAATGACAGAAATTTATATGTATACACCCTCTCTTAAATTTAATTTAAGATATATCGTAGAAGCAAAGTGTCTATAGGACTTAACAGCATGGGGTTAAATGATCGATAATATCTCAGGGTCCTGCGTTTCTTTTTATTTTATAGGCTCCATTGTCAGCGCATTATATCACCGGCGGTCCGAACGGAGCTATGGCAACGGTGAAGCGCACATCCGCGGTGGGCACGTTAGCAACGCACGTATGAGGCCAGGGGATCTATCCGAATTAGAACCGTCGATACTCGGGCCTAACTGAAACCACCTTCGAACTCGGCCGTACCCTCGATACGTCTCGTTACATGCTCGGTCCGCGTCCAGCGACGTTAAGATCGACCACGCGCGACGCGCGACGTCTCGTCGACGTGTTGGAACAAAGTCAATGTCGTTACGGAACCCGCCACGCTTACGGCACGGAACGTTACAGAGCGGAATTCGAGCGACTCGCAGGACGAAGGTCACAGGGCAGTTGGAGCGGCAGGGGTCACGGCGGGATCACGGACCGAGCACAACGAATGCCGCAAAACGGCGAGGCGCTTAAATATATCGAGCTTGTGCTCCGGCAATTGCAAAGGGCCAGCAGAGATCATCAAGAGCTCGTGCGACGACGTCACGCGGACGTGCAATACGAGATCGGTAAGCAAATCAACGAGAGAGTCTGGCATCATCGTTATCACCGTCGTTGTTATCGAGACGGACGCGAAGATTCTATGGACGGGTCTAGAACTTGGTCCAGGTCCACGAGCAGCCCGTGGGAGTCGGATTTAACTTTGGGTAAGACGCAACCGGACGTTACAACGAGATTGCTGACGAAGAGAAGAGATTACGGGGGAACGGCGCAAAGCACAGCCGATATTTTCAGACCAGCTCCCGGGCACGTTTGGGATGGAATAACTGCGTCCACGTATCAAGAAATGAAATACATTCCTGAAAGTGTCGGCTGGAAGGGCGCGCGAGAAACGTTCGGTATGTGGAATCTGCCTGGAGCTTCATCGAGCAACGACCGAGGAACATCCTCCACCGTAGTTTAACGCGGGCAAGCTCGGCTTTGTGCCGGCGAGGTTCGTCGATCTCTCGGTAAGAAGATTGCCGAACGTGGGACACTTAAAAGGCTCGGGATGAACCAGGGACTCTCGCGAAGGAAAGCACCGACGAAGAAAACATCGATTCAACGAGCAGCTCGTTCGCGTTAACGATATGCTTGCGCTAGAATGCATCAATCGAAATCAAATTATCTCGCTGCGCGAATTGTGACGGTGACGCACGCCGAAGAGGCGGCCGGTGCAAAAGGGACGCCGATATCGAAGGGAATGGACGCGTCCTCTCCTTTTGGGTCAATAAGATTAGATTTAGGACGACGAAGAGCGCCGTGAGTAGTGTGCTTGGAGAATACTCGTGAGTACGGGGGAGGGACGATGTTGGTTGGGTTCGTGGATCGAAGGTACTCTCTTCGGTCGGTGGCGAAAACAGACCACTCGGTATCGACAATCTTCTATTGACGTACTTTAGATCTTCTATATAATAAGCGTTTAATAAGACTCGCTCGAGCGGAAAGCGACGGGAGACTAAAGGTCCGAACGAATCACGTCGCGAATTGTTGCCGTCGCGGTGGCAGCCGAATACCGGGAGATGCCGTAATCGACGACGTGGTCATTTTCGCGGGACCTCGAGGAGTCTTCCCCGAGGCTGTAAACTTTGTCGTGGGAGCCACTTCCCTGGTAATTCGTCGAAGTCGGGTTTACGCTTGACATTTACAGCGCGACAATTTCTCCCGACACTGCCCTTATTAGTGAGAACGGAACAACGGAAGTGGTCATTATTACTATTATTTTTTTTTTTTTATATATTTTTCTAGATCTCTTAATTATTATCTGGAACATATTTCTTAAACTTTTAAATGTACTTCGAATAAGCTTTTAATTTTTTAATACTTAATAAAACTTAAATATAAAAATAGGATAAAGAAACTTTAAAGATTCTCCTTGAATGTCTTAATTTACCAAGTTCATTCTCATCTCTATATTAATAGAATCTTTACCGAAAAAATATTCGGAATGTTTCGAAATGTTATACGTCGTAAAGTCGACGATATACCTAATACAATCTTGACGGATGTCAAGCGCAAACCTTCGTAACGAGACTTCGGCTGCCACTTTGACGGCTGACATTGTGTCGCGCTGCCTTTTTGTATTTGTAGGGAAAAAAAAAAAAAATAATGAGAAATTAGCTTATAAGAGATGTGCTCGTGCAACATCCGCGAATTTTAAGAGCGCACGTTAAGGATTAACGACGACGTCGCGGTGGCCACGAGGCTTACGTTGCGACAATAGATCGCGACAAGTTCGTGGCTTCGCGTTTCCTCCGGCCTCAAGTTCCACGTGCGACGGACAGGTAATTAATAAGCGCGGGCCCCCCCCGCGCTAAGGGATATCAGCACCGCGCGTTTTGCGGCTGTTCGCGTTTGTAAGATAGATAGCGAAAATCATTAGGTATACATATATAAATATATTATACACCTGTTGTCAATATGAGCATAGGGCCTATATATAGTTTGATGGCACTACGTGAAAGCGAATTCTATTTGAAATAAGCTCGTTCGCGCGGGATGGGACGGCTTCGTGTAAATAATTATTGATAAATGATTATTATGTGCGTGTAAAGAGAAAACGCTAAATACGGAACGGCGCGACGTCCCTCGGCGTCGCGGTTTCGTCCCGCACTTTTCCAAAAGTGAGGAATTACGACGAAGGCGCGCGACTAGATCCGCCCTCGATTTTACTCTCTCGTAACGTATTATGTTGTCATCTTTTCCACTGCATATGTCGTTTTCCACTTTGACACGTCGTGGCTCGTTACCAAAGACCGGATAAGATCGAGGAAAGACGTGATAAATTCATTCCTTCACGTTTTGTTAGAGTACTAATGCCGCAAATTGCAATTTAATTACTTTTCTCGGAATATTATCTCGAACTTGTTTATTTAAGAAACCTAATCGGCGAAATTAAAGTATTTAGAATTAAATTTGCAAGCTTAATAAATTAATAAAGTTCTCTAATATTAATTCTTATAACATTTCTAAGTTTAAATTTATTGTAAAAAAATGATCTTGCTCTGAAAAATCTACGAATTGAAAAGACTTGTTAATTAAATTACGCCTCACACATCCGATCTTGGGAACGGTCGACGGCGCGAGCGATCTTCGATTTCTTATGGTGCGACCGAGAAGAAACGTATCCTGAGAAATACGTCGCGATGTACAGAACGGGCATAGCAGATATCATTAATAATGATAACGAAACAGGGTAGCCTCTCAATTATTAAGACAATTTCAAAAATCGAAGGCTGCACTACAGACTGGGCCGTGCGCACGCATCCTGCGTCAACAGGATCGCAGTTAATCCGCGCGAAAGGAAATTTCCTCAACGATTCCCGGGGGAGAGTAGGCGAAATTATTATTATTAAAAACCGATCGTCGCACGTTGAGGAGCTGAACTTCGACCGCGAATGCGCACGTACATTCGCGTCGTCATGGAGATATCTTTATATCGTAACGTCTGTAACATAACACTTCTGTACATATCTGGAATTATTGCTCACCGTATCTCGTAAGATTTAGTTAGTTTTATAACTGTGAACCACTATGTGCATACATACTTCACTTGACGAGAGGCGCCTCGTGACGAATGTTTCGCGCTAAAGAGGCAGTCCCGTTCATCTGGAAGGACGTTGGCCGCGTGATTTCCGTCGCGAAAGGGTTTCGCACAGATATGACGGAAAGTCGCGGCGGCTTATCTCCCGAAATGGTGACCGTGACTCTTATCCTCTCGAAGCGAAAACGCGTCGCCGAAGTCGCGACGTAAGCAAAGGCTTTAACGAAGGCTTTAATTTAATATTAACGCACCGAATGTACTAACATCCTTCTTAACTGTCGTCCACGTGGAGGAAAGCGTAGCGACCCCGTAGACCTCTGAGCTATGTTATTAATTGAAAACTATCCTCTTTCCTGTTACAACGTCATTCTTTTTTCTCTTTGCGCGCCGGCAACACAAACTTTCGGCTTACCGAGAACAAAGTAGAAAAGAAGCGCGATACCTTAATTAAGGCTTCGTCGTTTAACAACGGCGGGGTGGAAACTTTTTAATTTCGCGTGAATGACAGTTAATTGCGGTTTCGTCGGCGCGTCGTCGAGTCATCGATGCGGGCCGTTGACAGGGATTACGCGAATCATCCATCCGGGGTTTACGCTTCTCGGAAGCGTCATTCGATCATTCTGTACAATGTTCACGCCGATGTTACTGTTAACTATTTAAGATTTTCGGAAATCTTCAGTTTAGGGAAAGGGGGAAAAGAGGGGAAAGGCGCACCATGTGCGCGCAATGGTGAATAACGCATACATAAGTATCGTGCTTGCAAGTGGTACTTTGCGAATGCCGAATGTACGAACGATAAGAAGCGGAAGGAAGATCGTCGTCGCCGGAGAGCTTCGTCGCGAGTACATTCGGCGAGAAAAGTTATACATACAGAAGTTACATACGATTTCTATTATAACAAAGATGGGAGAGAGAAAAAGAGAAAAAGCGTAGATTAAAGAAATATACACGCGAGAAGTAACTACAATCAATGTACTGGATGGTCCGCGTGGCGATGTTAAAATTAGAAAAAGTTTATGTCGTTTGAATCTTAGGAGTTTACGCCTTTTCTGCCGTAGGACCATCCTATACGTATTAATTGGTTATCTGTCAATTATTAATTGAATTATATCAATTTCTTCGCCTTTAGTCAAGAAACGCGGGGAATGGACGTAGCGTGATTGGCGCGCGATCGCGTTTGTTGTAAAAGTCAAATTTCCTAGGCGGTGTAAGAGGCGGTCCTTTTAGCGAGCGCGAGCGGCCCCGTTTTCGCATAACGAAAGACGATTCATTGCCTAAGGGGGTGGATAAGAATTTTTCAAATTTGTTGATACTTTTCATACTTTACGATTAGGAATTATGGCCTATTACTACTATTACGCAAAGTTTATTCGCCGGCCCGGCCGTTTTTATCCGTCAACCGCGCTTCGTGCGATCGTAGATCACGTTTCAAGTCACGTCGAAATGCAAGCCTGTAAATACCTCGATCGGAATAACACCTTAGAATGGCATACGTATCGAAATAATTCCATTGAAATCGCACTTAAATAGTTATATTTGCGTTAATAAGTTTTATTTCTTCCCTTTTGATAGATAAAAGTAGGTAAAAGTCTTCATTATCGATTAACGGCTGACAAATTGTAATCTGTTTAATACTGGCAATCCTTTAATACCTAGATCTCATAATTTTACGATTACGTACAAAATTCCGGACTCTCGGCTGCTACATAAAATGTACGGTATATAAATTTCATAGCTCTTTTAGTAGGCTGCAAAGTTATGCGCTACGACTGCATGAATATGCTAGACGTTGAGAGGATGAAATTAATTAAAATGCAAATGAAATCAGTGAATGCCGCGGACGTTGAAGAGTTAAAAGAACCGAATGGGCATCAAAATATATGGCAAAGTATGCCTTTCTAAGGTAATGCGTTCGACTTTATACCCCCGTCTTATAAATCGCGAGAATTAAAAAGGGCCGAGCCGGCTAAGAAGATTCGTGAATGGGAAAGTGACTTTTTAGAAAATGAGCGCTCCCTTTGCGTATTACCGCGAGCTGCGTAACGTGGCGATGGATTACACGAATATCATCTATTTCGAATTCGACTGAACGACACACATAGGAGATAATATATACCCCCATATTTTTCTCGATGTTAAGCTTTTTCTCAGAAGGTATATGGAGCGCGTCGTGGATCTGCACGCGAATCAGTCGGAAAAAAAAAGAAAAAAGAAAAAAAAAAAATAGGACGACGTCAATCGACATCGACAGTGCTTCGCAAGAACCGGATGTAGCTGATCGTTTCGAAAGGCGCGAACCGCGAATCTCGATTCCGAATGATCACTTTCGCTCAATTACCGGGAGGAACGCATTTATTTCAGTGACAACGGATCCTTTTCCCGATAGAAAAAAGAAAGAGAAAATATTAAATTTCTTCCGCGGTCTTCTTGCGACCGCCACTGTTACGGATGGAGAACGGAAAAACGAGAAATTAAAAGAGCAGCCATCTGCGAAAAAGTCTATGTTATGTATCTTCCGTGTGTACGAATGCGCGTGCATGTGTGTACGTTTGTGTTTTGTGCGTGTACTACGATCATTTTTCACAGGGAATCAGATCTGTCAAATTGATTACGCATTTCGAAGCAACTGATTGCATTCTAATACGTTAGGAACGGCACTCTCGCGTACTCGGGAACAAGTAACCGACGTTGATCTGTTGCTGCCACTTTGTTTACCTCGCGATATATCGTGCGGATATAGGGCAATAATGTAGACCTTTATTTCGAAATCAATCAGAAAAGACATTAATCGCGGATAACAAAATTTCTACGCGCGTGAGAGGTAGGTCGCAATTAATTCTTGTGCAATGTCTCGTGAGAATTATCAAACGCGAGTCAAAGACTGTAGATTCATTTTGCATTTCCCAACTTTGATACCGACACTTACTTCTTTGGACAGAGACTTAATTTCATCTACTGATTACTCGCGATCTTACAAGCAATGGAAATATTTCAATAAGGTTTCTCTTATACGAAAACGATACATTAACTAGCAAAATACATTAACGAAATAGTAATTTATCGGTATCCGCAAAAATTATGTTGGAAAAGAAAAAAAAAAGAAACAAAATAAAAATCGATAAGCTTAATTAATTATTCTCAAAGTACAAGGCTGCAGATATCAGTTACGTCAATACATTGCCACGTCAAAGGTACAAAAGAATTCTTGTACCGTGTTCCGATATTCGACTAAATTACCCTCGAATTTCAATTTACACATTACGAACCATATCTACTGTGTATTTAAACGCTGATATTAGCGACGTTTAGTATGATTACTGTACTGTCGATATTACCGAATTAATGGCAATCAACGTGATTTACAAACTAGACTTTCCCCATGAATGCAGAAACATAATCGTATATAAGGTAATACGTTTTATTCAACGGTACAAGAACTTCGGTTAGAAATATTATATTCGCTGGCAAATAACTCTCGAGAAAACTATTTTTTTTTTTTTTTATCAAACTCGCCGATCATATCCGAACTGATAACTTTTATCAATAAATTCATTACAGTGGTTCAACAATTAGCACTCTCTATATCTCGAAACATATATCAATAGAAATTTATCGTTACAATAGCGACTAGTTCAATTTTTACTAGACGATGTAAAACACCAACAAAATAACGTAAGGTAGTTTTTATTTCTATTACAATACAAACTCGCAAGAATATAAATTTGTTTCTAAACGATCGGCTCTATACGATCAGATATCTCTTTGTCAGCAAAACAAAATCGCACAAACGAAATTTGTAGGAAAATACGAGATTTATTATAGACTGAATCGGAAAAGTGCGCGTTTACATCGCACTATCATACTAACTTCTTATGAGCACGTAAAAAAAAAAGAAAAAAGAAAATAAAAAAGTATACTTCATCAAAAGAGAAGCTAGAGTTGAAATTTAGATTCTCCCCGACGACGAATCTACAATCGAATCGCGGAAATTTCAGGTTTACGTATTTAGCGCGAGAATAAATTTCATTTTGAAATGACGTGCGTTCAATTAAAAGTACGTCAGACACAACACGCTCGAAACGCATGTAACATATCATGTCCATTACTCGTTCGTATCGCGGAGCCTCGATTGCAATTACCGCTATCGATTAAATTAAGATTGAATTCCGAATTCCTCGCATGTACCTGTAGCATAAAAAAAAAATAATACTAATAATAACAATAAAAATCAAGAAGAACAAAGCAACATGAATGACGCCGACAGAAATTATACACGCAATGTTCGCACAAGATCTTCCGTTAAAAGAGAAATGACTGAACGACAGGATGAGAGAAAGAGAACGAGTGAGAATGCGTTGAAAGGGAGGGAAGAGTGAAAACATTTCTTTTTTTTTTTTTTTTTTTTTTTTTTGCAATAACGCGCTTTCGGTATACGTTAACGCGAGAATTGGAAATCGAAAAGCTTCTTCGGCGGTTTCGGTTAAATAACTCGATCTCCGATTGAATAATCACAACGAATTGCGTGTAAATAACGACGTAAGTGTAATATAAAAACGGCAATTCGTGACTGCTCTCGCGCGGGCGATGAATTTGAAGCTCTTGCCGTATATTCCACGGCACGGTATTGCAAAAAATTCTTTAACGCTAAGTGAGTGAGCCTGAGAACTTTATTACAACGCAAAGTGGTCAATCTATTTCGATATGACAGTGTGCCAATAATTCTTCATCCCAGTGTAAACGTACGTCACGTTCTTTTCATTCGTTTCACCGTAACAAGGTCCCGGGAATCCAATCGTGGCCGCGTAATCGTACTTTCATTTGTTACACACAATATTACCGTAAGAGTGTAAGTACAAAAGTATTACGACCTATTTACTTTCGATTTTTCACGTTTCTTACGTCGTAGAGTCGATAGATATCACCTGTATCCCATCATTCCCCTTGGCTTGTCCGGACACACGTTCGCCTTTTAATTTTTTTTTTTTTTTACACGACGAAGTCTCTATGTTATTTGATTTATGCGCCAGGTCGAAGCACGATTTGCAACGATGTAAATACGTAAAGCTCTATTAAAATTCCCCCTCTCAAAGAGAGATTTCTGACGATTAAGCTTCGGGCGTGAGAATAGATAGCGAATTCTAAAAAAGAATATCTTCCACTTAATTTTAAACGAATTCTAACAAAAAATTTAAAGCCGAATAGCAATCTAAAACGCATATTTGTGATAAATAACAACGTGCAATTGAAGTTTTTGTGTGCAAGAGAAAAAAAAATCAATTTCAACTTCGCGATAAAATAATTATCACCGGGAGGATGTGCGCAATTTCTGATGTACTCGTACATTTACGCGGAGCGTATTTCTTTTCAATCGTGTAAAAAGCCAAAGAGATTTTATTTTACGTTACATTACATGTGTATTATTTGAATTATATCCTGTACGTGGTCGCATGACTTGTGTGCACGTTCACCGAGTGCTTTAATTACTTTTATTATTAATTATTCTTTTACACACGCATATTATACTTCCGCATATGAGACTGGTGTAACTCAACCTATTCATGAAACATTTTCATGATATTCTAATTAATTTCGTAACTTTGAAGTTCTTCAGAGCAAGATGTACTTTTTTCTTTATTTTACAAATCATGTCTTCTACTCGATAAAGGTGTAAGATATACAGTAATAGGTCAATTACCCATAATTATCGATTATGGTCAATCAAAGCGCTTACAAGTTTTTGTTACTAATAACTTTAAAAAAAAAAAAAATGCTAATTGTTAGGTATGCTATTAAAATGTATAATTAAAATAAACACGGCACTTTTTTCTTCGTATATTTATCACTAAGCATTGGATTCTTTTAGTTGCACCAATCACAGATTTTGGAAATATAATATCTAGAAATGTGTGTTTGAAAAACATAATTTTTCCTAGCAATACGATTTTATATAGCTTGAAGAACATTTATATATATATGAATATATACATATACGATATATTTTCATTATAGTGTACATTTTATCTCTTATTGGTGATCGCATTTTCGTGCAAGATAATTATACCCGTAATAATTATTATTATTATTCTGTTACTTCTAATCCATTTACGTACTTATTGTTAAGTGACTGTAGTGCCGTTTATTTTATGTTTCCGTAGAACGTAACGTGTACATATATATTAGCCCCGTTATTATTTTATTAAATATCTGCCATAACATAGTCCCCCGTTAGTCTGACGTTTCCCTTCGTTCTCGTATCGTGTTTTTTTTTTTTTTTCTTCTTCTTTTTTACTCGACTCATACCTCCTCGGATATTGTGGCACGCTATTTTTTTCATGCTCCCTTATCCAGTGCACAATTATCGATGCGTCGATATATTGGAAATTACATTGTATCTCGCTTCCGCGTAACGTTGTATATGTTTCTCATTTTGTGCAAGGCCGAGATGAAACGAGGTAATCTTTGTGCGACTAACGTTGCATCGTTGTAAAGAAAATGCTAGGAGCAACCCCGAGCCAGCCGACTTTCTTAAAAGAGCACATCAACTTATGCATCGGTGCACCCGTTCTATTTTGTATCGACGCGTAGAATCAGGCAGAATAATTGTGACACTAAGGCTTACAATTGTGACGCGTGGTAAATAACAAGAGCAATAATAATTATTAAAATCATTGGGCAACGATGGCATTTCTTTTTACTCGGACACGATGAAAGTTCTTTAAAACGAGTCGTGCGTCTGTTTCTGAAATTTTTACGATGGCTACCTTCGACTTAGTGTCGCAATTAACTGCGTTCAAAATCTTTCGCGGAAAGGGTATCGATGAAAGAAAGAAAAAGAAAGATTACGAGATATTCCGCAGGAATGTTCGAAATTTTTTTTTCTCATTTACCACGAAGCTTTCCTTCGATCTCGAAAAGATGTGGGTTGAATCAATCAGAACTGTACGATA
The DNA here is from genome assembly GCF_019399895.1 of Cardiocondyla obscurior. Taxonomy (NCBI): domain Eukaryota; kingdom Metazoa; phylum Arthropoda; class Insecta; order Hymenoptera; family Formicidae; genus Cardiocondyla; species Cardiocondyla obscurior. The sequence goes on along the minus strand of NC_091891.1, from coordinate 1,581,062 downwards.
TAAAAAAAAAGAAATCTGCTACGCTAATCGCTTTATCTTTTAGTGAAACGCGCTGAAGTGTTACGTTTCTATATATTTTTTTTTTTCCCCCCCAAAGTGTTCGGCTTTGCGCGAGTGAAAGACGATGAATTTGCATTTTCCATGTATGTGCCTCGGAAAGCAAGACTTTCGTTGCCGTATTCGCCCCTACGTATAGTCTTCTATATCTCACGTACATAATCGCGTACGATTCTTTTGTATACTATCGATGATTTTTTCAGGGAAGGCTTAACGAGACGGTGGATCGGTTTGTGAATAATGTAAAACATTTCCTCCGGGGCGGGGAAGTAGCTTCCGGGTCTCGCGAGCCAAGATGGAGATTATTTATAATTTTTATCGTTTCGATCGCGGTGGCCTGTACTTTCATTCTCTGCGTGACCCGGAACTTCGCCCTCCCCCCGATGTTATCCCGACTGATCTCCGTGCAAACGTTTTCGCGCAGGCGTTTGACGAGGATCAGTCGTGTGTATCCGTATCAAGAAAGAGAGAAAGAGAAACAAATAAAATAGATTACTTCATATAGCACACAGTTGAGCAAACTGTAATGAAAGCAATGAAAGAAAATAATGCTATTTTTATATGTTGCACTTCATCATCATCTCCGCCGTAAAAAGACCTGTAGTTTGTATGAAAGAGAGAATCTATTTCGGTTTTTTTTCTTTTTTTTTACGTTTTCTTTCGATCCATTGGGCCATTTCGTGTCACTAAAAAAAAATAATCTGGTCAGGAGTACAAAAGATCGTACCACGAAAGTGGAACAATCTGGAGCAAAGGGAAAAAAAAAGAAAAAAAAAAAAACCTTCCCTCGATATGACATTTCTACGTAATCAAATCAAACGTATAATTACGTTCAGAAATAAGCGGATTCTCTTCTTTTCTTTTTTTTACTTAAACTAGATTTAGATGACGTGAAAGCGTTTTAATTCCCAAGCGCGATTTTATGTCAAATACCTCCGCGGATTATTATGAGAATAGACCGGCGAACGGAGGAAAAGGAAAATTCAAATGCAAGTATTTGCATATCATTACTCGTGCGATCCTGACAAGAAATGACCCAACAATATTACTGTCATGATATTTAGCAGCTTAGAACAATCGAATCGATGAAGAAATATCTCGGAAGACGATCCAAGAGATGCTCTTGCTCACGATTAATCTAGATTACTATAGTAAGATTTACGATTATTGTATTATTACTAATATATCTACATTCCTTTTCAGAATCTACCACTATTACTTTACGAAGCTATCTGTAAATAAGTATTTTGTATTCCTGCAAAAGAATAAATCTAAGAATCATTATAACTCGTCTGATATTTTTAACGCCGATATAAGTACCGCGTAGACTAATGAAAGTGATACTTTATAAATAATCAGACTTGTAGATAATATGTGCTTTTTTATTAAAACTTAAATAAATTCAAGTTTTTTGAACAATCCACGATCTGCCACCCTAAATATTTTCCAAGAATTAACAATACAGAATGTTGGAAATAGCAGCTGTAAATTTTTTTTATTTAATTGTTATCTTATATACATATATAGTGATATCCTTTTTATATCACCGTGCTCGTGTATTAATTAAAATAAAAGGTAAGTGGGTAAATTTAATTCAGCGAAAGTTAGTTAAAATTCTATCTTTAAAACATCGTGTTAGATCGAATCGAATGTAGAATACACGACTCACGTAAATTCTTTTATCATTTTTTGTTTTTATACATTTTATTATTTTGTACAACGTTCAATTGTTGTATAATTGTACAATTACGTAAGGTTATGTATACAGAAATGAGAATATCACTTACTTGGAAGAAAAAATTAAGAGGTAGCTGCGGATGCTCTCTGTGGAGGGACAATTGATGGGAGAAGGTAAATCACGGTGGATTATCTCTTTTTGTCTACTGATTATGCGGGATTCTTCTAATTTAAACGGAGCGTCTCTGCGTGCGTCTTGAGTTTTCGACCGCTGGAAGAGAACATGGCTACTGCGTCACGTACCATCGCGTCATACGCGTTTCTTCGTCATAGACATGAAATGAGCCAGAGAACAAATCTATATCGTAAAAAAGCGGCATAATTCGAATTAAATTAACAGCTTTTTAAAGAAAAAATTTGTTTGTGTGATACATATAAGTAATATTAAATTGTGATAAACATTATAGTATATTTAATTTTTATAATGACGAATAATATCCACTAAAACCTTTACATTAACGATAAAAAATAAAAGGCCAGATATCCAAAGAAGGATAAACGAATTAAAACTTTGAAATTCTAACATGTAAGCGGTTAACAACCAAATAGCTTGACTCAAAAGCCAAGAACCCGCTAAAGACATTCCTCTACATAGGCTTATTCCGATATATGGCAGACACAGAGGTAACAAAGACAGAAACCAGAAGAAATATTGAGAAGTTATCACCGGATTATACATCACCGAGATTATCGCCTCGACGAACATAGCGAATGGCAATTTAGATTTTTCGGAGTAATAATACGACGACATTAACAAGAGTAACAATTGCGGTAGAAACATAAGGATCTTTTCGATTACATTTTGCGATTGACTGCCGGATAAATAGAGCATGTAGAAATATACAGAGAAATTGTGCCTCGTGTCTTTACGTACTAAATGATATATAAAACTCTCGTACAAGAATTTAAATCCGTACAGGCTGTAACTCGTAGCTGTTAACGTAACGATCGAGAACACGCAACTTAACACAAGTTTCCACTGGTCCCTATTTGGCAGAAAACGATTGCCATTGCACAAAGATAAAAACATAGGCAGACTAAACATTAGTGGATATAATCTGAAATGTATAGATATCCCGTGCAACAATCCAGCCAATATAATTTTGTCTCTTTGCAAAAAGTCTAATGTAAGCACAACGAAAAGAACTGCCAGTGAATCCGCGTTACCTCTCGTCGAGATCACCAACGTTAACGGATTATAGACCCATAAAAGAGCGCAATAATTTTGCACGATTTCATTACATCTTTGTCGTGCGAGAATATTTTTAATTAGAACCGCAATTAGTATATCTACTGCAGAAAACAAGATTTTTCCGAAGTCTTTGTGTAATATAATATTTGGTGTCAAGAGCCACGCCAAAAAAGGTGAATAGCGGTAAGTATGACGATCGAACGGTGATCTTTGTTCTACCACGTGTCTAGCAGCATCTGTAAATACTTTATAGTCTACATCTGTATATGGTACTGCGAAGTACTCGTCGTGAAAATTTGCGTACAGTATCAAAACTAGTCGCAGAACAAACGCCACTGAGCAATGTGACGTAAATGACAAAGTATTTAGTTTAGCGCGTATCGCAAACATCTTTTTCGCACAATTAGAGACAGTGTTAAATCAAGTATACAAAAATTCACTCAATGTTCAAGCTCGTTTATAATCGTGTATTACTACTTGCAGCGGCTTTAACGAGACATCGTTTCAATTCATTAAATTCCGCGGCGCAAGCATTTTTCTCTAAATTAGACTTCGTTAATACGCAGTGCGCGTATTTCGATGCAGATTCCTGACATCGAGCTAACAAAATCGGATATTGTCTCAATCTCTCCTTTGCTTTCTTTACAGACTCCATTCTCTCACGCAAACAAATTTATCCACACTTAAACTGAATCGGATAATGTACTCGCTTCCATCTTTTTTGGCTGTTTATAAAAGAATATATCATAAATTGGTTTGCTGAAGAGAATACATGCACCAATTGTTGAACCCAGGAGTACAAAAGTATTAGGAAAACGTTGTACAATTCCTCTCTTTGGTAGTACTTTTCTTCTTGTTTCGTTAGGCATTGTTTATTTTAGAGCTTTTTGCTGAAATAAAAGCTAAATTAAAAATTAATATAATTTATCAAAAATTGATTAAAAATTGATAAAAAAAATATGAAACTTACAAAGTCTACGGTATTATGTTGATATGGTTTTGAGGTATCTATACCATCACAAACTGTAGATTTAGAAGAATGTTTCAAGCAGCACTTTCTTATTTCTTCGAGTACATCCTGACAACGAGATGGCTGAAAAACATTATCTAAAAACAGAAATTATTGTTTAAATATTATTTTCCACTATATTATTTACATTTGTCATAAATAATTTTAAAATATAATTTTAAAAATTCGATATTTGGCATCAAATCAAATATTTTAAAGCTGTAATAGTGCGAATAACAGAAATATCAGATTAATTTATCTTGAATTTCAACATCAATTGGAGGTTAAAAATGTATTGTGTCCCAATACTTGCATTAAATAAAATCATACAAACCTTTTAAGCATGTCTGTAGTTTACATGCAATTTTTTTGCAGGGATCGATCGTCGTCATGTAGAATTATTAAACGATTCTTTAATTTTTCTTTGTAATACGCTGTACGATCAGCACGATACCTTCCAACCTTACTTACATAATCCTTGACCGGCTCTCCACGCGTGATTCACACGTTACAAAAATATCAAAAGAAAATTATAGACGAAGAAATTCACTTTTGCATACTGAAATTCTATTTGTTTCACTTATACATTCGTGTTTCTTTCATAAAAGTTCTCGCCGAACATTTTTTTTACTAACTGCGACGATATCGATGACTGATAAGGCCGATAAATTAATTGAGCTCAGATGTATGAATTCGGAAAAATACGGTGCAGAAAGTGCGGGTTGTTAGGTTTAGGTGACGTATACAGAAAGAAAGAAAATTAGAGACATGACCGGTGCTACATATTTTTCCTCGTTTATTTCTAATTTCTAATTGTTAAATATTCACTCGCGCTGAAATGTTATCATTACAATATTTATTGTATTGCGGAGCGCTGCTGGCTGCGCTCGCTGCGTTTTTGGTAAGATGAGGTTATATTACACTTGTATCTTTTTGAATTAGACGTGTCAAAAAAATTAACAACGATTCAAACGAACAAAGCCATTGTGCAGTCTAATTTCATGTAATTACATAAAGTAGAATTAGATAATAATTTTTAATTGTATAAAAATGTGCGTATGTTTTAGTTTTTTATAATAATATACGTGACAAGCGAGCAATATCCTAAAATTTGGAGAGAAGAAAGTGAAAAATTCTATTTCGACTGTCAGACAAAGAAAAAAGAAGCATTTCCTTCGTTACACGATCCATGGAGTGTGCATCTCAGTGTTATTATACCTGCTTACAATGAGGAACAAAGATGTAAGACTTGTAGCATATATAGTACAAATATACATTAATTTTATATATTACTTATATGCTTTATTTTTATTCAACAGTGCCCCCAATGTTGGATGAATGTCTGGAATACTTGGAAAAATGTAGCAAGAATGGATTAACTTATGAAGTGCTAGTAGTAAGTGATGGCAGTACAGATAAGACAATAGATGTGGCACATCATTATGCATCAAAATACAATACCATAAGAGTATTGAATCTTGTTAAAAATAGAGGAAAAGGTGGTGCTGTAAGACTGGTTAGTAATTTTCATGGAGCTAAATTTATTTCCTAAGTAAGTGAATTTTAAAGTGCAATATAAATTTGGATTACTATATTTTAATTTATTTATTCAAGGGCATGTTGAGTGCAAGAGGCAGTGCTTTGTTATTCGCAGATGCAGATGGTGCTACCAAATTTAATGATTTACAAAAGTTAGATGAGAGTTTGACAAAAGTTCTGGGATGTAAGCTGGAAAATATTAAAAATGTTCACATTATATTTATATATTTTTTTTTTAAACTATGTTATTAATATTATTTATTCTAATTAATTTGTTTTAGTTGATTACACGAGTAAGCCTGAAAAAACGGCGTTATCTGATGCAGTAATATGTGGATCAAGAGCGCATTTAGAGAAGGAGGAAACCGCCAAACGATCCTACTTCCGACTCTTTCTTATGCATGGATTTCATTTTTTAGTCTGGATATTGTGCGTTAAAGAGATTAGAGATACACAATGCGGATTCAAGCTTTTAACGAGAAAATCGGCGAGAACAATATTCGAAGCGTTGCATGTCGAACGCTGGGCATTTGATGTAGAGATGCTTTACATTGCTCAGACTCTCAACATTCCTGTGACTGAAATAGCGGTTAACTGGACGGAGATTGAGGGCTCCAAGATAATACCGTTCTGGAGCTGGCTGCAGATGGGTAGGGACCTGTTTTTCATCTGGCTTAGGTATAAAATCGGAGCGTGGAAGATAAATAAACCTAAAACGACTTAATATTAACGCACATAAATACTTCGTAATATTCCCTATTTCCTAATTTTTTTGTAAGGATATTTTTAATAATGAAATATATCATGAAAATTATACACAGAGAAAAAAAGAACCGCAGCTTATACAATATTCTCCATAAATAATACGCAAAAAAAAAAGAATGAAAAAAAGGATTAATACAATTAAAAGGTAATTAACTAAAAGGGTCAATTTCACTTGAAAATTAATGGAAATTATGAAAGGTAAACCAACAATGTTAACATTATAATTTTTATAATTTTTAAAAAAAGATTAGCAAATCTGTTACATTATATAATATTTAATATTTAATTATAATTAAATCAAATTAAAATTTTATTTATTCATATTGTATTATATTGTATTAAGTTTTTTTATAATATTTATACGACGTTTTTAATTTTATATGTTTAATTAAGTAATTGTGCGTAAAAAAGTGCAACAAAGTAGAGGTAAAGTACAGAAAATACGTTTCGAAATGTAGTTTCACCGGCATTGACCAATCGAATCGAGTGTCGTATACAATGACGTGTCTCACACATCACGCACTTGTGAAGTTTCAGCGTAGAACGCGTCTGTGCCTGTGGACTGTCGGTGCATTCATCTGCGGCTTTAGCACACGCAATATCACGTAAGATATCGTGCTATTGTTTCCTCTTCTTGTGACATTCTTCGTCGATTATTCGCAAAGATGTCTTTTATATCGCCGATGCCGAGCCAGCAATTTCTTTGGGATGTATTTCAAAGGTACGATATATCGAGTTAATTATTATTTTAAAATATTTTACACAATAAGTTTTACCACAAATTATTCGGAAATTATTAATACTTAATGCATTTTCTCATTTTAAGTATTGTTAATCATCCGTGGTTTTCCTTATGCAACGAGAATTCTCGTTTTCAGGAATTAATTTAACCTAAACAAAATTTACCTTCGTATTTTTACTTTTTATTTCGCAATGAGCGCTTAGGTAGCTTTTATAAAATAATAATTTTCTTACTTTTACTTTCTAATATAATATATTTAAAACGTTCTAATATATTTAGCAATGTTAATAATATTTTATAAACTGATAACCGAAGATAATGATTTTATCAGGGTGGACAAGGACAGATCTGGTACAATTACTGCAGATGAATTGCAGCAGGCTCTTTCAAATGGCACGTGGACGCCGTTCAATCCCGAAACTGTACGTCTAATGATTGGTACGATATGCTTGCAGTATATTTTCAAAATGACCATGTACATTTATAATGTATGTATGACATATTTCTACAGTTTCTTCCTTTGTTTAAAATCTTCTCACCTCCTTTATAATTAAATTAGAAGAGACTGGATCTCTCTTGATGTTAGAACAGCTAGTTTATTATGTTATTTCTTTTAAATTGTAGCATGCTGTACATTTTCTATATTTTTTCGATAAACTGCTGTTGTAAAATGGTACAAATGTGATATCAATTTGCATGGTCTTTTGATATTATTATTATTTTGTTCCTTGCTTTTGTTCGCACAGGTATGTTTGATAAAACCGATCCTGCTGCAGGTATGTTTGACAAAAAGCAGGCAGGTACTGTCAGCTTTGAGGAGTTTGGAGCATTGTGGAAGTACGTTACCGATTGGGAGAATTGCTTCCGATCGTTTGATCGAGATAACAGCGGGAACATCGATCGTAACGAGTTGAAGACCGCTCTTACAAACTTTGGATATCGGTTAAGCGATCAAACGATTGATACGTTAATACGGAAATACGATCGTGCAGGACGCGGGACAATATACTTTGACGATTTTATACAGTGTTGTATCGTCCTTTACGTAAGTAAATACAATTTTTAACTGTATATGTTGAAGCATTATTTTAAAAAGATTCTAGATAGGTAAAATTAGAAATCAAACTTATTATAAAGAAATAATGATTGTTTTTTATTTTCAGACTCTTACAAGTGCTTTCAGACGACTGGATACAGATTTGGATGGCGTCATCACGATTCATTACGAACAATTTTTGGGCATGGTGTTTAATCTTAAGACATAAATGGCTGAATACCATTATACGAATATATTTTTTCTTCTTGCCTATTCGGCAACATGTTATTTGATAAAGATACATTAAGATGCCAAATAAAGACACAAGAATTTTTCTGTGCTTATGTGAAAAAAAAAAAAAAAAAAAAAAAACATTAAGAATCTCCAAAATTAATAATTATACTTTTTTCTTATAGCATTAAAAGTTTCGAAATTTATAAAAAAATTAACTGGATTTAAATGTACATTTGCTTATTCAGATGTTTTCTTATTAGCAATATCGTCCTTAAATTCTCTTATTTTCGTAAATATAATTGTATACCTAACATTCTTGTTAAATAATAAATTTTGGAAATTCTGATGTATGACAATTAATAATTAAATAAGTTTATAACTTATGTTAATAAAAGTATGCTGTTAGATTCAGAAATTGTTTGCAAGTCAAGTATAATAGCTTTTATTTGCTACGTTTAAACTTTTATCTGAACTTCTAGCATTGTTATATGATAATAGAATTTATGAAATGCGTTTAAATAATTGTAAGCTAACAATGAAGAAACTGATAACATTCTTAATATATTATTACAAATTTTATGTATATTAATATTTATCGATATAATATTGGTAAGTTTATTTTTCTATAATTATTATATTAATGATCTTATATGAACGATAAATATATGTCTTCTACAAAGCAATTAATTGTTTTAATATTACTTTTTTAAGGTAAAGAAATTGGATCAAGTACGAAAAAATATATTATTGCGATAAGGATATTTCATTTATTAAAAGTATGATCTTAATAATAACTTTAATTTGGTTTTTACAATTTGCTAATTATTTATTTTCTTCAGGTTTAGAACTTTTGGGCTTTTGCTGATGTATTGATGCATTAAGGTCTTCCTGACAATTAGAATATGCCATACCTAAGCCAAAACCAGCACCGGTTATAATGGGCCACTTCCTTCCTAAAGAAAAAAAAATCCAAAATTCACATCTCCATCATCCAAAACAAAACGAAAGTAATTTTACCTAATATTATATGATTTTTTTTCATAAATTATTTGACGAAACAAACATTTACTTGCAAATACATTTTCTATCATCAAATTTCTACAATACAACGAAGTAATATTAATCACATATACTTTTAAAATACTGTTCTCGATATAAAATTTAAAAAATATTGAAAATTATATTACAAGCAAAAGAACTTAGATTTATTTAGAGTTTGAAGGCAAATCATAAAGTTTAACTCTAACGACATGTTTGAAGTCAAATAATTGGAACAGTAAAACTGATTAATTACTGAACTACAACAAGTATAAATTTGATGAGTACACGAATTTCCAAGTCACATGGTGCTACAAAAGCAGATTCTAATATATATCTATAAAATATAAATATGACTGTAACGTGTTAATTAAGACCATTTTAAGCACTGAGGTCAATACAATCTACATTGCTTAATATCTCGCAGTGGTCCTCTAGTCATTATATTAATAAATCCGTTATGTCACAGAGGTGTAACTGCATAAAATGCACACACACATCTGCAGCAAGGTGATCTTACTTTTGAAGAAAAATAAAGAAAACACTCCACCCAGGACGATTCCGCCACCTGAGAAAGGAGAAATCTGTCAGTAACATTCGTCAACGGTGCATTCATCGTCGGAAACGTCTCGGGACTAATAATTACCTAGCTTGAGGATCGCATCGGTGAAGCAGCGGTCCCACTTTCGTCCGATCTCGTCTTCGGCCCACACAGCACCGGCCATTTTCGTTGGTTATACCGCTACCGTTACGTCATTCGAGCGAAATGGGATTCACGTGCGGTCGACCATCAGTCATATTGATCTCCGGTGAGTTTTTCACGCCTTTTCCTTTACTTTATTTATGGCAGTCGTATAGTACATGAAAATTTGAAATTGACGCGACGACAGTAATGAAATCGCTAGTTTCTTTGGCCGACGTTTTTAATTAGAAAAAAAAGTGAATTTTCGTAACGCGCGCGTCATGCTGCTCGCGCAAATATGCCAATCTGACCTATCTTCGATATGGTTAAAGAACTGGAGGCTATAGTGACAAACGCGTCGGAGTGAAGTCGCCAATTCGGATTCCTGCGATTTGTCGGCAAATCGCCTTTAATCTCAATTTAATTTTAATTTTACTTACTTTTTTAATAATTATTTTTGGTTTACGAATTTTCGAAACTAAAAGAAAGCTGAGAATATATGAAAATAAATGCTAGTCGGTTAGTTTTTCGAACGAGGCGAGTTGCAGCGGTTGGCCGGCCTGCCGGTGCCCAAGAGCGACACCCGCGTCGCGACATTTCACCCACGTCCCGTTGAGAGCGCAGAGAGGCAGGTGCGCTGGCCTGTCGTCCGCGAGCGGTCTGATCCGGGGCCGAAGACGAGTCCACGGGGTTATTGTTTCGCGCGCGGTCGGTTCCGCGTGAGATAAAAAATCGACGCGGCCATTGCGTGCGCGCGCGCGCGCGGGTGCGTGTCGTAGCTGCACATCCGGTGGACAGCGATACGAAGAGCCCACGAACATCGAGGGAGAGAGGAGGAGAGATCCCTCGAGCACGCTGGTTCGGTGTCGTGGCGGCAGTGACGAAGGAAGAACGACAGAGAAGAAAAAAAGAGAGAGAGAGCATAGGTGTGTGCGTCCGCTCGGGTGCTCAGGAGCGACGATCGCCAGCGCTCGGCGTCGACGCATCGCGTGGGTGTCGTCGAGAAAAGCGGAAGGTACGCGCGAATTTCACGCGTGCGACCCACGTAAGGTGCAAACGCACCGAGCACGAGAGCTCGGACGTGCGGGGCGCGATCTAGGGAATCGTCGTCGGCCGACCGCTGGCGCCCCCACGGATCGGCCGGACAGAGCCGCGCCACGAACATAGTCGCGCGTAGTCGAGTTAGATCCTCCACGCCGAGTGGAGTGGAGTCGAGTCGTTGTCGCGCGGGTGTACGTGTGTGTGTGTGTGCGCGCGTCGAGCGAGGAGGAGCCGCCGGAGTAGTCGCAGAACGTGCTCGTCGAAGTCTCCTAGAGCGAAAGAGTCGGGTGACGCGCGCGCCGAACGCACGCGGCTTGTTCGCGCAGGTAGAATCCCCGCGGCGCTCCGCGCGGCGCGTAATGGAGGTGCCGACAACCGCGAGGCGCGCTTGTAGCAGTACCAGCAGCGATACCGGCAGCAACGGGAACGAGAACAACACCGTCATCATCAGCAGCAGCGGGAGCGAAAACGGCAGACCTGCGGGCAGCACGAACAACGACCGCCTCCGCCGCCACGGTAATGCCGTGCTGCGCCGCCTCGTCAGAGCGTGAGCCGCGCGATACTCGTCGTCGACCGTTCCGACAACACCCGGCATCCCGGCGGCCGCCGCCGGGCGCGAGAGGCGGCTCAAGATTGCTATGGGATCATCCGGTACGGCGAGGCCGCACGACGCCGCCGCGACCGTTGAGTTCGCACCGCTGCCGTGACGTACGTCGACCACCGTCCGTGGGCCGCGCCAGGTGCGCTCAGAGAATAAGATCGGAGTTCACGGCACCACAGACACGCTTCCTTGGCGCGCCACGACGCACCGCGCCCTTCCACGCGTCCCGCGTACCGCCGGCCGTACCTAGAGAAAAAACTGACGCCCGCACGGCCCGAAAGGGATAAGATCGCGCGGCGAGAGGTTAGGCTGGCATGGGGATTGATCCCCGTGAGGTGGCATCGTCCGTCGAACTCTGACAATCAACCAGCCAGCCCCCTCGGCACCCTCTCCTTCACTCCGCTTTTCCTTTCTCCCTTCCCCGTTCTCCTCTCTCACTCCACCGTCAGCTCGCGCGTCCTACCCTTCCGCGCCCTGCACGGTGTTACACCGCGCCCGCGCGTGCCCTTTTCCGCCCGCGGAAACTGCGGCGGAGTGTCGCGGTCGTGTCGACCCGTTCTATCGCGGTCGCGTCGAGTCCCGTCGTCGTCGTCGCCGTCGCCGTCGTGTCCGTTCGTCCGCGCTTCCCGGGGGCCACGGGGGACATGCCCCGCGCGGGGGATCGATCCCCGTCACTGACCCAGAACTGAAACGTCGTCATCGTCGACGCCGCGAGTGTAGTGAAAAAGAAAAAAAAAAAAATCGTGTGCGCGCAGTTGGATCGTGTATCGATAATTGAGTCGTGACCGCAACCGTGGATAACAACGGCCGGTACGAGATGCAGAAGCGGGGGGACAGCAGGGACAACCGCGGCGACAAGGAGCTCGGGGCGCGCAGCTCCGACCGCGACCAGGAGGTCACCAAACGGACCTCCAGGAGCAGCGGAAATGCCACCCGGTCGAATGTGCACTCGTCCCGGCACAGCGTCACCTCGTCGTCCGGCGTGCTCATGGTCGGCCCGAACTTCCGGGTTGGCAAGAAAATTGGCTGTGGAAACTTTGGGGAGCTTCGTCTCGGTAAGTGCCCTAACATTTTCATCTTCCTTGGGGGTCGAGGATCGCTTTGGGAGAAAGGGAGACGAGCGAAACTCGCATTATTTTTTTTTGTTTTTAATTAATTTTTTTTTTTTTTTTATGGAAATATTAAGTGCAAACGTTGAATTTTATTATCGTCCTGTTCCGCTTTGACGTTAGGTACGGCACTTTCCACCAAACGTCTCGTGAATCACGACGTCGATCTTAATGGCAGGCTTCCTGATAAAATTATGATTGATTTTTCCTCAGCGTAGACACAGAGAGATACCGACAGTTGTCGAGAGCGATTGCGAAACAGGAACTTTCCGCAAGCTGAACTTTAGCGGCGAGAAGTCGTATCTCTTGGCTTATGCTTTGAGCTTGATGCGTTCCAGCTTGATTTTAGTTTAATGCTTCAAATTACGAAGACACGTAACTCGAAGTGAAATGTGAGAGATAAGCGATGACCGCTCTGGACGTTTTCGCCGTGGAAAAATCGACTCTGAATCGAGGCATTCTGCTGTTAAGATTGCGAATCACTAGACAATCTGTAATATATACACGTGAAAAATATTGTAGAAATCTTCAATTTTAGAATGAAATTTATTTATCGAGCAACTGGATTCTTTAACATATCGGCGCAATCTACTGTTACATAAAGCTCTTTTTTGAAAATAATCACTACTTTTACGCGTTAAACATTTTATAATTTATATTTAAATTTATTTACAAAATACCTTAAAAAAAAAAAAAAATGTACACTTGCTTGTCACAAATTTTTCATCAGTTAAAAAAAAAAACTTGGTGTTTAAACACCGTTAAATAATTTTTTTTTACATAAAATATATAATACAGTTTCGATTTCTACAAATTCGTCGAAGCACCGAAAGAAAGATAAGATAAAAATGTTGCGCTGAAAAGATTTCGAGTTAATTACCAGAATGGCAATCATCATTATGCGCTTCTTTCGCGTATTTTACAAATAAAACAGCGGACGTTTCTTATTTTTACGAATCGAGCCACATGCATACAACAGTTGACGCGATTCTGCGATCTGCACTTGTGCATAACGTAACTGCAGCGAAATTAGGAGTTATCAGTCCCTCGGTGCTCGCGGCGAGACTCTGTATGACTAATGACGCCCGCCGCGCTGAAAACAATGATCCTAACATCGGGAGAGGCTAATGCTCTTCCGATTATCGCGGCAATGGCATAATACAGAGAGCGGTCCTACATACCGACGCTACTGCATGTAGACCGGAAATCCCGGCAAATATTGACGTTCCTCCCACGAGGTGCCAACGTGGTCTCGCAATTATTAATCGCAAACAGCGCGGTATTTATTTTCGTCAACTTTAGGCTGTAAAATTAGACGTTCGATCAGCTGAAAACTTGCGCGTACACTTACTCTTTTTTTTTTAAACGTGCGCACCCTTTCCGTCTTTACTTCTCTTTCGCAATGTAATTTTTTTGCTAAAATTAGGGATGTTTTTTTTTAGTAAAAGCGATCGGCAGCTCGCTTTTTGGAATCTGACGTTCCTTTAAAAAGCAAACTCTTTTTTATTTATTATTTAATTTTTTTTTTCTTATTGAAAATCGTTACTGACGTTTCTTAGACACGCGAGTTTCTCAGCGGAGAAATCTCTTTTGCCGAGCTGACGAAATATCAGGCGGGCTGACACAGCGAAAACGGCTTTGCGGCTTTGATGCGCACGGAGCAACATCTTGGTAGCGTTTCATCGCGCGGACGAAACATTGCGTTTTCCACCGGCGCGATGGCCGCATGTTGTTACTGCAAAAGGCGTTCATGCGGAAAATTCTAAACGGCGCTTGGCTCGTTGCGCAGTTTACACGAGCGGCGCGATTTCGCTAACGCGTTATTATCCATTTATTATCCATTCGCAATGATGACTTTGTTAGTAATAGCCGGCGTTAACGGCTCGCTCGATCGTCGTCGACGGTTATATCATTCGTGACTAGTTAGTAATTAGCTTTCATCAGCTGCTAATAGTGGAGATTGTGTACGTAAAAAGATAGATAAATTTATCTCGCGTGTGTTTGTCTGGCGCGAAAAGGAAGATAGAGCGAAGGAGGATCATACGGCATAAAAAGATAAAAAAGAATAATAAAAAAAAAAAAAAAAAAAAACGCTTCGCGAGATGTTTATTCGAACGAAAACGGAGAATAAATGCAGAAAAGATGATCTCTTCCGACAACGTTCGGGACGGGCGAAAGAATTTCCAGAAACCGCTCTTGCGTGATTCATCTTTGAATGCCTCGCTCTTGTGGGTGAATATTCGTGCGGTTCTACCGCCGGCCGTCTTCTTGAAATGCCTGCCGCGAGACCGCAGCTCGCTTGAAAAATATTTAAGGTTTACCGGACGTTTGGAGCGACAGTCGAGCATATATCCCGCGTTATCTTTCCCTGAATAAACAAGCCGCGTCGTGAATCCAGCGCGGAAAAGCGAAACTCGACGCAGATTCCAATTTAGTTTTGATTTTAACCCTCAGTCGGGAGATACAATTTTTGGGCACGCCCAGTTTTTGATTAAAATGCCCTGTTTGCTCAGTAGTCTCTGTAAATTATAACGACAGTTAGAACAAATTTGATTAAAATAATAGTAAAACGATATGAAGTTAATAGTTTCAATAATATTTCTCTGAATTTTGTACCTTTGCGAACACAGTAAATGGTCCGTGTTTAAATATTTAGTTTTATCAGAGGCACTTTGTTAAAAATAATAATGCTACGGGGCGAGTGGTACTTGATTGAATTTTCGCCGGAAAAAAAAAAAAGAAAAAAAAATTCGAGTCTATATTTGTCGCAAGGTCCAACGCTAAAAACTGTTTGACAGTTGATATTTTCTGTAAACAGGCTGCTGGTGTACGTTAGTGAAGCACGAAAACCGACACTGGCGTTTAGTGAATTTAGTGACATTTGATATGCCATTGATGACTGTGTGAGTCATTGACAATTCCAAATTCTTTTGCCTTGTTCCGCGCCGTTTTTACATCGGTGTCACCTGCAGCATTACTCTTTTAGTCTTTTTTTTTAAATATTTTTTTTTATTAAACGCTTGTCTGTCGAAAATATCGAAATGTGATCATTCTTTAAACGGATGATTCATATTGTAAGGATCTCCTGTTATGTTCCCGTCTTTCTACAAATTGTTTTATATAATACTCGCGGAACCGATGTATAAAATCTAACAGAGGGTCACGTAGGTAATTAATAAATCACTTAATAATTATTTTAATTACATATTTGGCGCCTTTATTTCTTTCTCCCTCGAGATTCTCAAATTAGCTGTTTTATTTCGACGATCGCGAAAACGTGCGGCTTTGTCTTCTCTGTAAAAATGTACGAGTGAGGGAAACAGGTTTGCTCGGTGCCCTCGCTCCCTTGGCGACGACAAAACGAGCATCAGCTGTGGACAACGGCGCGCTTGTCGAATAACACTCCACGCGAATTCGGGGCCCTTCAATGGGTGGGTGACCCGCGCAATGAGGGACACGCGTGTCGTTAATATCGTTATGCGCGCGTTATCAGTTTATCAGTTACCTCGCGCGTCGTCTTGTCTCTCGCTCGAGGGTCGTAAACGCGTTCGCCAATTGACTCGTCGCGCGCAAATTTCGCGAAAATTGTCGGCAAATTGCTTTCCGGATTCGCCGATATGTCGCTTCAAATCCGGAATCCTATATAGACCTGTAATGACCCAATTTCGAAGCGGCGCGAGCCAGATTTTTGTCGCACGTGTGCGCGCACACACTCGTAGTCGCATGCCAACAATCGTTATTTTTCGCGCAGCTAAATAAACATGTTCTTTGGGTAATTCGCGAGCCAATGGTTTTTTTTTTTTTTATTTTATTTTATTTTGTACGAGAAAATATATTATCCAATATATAAACTTTAATATTAATTACCGAGATAAGTTTTAAACGTATCCAATTAATAATCTTATCCGATTAAAGTTACAACGGATAAATAAAAATTCAATATCGAGTACGTCGCTTAGTCAATTAATTCGCTGGAAGATTTTCACGGCTTATTAATTTCGCCGATATTATCATTTTCTACATATACGTATAGTTTCTGGTACTGATTGATAGTCCGATTAGCCTGTAAAAGATTAAGATATCGTGATGGAAATGGAACACTCTCCACTGAGAAAACCGCTTGGTTCGTAAATCTAAATGTGCGATAAGACCCGTCCGCTTTTCGTACGCAGTAATCTTCGTGTACGGCAGCCGGAACCGCGATACGTGTTCGAGGACAGGAAGTACGAAATTCCAAACCGTAGGCCACAAAGTGGCACACACGTAAGACCGACCTTCCGGTCCTACCTGAGGGGGGTCTTACCCGCCGTTTCGTTCCCACGGTCACGTCCCACAAAAATTGATCGACTCTTCTGAGAAGAGCGCACTCCGATTCGTCCCCATTGAAGATTCTTCCCGCTTTCTCTCCTTCCCGAGTAAGAACACACCCAAAAGGGTTTGCAACTGCCAAGATCAATATTTTCTCCTCCGGAAAAAAAGAAAAAAAAAAAAGAAAACCTCTGAAGTAAAAAGGGGTGTTAAATTCCAAATTCTTAGGAAGGATCCTTAAGAAACTCAAAAGACTGAATAAGAATCTTCGAAAAAGATTAATTTTCTCAGCTGAGTTGAGCTCTGGAATATCTTGCTTTGTACACAAGTGTAATCCGTTTTTTCCCAGGAGACATATTCTTCTCATTCCTTTGTTGCTTCGCGTCCTGATTACCGGCCCTTTACGTCGAGTCATTCGTGGCCTCGGCGTTGCAGGCGAACTCTTGACGCTCGTGAGCCGCAATTAGGCGTCACTTCCGCTTGTACGGATCAGCTGATTCCCAGCAGCCGCCCAGCTGACTCTCAAATTCTCGTATCTACCTCGCGCGGCGCGCAGCTGTCACCGTCGCGGTAATTTTCCAGTCTTTAACCGGTCCAGGCTTTCAGGCGGAGGCACGCAATTACCGCGTCACGCAAGCTCGCGTATCTCTTTTACCATTAGCGCCGTATAAACAACATTATTAATAAAGCTCCCATCGATTCGCCAGTCTCTCGTGATTTACCTACAAGCGCTATCTCTCGCCGCCGCCGGTCGGTCCGCGTTTTCATCTCGGATGTTTCCTGGAAGAGCCATCCTTAACCACTCCGTTTTACCATCCACGACATTCCGCAAATAATTTTGGAATCGGCGTCTCTTTCCTTACCTTCGTGTTTTGCATTATACGGATGAGTAGGCGCCGTGCTTGCTATGCGCTCGTTCGACAATCGTGTGCAACGAGCACACGGACTCATGTGACGCGATATGACGAGTCTCTGTCTCTCTCTTTCGTGCGCGCGCGCGCGCGCGCCTCATGGGTGCACACGCACGTCCACGCAGGTTCCGAGAGCACGTAGCAACCTGTCTGCTCGGCCGACTCGACGCCGACCGCGCGTCGAGTGACTCAGGACGACAGACTTGCCGGCTGGTCGCGTTGCCGAGCGAAACGAGCCAACGGCACACCGCGTGCAACGCCCTTTCAACCCTGCCCTTGCGTTCGCTTCCTGCACGCGTTTTAATACGTCGGAATCCGACGTGCGCACCGCGTTTACAAATCCGAGGCCTTAATCGGCCGCGCTTTCGCGTTCTCACGTCGCCGCGAGTATATTTGAAAAACTAACACGACGCCTAGCTGCCTCGGCGTTTAATTAAGAAATTAAAAGCCTGAATATCAGCCAGATATCAAGTAATTAAATGCTTTTTAGCTAAATATAAAATTTGGATTAAATAAGAACTGCGTCTACTCGAGCCGAACAACTAATGAAGCTGTTAATTTGAAAGGCACTGGGAGTAATCAGCTGCGGGATTTTTTTTTTTTTTTTATATCTTCGCTACTGCGGTTGATTACGTTACTCGACCGGTAATACGGGAATTAAGGAGACCTTTGATAAGCGTTTTTATTGATTTATTTTATTGCGTTGGTATAGCGGATGCGTAGATGCTCATATCGAGTAAAACCCGATTATTCTGGTCAATATACGTTCGTTCATAAATCAACGGCGCCCCGCGAATCAATAATAGCGAAACGCTGCGCTATTCACGTAATATCGGCGATTCGTTGAATAACCGATGGCTATTGAAGCGAGCGTTTAAATATTAACTATTGTAAAATAGCACAACACGCGAATTGAGATATAAGCCTCGTACGTTACGGTATTTTTCGCGCTTGACAAAATTTAAGTACACAAGGCACGGAGGAAAGAGTTGAATTTCTCTCGAAAACCATTACACCGGAACAATTCGTTCCATCCCGCTAATCGAATAACCGTGAACATTTTTCCTCGGAAAACTGACGTCGATGATCGAGCGCACGTGGAAAAAAAAAAAAGGGAAAAGTTATGCAGTCGAAAATTCCGGCAAATATTCAGAAATTAACATTGGGTCGCGAGAACCGGTTAACACAAATTCACTGTAAATTCGATGGTGAATAGTAATCGACTTCGAGACGGAGTACGCTGCAGTTTACTTTCCAGCCCGTCACGTCGGCTGTGTAATCGTATCGCCGGCGATAAAAATCGTATAGCGTCCCGTCGAAAGTATCGCGCCGGTGTTACCGTCCCGTCGTAAGAGCGAGATGCGTGCGCCCGTCGCCGCGGCAAAACGCATCGCCGCGGCAAAACGCATCGCCGCGCGTTCCGCGCGGCTCGCCACGCTCTCGAGTTGCACCGCCGCGCCGGCTTGTAATGACTGATGCCCACGCGGAATCGCCGGTGATTTCGCGACGTCGTCGGGCGGTCGTCGTCGCGCTAAACTTTCTCCTAGTCGGCTTTTGCCAGATCGAGCCGAGGGGCGTGGTACGTATTAATAATCGACGTTGAATTATCTACCGGCGTTTCCGATATACTTACCTCGTCGGCGATACTTTTCACCGCTGACCGCGGTATCTCGCGGTCGATCGAATCGTTAATCATTTCGGCCCGGGCTCGACGAAACCTCGCCGAATCGGCCCCCGCGATCAATATTAATTGCCCAAGTCGTTCTGATGTAAATATTCCCCGGTGCGGCGCGGATTCACGGCACGCTCGGCGAAAATGTTATAACGGATTTGCGTACATAAGGTCGATTCATCGCGCTGACGTCGTCCTCGGCGTAACGTTCGTTATAGCCGTTACCTCCTTACACTCGCGACCAAGTCCCGGAATACCCCGCCTATATGCGAAAGTCAATACTTAGAGAACCGCGCTCGGTGCAGAAGATTCATCATTCAGAAAATATCGGGAAGAGAGCGAGTTAGTTACTTTTGAAAAATATCGATATTAGAAGACGTTTATTCGAGGATAGGCGCTATCCGTTACTCGTCCAAGGTTAAAAATACAGCTACAAAAGCGTCGCTGGCCGGTAACGCTGCTCAGCGCTGCGTGCAAGTCGTGAGTGAAATTAAACGCGCCTGAGAGACGGAGAGAGCGATCTACGATCGACCCTCCTGGCTTTTTTTCCTTCGAGCGCCCGCGAACAATAGTCCGACGAGAGGCTGGACGTTTTTGCGCGTCCCCGTTTCGCGGTCCGTCACCGTCACGGAGAGAACTTGCCGGGAACGCGGCTCGCGGCATATCCAGAAGGGCCTGGCTGGCAGCGAGGCCTTCTCGACGGTCTCTCTTTCGGTCTAAATGCGTCTAGAATTCCAGCCTCGATCGAGCCTGTACAGGGTGTTCCAGATCTTTTGATCGATCAATCTTCGCCGCACAAAGGCGGAATTATAATTAAATGTCACGGGGTTCGAGCAAAAATGTCATTAACGTGCGAGCTGTTCGCGTTCGCGTCTTAGAGACCGGCCAAGTTCCTCCCATTCTTATTTATAATTCGTAATCGTATCCGTCGGTGCGCCGCGGACGAGAAATTGATTTCGAATCAACCGAGAGAGAATTACCGGCGAAAGGAGCGGCGACAGTTCTGGGACACCGTTTATAAGCGGCGCAGCTGCCTCATTGCTAACCGATGTTTCACGCGACGATATCGATGCCGGCAGCGGAGTGCTCGGGAAACGAGCGTTACTCCTCGGCGATGATTCAGGCGCGCCGCGTCCGGCGAACCGGTCCATTAACCTTTGTCCGGCGTATTGAAGTTTGAAATTGCCTGGAAGATGGATCCCTTCCGAGAGCTCCGAGTAAATAGCGTCCAGTCGTAGATTATCGAAGCCTGCCCGGGACCGAGTATTGCCGTTCAAGTACCGCGCCGTTGGGTACTTATCCGCACTCTCCGCTGTCCTTCGATGTATTCTTCCCCGGCTTTCCTACGCGGCCTGGCTCCGCTGCACGTGCTGGTACCCTGACCTACATTCACACCTACGTGTCTAAGCCTATGTGTCTACGAACGGTCGATCGCGCCGAGCGGTTCGTTCGTACGTTCGGCCGGCGACTCGGCCTGGCAACCGGGCGGCCCGATTTAATATTTTCGAAATTGCGGAGCCTAGTCCGGCGCCATCGCCTCCGGCTGCCCTACATTTCGTTCTCGCCTCTACGCTCTTACGCTCCGTATCACAGGGCATACCTTCGGACCTGTTGCGCTCCTCTGCGCAGACCGGAGAGGCTCTGGTTTCCTCCTCACCGCTCGAATCAGATAGCAGCGGGTCGCGCGAGCGAGCGCGAGGCAGACGCTCTTAGCGGAACGTGGAAGCGAAAGCATTCACCGGATCGCGATAAAATGCAGTTACGACGCTGTCGGGATCCTCCTCGAGGCCTCTCGAACGCGAGAGAGCGATCAAGCTTGCCGTTTTTCTTCGTCTACTCTTTTTCTTTTTCTTTCTTTTTTTTTTTTTTTTTTCTTTTTTTTCCATAATCTTTCAACTCTGAACGTATTTACGATTGCCTTTATCAGACGCGCGCGTGACGAAGTGCGAGTTAATTCGCAATCATTTTTTAATTAATGGTTACATTATTATTGTGCACTTTTCACAGTCGATGATATATCTAGGTCGATCGCGTACACTCCTTTTTTTTTTTTTTATTTACCCCCGTCGCTATCGGTTTCGCTTGCGACGCTGCTCGCCGATGCCCAGGACGCGATCGTGGCGCGCATTAAAATTCTCGCTGCGAAAAGAGACACCCATTTCCGTAAGGTGAAGACTTGGCGAAACACGGCACGGTTTGTTCGCGAACTTCGTCGTTTTGAAATACACTTCGGATCTGCTTACGTTACTGCTTGCGGAACATTAATATGCAATATCGCCAGCTGAAACTGAAACTCTTCTTCCCTATTAATCCTCACGGTATACCTTTAACGCGACGGAAACGGGCTTTTCTGACATTTGTATATTTTCAAAGCGCTCACCCGTGATAAACTGGATATGAAAGAAACATTATGAATTTTATTTTACTAGGACGCGCTAGAGCGAGAGAGTGCTTTGCGTTAAATTTAGATAGAGATGTCGCTATCAAGATATAGCGTCCAATAATCATGCATTATTGAGGAAGGACGATCGAATCGAAGTGCAAACGCGTGCTCGCGTTTCACCGTAAAGCTTCTTTGTTACCTCGTCGTCGCTTAAAGACGATCGAAATTGAATTCGTCTAAGATCCGCCGACGCATTCGGTGGCGGTATGTTTTCCATTAAATACGAGAAGCCTGGTGGGAGCGCGAGTGTTAATTACACCCAGCCCTTCATTATCTCTGTCCCTGGCTGACTTACGCGAGGGTGAAAATGGGTCGCGCGATATCGCGCGACGTACGCCATTTCTATCGCGTTTATTTCCCGGCGATAGATTATTCGGTTAATTTCGAGTCAATAAGAATCGCGGGGCTCGTTCCACTTTTGTCGCAATTATGTTTTTATCGCGACAGATTTTCCGGCCATTTCGCAGCTCTCCTTTCAATCGAAAAGACAGCTTACATATTTCACCAATCGGCGATCAATTAGAATTATTTATTATTATTTTCTTTTATTGTACATTAAATGATTGGAGAATTTTTTTACTAAATATAACGCGGTAAAAGTAGGACATCCTGGTAATGAAAAGGTAATAAAAGGGTAGGAGAGGCGGATCGGAGAGCTCCTAATGAGGTGAAGTCGGAATGCAGTACGTCTCGTATTACTGTTGACGCGTAAACATCAAATACACATTCGTTTCATATGTATTTTAGGTGGATACATATTTTTTTTGATGATTCTCACGACTATAAAAAGATCCGAGCGTCCTTCATTCTTTTTCAAAATTTAATATAATGTTATTCTATGTTCATAAAATTTTAATATTTCACTAATTACATGTCGTGTTAGAATTTCAAAAGTTCACCCGGAATTGGACGAGAAATGAGGTTTTCTTACCCGGGGCAAATAAATCAACAGCCGTTCTAATAACGCGATGATCGATCCGCTGTTCTCTCTTTTCTTTCATCTCGGGCCGTTCTTCCGCGGACCTTCGACATTCTTCAACGCGCGTATTAACCCTTCGTCGTCGTCGCAACTCGAGTCTAAAAATAGCCCTGCGCGGTCCTCAGGTGACGGATCGTCGGAAATTACCGAGTTCTTAAATCGGTGTCGAACTTCCGCGTTAATAAATACGACGTCCTATTTTCGCCGCAGGCATAGCCGTAATCCGTATTATTGGCTCTCTCTGGCTCAAATTAATTTAATAGAACTGTTGCCACGCCACAGACGCGTCTGTCGCGTATATCGGAAAACACCGTCGAGCAGAGAAGCGAGTCCTTTGGTGAATAGGACGGATTTTCCATTGATCTTTCATCGCATATTATACCTTTGATATTTATTAACCGATTAAAAAAAAAAAAAAAGAAATTTTATTATCTATAATAAGCTAGATACTAATTACTTGATACACATACGGAGCACTTTCTCCAACAAATTGTAATTTCTCTTTCACGATTTTTTTCCTTTTTTTTTTTTCACTGAACATCCGAACGTACGATTTCTGTAATAATCTCGAAATAATATTTTTCTCGCAGTCTGCATTAAGAATAAATATCGAAGCGCGGCGGAAATAATTTGTATTTTAACACAGCTCGGTGGCTCTTGGCGTCAACAGTCTCGTCGAATTGCACGTGTCGTCCGATTCGATGTTTCGCTCGCAACACCTGCGGTGCCTCTTTACTATCGTTCGCCTCGTCGCTCTAACACGGTTTTCCGTTGCTCGCCTTAGTGCCCTCGGGAACCATCGACCGTACCTACCACGTCTTTTCTCTTTTGCTCGCAGCTCGCAGCGTCGAGCGTTGCCTTGCCAGTTCGTACCATTTCACGGCGGACAGCTGCCCCTAGTAACGGTCGGAGAAGACATACGTCGACTGCCGAGGGATTCTCAAGGTCCTACGTCGGTCTGCGATGTTTTCGGAATTATCCTCTCCCTAGCGCTCTCCATTATGCATTCCCCTACAGCGAAAGAGCTACCTCGCAATGATAACGTTACAAAGAAACCGCAAAGAAATGGTACAATTACAATCTAATAAAACGTAATAAATCGGGCGGAGAGGAAGGCAGGAAATCGTTGTCGGGGATATATTTATCTTCAGGGGATTTTGCGAGATAAAAGATCTGATTCAAAGAATCACGCTACCTGCTCTCGACGGCGCGCATTTATTTTACTTTTATTACGCGAATCTTCTTTTCCACGCGGAACAGGGGGATTGGATTGTATCGCTAACAAATCTTTATCCACCGAATTATTTTATACGCTAGAATAATAGTTCCATGTTTTACCAGCTCATGCTCCTTTTCCTCGGTCTTGCTGGACGGGCCGTGTTTTCACTGCGGTTTCGCAGCTGAGCATCCTGATGACGCAACGCTACGCAGCAGCGACGTTATTGCGCCAAATCTGTACGCTCGTTCTGCTCAATAACAGCGAAATATTCGGGACGTTAATACGTTGCAGCACGGTGATAACGGAATAATTGCGCGATAAGGCGTGAAATAATTATTTGCTTGAAACTAATTCGGGCGCAACGATCGAGGGGCTTGATATCATATTTGCATACCGCAACCGCGAGGTCCTTCCTTCTCATACTGTTTATTTATATCGTTGAAACTTGGACATCTTGGCGGCGACAAAGTTTCGTTACCTAAGAGAACCCCCCAAGTTTCGTTAGGTAACGAAAGTACGGAGCCTCTCGTACGCTTTCACGGCGTTTCGCGAGTCGTACAGGTCTAGGCACTTACAATTAGTGATTGTGCGCGAATTGCAGGCGCGGGGAATCGATATGATAAATGAATACGATATTAATTCTCATTTCTCGATTTCCGCCGTCGTCGCTGCCGCGCAAGTCGGCGGTATTTCAGTTACAATTACTTCGTAACGGCAAACTGCGTTGCAACTTGATGAAACAATCCCGTGCGTCTTTGATTATCTTCGCAGAAGCCGCGCTATCAATCTCCGATAGAACACGCGTGCGAAATCGCACGATAATGCGGCGGATTCTTTTTAATCGCGCGACTTCTTTCGCTTGGCTCTTCTGCCGTTTCCTGTAATTAACATGCCGCGGTGGTATTCTTGCAAATAAAATATATGAATACTTGACGAGTTTAGTGCTATTGGTTTCTCGTTTTATGGCCGCGGAAACGAGTGCCGCGGCTGACAAAGCGAGAAGTGATTTCAGTTAAACTCATTACGCGTGCATCGCTACGTTTTTTTTTTCGTTTGCGCAAGCTCATATTGTTGCTAGGCTTCCAGCTAAAAATAATGAATGAGAAATATTAGTTATTTACAATTTCACGTCGGTGCATTATCGATTTACTTCTTCAACGTCGCAATTTGCCCGGTTGATTGTCGCGCGATATCGATCCTTTCCGAAATTTCCGACGGCAGGTATTACTGTAACTGGAGTCATCAGCCGCAGCGTCGTAATAATAGAATAAACGGTTCCGAAACGACGAGCAGCGAAACGGAACGAAACTCGCGTATTGCGGAATCGAAATTATTTCTCAAAATAAAACGGCACGGTTGCGAAATGATTCAAGTACGTTTGATATAATAATATTAATTTATTTCTCGATTCTTGAAAAATTGACAATTAATATTTAACATACGAAATAAATTTTCAGAAGTTAAAATTCAGTTTTTAATTTAATTCTTAAATCTTCTATTTTTATAAAATTTATTTTTGTCTGTTTCATTCAATATTACTAGAAAATAAATAAATTAAAAAAAAAATGGTTTAAGTTTCTACCTGCAACACACTCGCGATTACGATTGCAGCAAACGTTGACGAAAATTCATTTTAATGGACTCGTGCCAAGTATCAAAATGAAATACATTGATGCCTAAGTACTTATACGATGCGAGTGATCTAATCTCGTGCTGCAGCCTCAAGGTGCATGATTAACTTGGCACAAGATCATCAAAACAAATGTCCGCTATAACTTGAGTCTAAACCGATCCTTACGTTCGTCTGCATCGCACGATAAATTATCTACCGTAAGACGAGAAGCGTTAGAACTTAAAACGTCTAATCATTTTCTAATCGTCATCGAGCACGCTCGACGATTAGAGCAATCTGCGCTAAGCTCCGAGGAGGATATTGGCTTCTATATATTTTTCCATCCGGAGAAAATTGTGGCGATTATATGTATATCGTTTCTCCGCGTAAAGTTTTTTCTCTCTCTTTTTTTTTTTTTTTCTCCTGCCACTTTCGCCACTCCGCTTTGCAATTCCAGCCAGGCCGGAGTGCGCGAGATGCCCCGAGGCGTCACGCACTTTCTCCCGGACGCTTTTCCGGTGGATGCGGAGTAGTGAAAGGGTTAATTCACCCACGCGCGCGGTAGGGATGTTACCCTCGGCGAAGGGATGCACGTGCGTGTGTGCATTTTGCACGCCGTGGCGCGCTTTCCTCTGCCCTAGCCGGCTCCAATCCTTTCACCGTCCTCTTTGTCTTTCTCATTGTCTCCGCGTGCTCGTGCGTTAATCGCAGATTAAGCCGGAAAGGGAGAGGAGAAGGTGGACGTGGAGACGGGCGAAAAGAAGACGACAAGGGGTGGGATCAGGGCCGGGTTTCCCATTAGCAGAGCTGCTGTGATAGTGGAGTTAGCAGGCGAAGTTTATCTCTTATTGTTATCTTTAGCGAAGACCTTTCGAAAACAAGCGGAAAGTAAAAGCTAAATTGCGCGATATGAAGCGACGTGAGAAAAGCTCGGCGGTTTCAACAATTTAATCGGTAATTCGCCGTTGTATAGGTCTATTAAAAAAATTAATTCCTCCGTGCTATTATCGTCTCTCTATCAATTTTGAAAATTTAAAGGCTCTTCGGGGTCTTCTTCAGGTCATTCACTTTATCGGTTTTGCGATCGTCGAAATAAGCTTGGTTAATTCCTAGAGAAGACCCTGGGCCCGTCGCTCCCTCCGGCAGGATGTGAAGACCCTTTTCGATTCCGGTGTCGTTTTTTTCGTCTGACGGGTCTCCGTGCGGGCTCGGTGTCAGGTCGATAGTTTTCCACGCTCTCTGCCGCGACAATTTTTGCCCGTGCGCCTCGCCGTACGGCGCCCGTTCGCACCGGTAAGACTGGTTATATCCACCAAGAGTGGCCGCCCGATGAAAGGATCCTCTCGGTAGCTCTTTACGGCCGAGGTCGATCGATCGTTCGCTTAACGCGAACACCTCGGACGCGCCGTGCAAAAGTGCACCCATTATTTCGCGTACGCAACACTATTTCGCACCGCGAGACGTATTCGCGTCATTATCAGTATCGCTCGATCACCGACGTGAACGATATATCTCGGATACGATTACCTGTTCGCCTGTGAAAATAATTGATTCGATATCCTGTGGAATTAAAAAAAAAAAAAATCTGTTCACGGGAAGTCCGAGATAGCACGCGGCCTCGGGTGATTGAATAATGTCGATTTCCTTATTGTACGTATATTCTTGCAATTAGAAGCGGCAGTAATAACATATAAAATTTATGTAACATAAAGTAAGGGAACTACGGAGACTTCTGTAACACGGAAGACTTGGGGAAAGATCGTCCCGATAGACGCGTGCGTAAACTTAATACAGTAAAACTGCAATAGAATGCTAGCTCGTTTGAAATTTCTTTTATATATAACATCATATACGTTTTCGTAAGCGAGTGTTTGAAGCGCCTTGTACGATACGTCAATCTATTCTAAAAAAAAAAGAAAAAAGAATCTAAAAGATTTAGGGTCGATATGGCTGTCGATCGATATTGATATCTTTATGATATCTGTACCGACGGTGTCATCGGCATTATTTGTTGAGAAAGCCACCACGGGTCCTTCGCGGTCGCAGGATCGAGAGGTGGCGATGCGACAGCTGGTCCTACGTAAGGGCGTGGTCACCTTTATCCGAAATAATCGGCGGCGCGCATCTGCGAGCGAGAGAGCCGGGAATAAAGAAGAGGCACACGGCGGTCGCGTTAATTACCGCGAAAGTATCGAACCGCTAATTGCAGAACGCGCGAGCGAGCGAGCGAGCGAGTCCATTGACCTTCGCTTTTGGCGAAGAGTTTCGTTCGTTCGTTCGTGCGTTCCGGCCCGCATCCTTTATGTCTCCGCAGGTAGGCAGGTAGAGGTGCGCAAGTGGCCGCAGGAATGTGCTTTCGTTGGAGCGACGAGGCCCCCGAGTGCTCTTCATTTTTCTCACGTGGACGTCAAGCGGCGTCAACGACGCGTGATATTATCCTCCGTCGTCGGTTTATGGCTACCGTGCGTCATCCGGATAAGAGACTTGCTCGCGAATAGAACTGAGAAACGTTCCGTGCACTCGCATGATTAAAAGAAAAAGAAAATGGGGGTGGAGGGAGAGGGAGGAAAGAGCGAAGAGAAACGCATGATTCGCCTCGCCGGCTAATTTCGAGAGATAAAATTCTCGATTCTTTTAGGCGAATCCTAAGGAGGATTCGAGGGATTTAAACGATAAGACTTCGCCAGCTTTCCTCCGCGTCTCTCTTATCGGCGCAGTACAGTCCTCGCTGCTTTCGTTATCTTCCCTTTTTTGTTATCCTATTCTCCTCGAGTGCAAGACGCGCCGCGTCCGCCTGACGGTCGCAGCTCTTCGGTTTGTGTATAGCGAAACAAGAAAAACACGGTGCTTAGTGCACGGCGCGTTTTATTTATTAGATTCGCGGCGAAGCCTTTGCGGACAAAATTAAACCGCGACGCAAAATTGAATTTTCTACTTTGGTCGGCTTCTGTGTGTGTCCGGCGAAGTTGGCTGCTGCGTATTTCTCCGTAAGTCACGTGCAGATCATAATGCCGCGTGCAGTGCGTGTTTGTGAAGCCAAATTCGATATTAAATGCTGGATATCATTAAAAAGAACTTTCCTCTTCGTGATTCATAGAGAGTAGAAACGATTCGTATGTTTATCACTTCATTATCTTTACTTACAGATTCGTATCGTAATTGTACGATGTACTTCGTTGCTTTTTTTCTCGTCTTCCTAGATTCGAATTGCTGTTTTTATTGCTATTTACATTTGTAATAACGCCGGAGAAAGATTTTTAGCGAAATTACTTTAATCTAATAATTAATTAAGCCGACACGATACAGTCAGTATTTTTTTATATGCGGAAGACAAAATTATCTTTATAAATAAACGCACATCATTTTTCTTCGTATTTTCGAGTAATATAATTGAACAGATCCTTTGCTCATTGGCATAATTTATGTTGACGAAATCGTACCTGCCGTACTTGCCAAAGAGAATTTATTTTTAATCAGCACTTAAATCGTAAATTTAAACCCGACAGCTTACCGCGATCGCGGCGCTATTGCTATCCGATTGCACACTTCGAAAACAGCGTAAATGATCGGGTTAATTGCTATATACATGATTTGCGTTAAGCGGAACATCATTCCGGTAAGTTTGTGCGAGAATTTCACAGCCGACGAGCGTAATTCCACAGTGACCGCGCGAACCGCAGCCGTTCTCGACGATCTAATTTTCTCACGTTGACTGCAATCAGTAGCAGCCGGGGAGCTATCGCCCGGCATTTAATTATCGCGCAATCATATTGTCATCGGGCCGTAATATCCATGAAACATCACGTGGTGGCTCTCGTGCAATCGTACCAGTACGCTGCTCTACGCGAATTGAATCGGTTCCTTTGGAAGGGAAAATTACGCGCTCAAAACCTTGATGCAATAACTCGGCTTATCGCTCACCCCCTTATAATTTATTCCCGCGTCCTCTTCTTTACCCTCCCCCCTCCCCTTCTTCCGACTATCATTTCATTTGTAATGCTTATCGACCGTTCTTTCTCTTTACAGGGAAGAACCTGTACAATAATGAGCACGTAGCAATTAAAATGGTGAGTAAGAATGTACTTTACGTAACTGCGATACGTGAAAAACTCGACGCTCTTCCACTGACTGTCCACTCGTTCGTGTTGCAGGAACCAATGAAGTCAAAGGCACCACAGCTACATTTAGAATATAGGTTTTACAAATTATTAGGTACACATGGTGAGTATTTACTTTCCTAATTATTTCCGAACTTCGTGCAATAAGATTGAAAATATCAATTCATAAATACATAGTATATAAAAAAAAAAAGTAACGAGTAAAAAAATAAAAAATAAAAAATAAAAAATTGCTAATTAATTAAAAGTGTATATAAAGAAAAAGAAAAGAAGTAACGTATTTGTGTTGAAATATGTAGACAGTTTGTAAAGAGTGACGGAAAAGTGTAAGGTAGATTATTAATTCTACGACATCCGAGATAAGTTGATAATAAATCTCGAACTAATGTTCTCGATACTTGAAAATTAATCTTTCGCCGATGACGCTGCGGGAAAATATCCGACAGCGGCTGGGACCGAGTTTGCACAATTTGACGCGATACGTAATCTACTTCAATTTTCATACGATCTCGGCTAGCTAAATCTCATGTGAGACAATCGCGCAAGGTAATTTCTGCACGCTCGACTAAAGCTCGGCGCAAATTACCGTCACGAATTGAGATTGTATCGGAAACGTACATCTCGTGTGTCATGCCTGTAGAAATAAACGTACCGGGTTTTTCATATGCAAGCCGTGCCGCGTTATCTTTTAACGACTAATTTTTAGAGCACGATTATTAATAAAACTTTTTTTATGACGAAATTATTAAGATCGTCATTCGTAGCAATTTTACTATTTTTAATATCACACGTGGCGAATATTGAACGCTTAATAACCTCTTTTTTTTTTATATGTATAAACAGTGACATTTCTCTTAAGTCTCGTGCTGTTTCCAGTCATTTTACAATTATTCCCGACGGTAACAATATTTCTGAATAATTTATCGAGAGAATTATCATGTGGCGAAAGCATTAAGTCACGTTCCATTGGGAATTTTACATATTCTGTAAAGTTGGGCGTGAAAAGTGCACGCGAAATATCATAGTTCAGGATAATGCAAAAACTTTTTCGCGCAAACTTCTGTCCCGTATAATTTTTGTTCACATCTCTCGCGTTTGCGTGCGCGCAAAGCCAGCTAGAAATTAATCGGAAAGCTCTGAAAATCACCGTATGTACGGTCATTTTTGGCCTTGTCGGTAGCGAGATCTTTTTTTCACCGTCGTAGAGTTATATCTGCCTGATCTGCGAACGTCACTTTTATTTAATTTTTACGCGACCCGCTGCGACAAACTGATGATATCGCGCTGGGGGTAATTTGGGGTGTGATCTGCTTTTGTCGATCGGTATAGTTCATAACACACATATAGAGGGTATACCGGAGGTGTACTACTTCGGCCCGTGTGGGAAGTACAACGCCCTGGTGATGGAGCTCCTCGGTCCGAGCCTTGAGGACCTCTTCGACCTCTGCGGCAGGAGGTTTACCCTCAAGACCGTTCTCAACATTGCCACACAGCTCGTAAGTCGCATTACTGTAACACTTTCGGTCTGCAGAACTAACTCTCAAACACCGCACTTAGGAGATCGATCTCAAACACTTGGGCGGTTTGAAGTCTGGCCAAACTCCACAGACATCGATCGTCTGGCGTCATGCTGTTTCTTTTTAAATTTGTTCTTTTTATTATCTTTGAAATTTAAAAAAATCTTAAATAAGAAAGTTGCGATAAATATTTTCAAATTGTCACAAGTGAATTATATATATTTTATTATTTATAAATAATTTTTATTACCGAATTAGGCAGAATTTTATTTATTGAGTGGAATAAGGTGTATAAATATGGTATTTTCTTTCTCTTTGCAGCTCCATAGGATAGAATACGTTCATAGTCGGCATTTGATATACCGCGACATCAAGCCGGAAAATTTTCTGATAGGACGATCCACTACTAAGCGGGAAAAAATCATTCACATAATCGATTTTGGACTAGCCAAAGAATATATAGATCTGGAGACGAACAAGCACATACCGTATCGGGAGCACAAGAGTCTCACCGGCACGGCACGTTACATGAGCATTAACACGCATCTTGGCAAAGGTAACGGACGTTTACTTTTGTTTCGCCGTGCACGTATGTGTGTGCGCGCGTAGCGAATGCACGCTGCATAACGAACCGCCACGTGCTAAGCCATCGCTGGCTCGAGAGAAAGCGCGGCTAGTGCTTTAATCTTCAGCAGATATTATAGACTCTTTTAAATCTCAAGTAACATAAATTGAAGTTATTTAAAATTTAATCTTTTAAATATGGAATTACGCAGACATCTGCGGTACGCCAAAGGCCTCGCTCGCTGAGAAATCAAGCCCCCTGCGAGTATATCATTTTTGTAACGCGCTTAGAATTTTTCTCCGGAATTGTTTCGGGTCTTTTATACGTCGGGGACGGCGCGTAATTAAATTTTCCATTATGTAGATAATGCTGAAAGCTATGCGCGGGTACATAAAAGGTATATTTTATTCTAAACAGAGCAAAGCAGAAGGGACGACCTGGAGGCATTAGGCCACATGTTCATGTACTTTTTGCGCGGCAGCCTGCCGTGGCAAGGGCTGAAGGCCGACACGCTGAAAGAACGTTACCAGAAGATCGGCGACACGAAACGAGCGACGCCAATCGAGGTACTCTGCGACGGCCATCCCGAGGAAATGGCCACGTATCTGCGCTACGTACGCAGGCTGGACTTCTTCGAGACGCCGGATTACGAATACTTGAGGAAGCTCTTCCACGACCTGTACGAAAGACGTGGCTTCGTCAACGACGGCGAGTTCGACTGGACCGGCAAGACGATGGTACGTGTCGAGTAATCGCGACGGCCCTTTGCATTTTTATTCATTCTGCACGTTGTGCAAAAAGCTTTTGCAACAGCTTTTTCGGCGAATGTCACGTATGCGCGTTTCTCTCTATCATAATATATATTACGATAATCTACGAATGTTGTGACGTTAATACGTGTGCATGTTAACTTGTTTATTATATTGGAAAATACCAATGATAACGGCCGCCGCTTTATTGAGAGAAAATAATTCGATGATTGAACCGTGATCTTGCATTGACGTTATCTATAAATTTTTTTTCTGTTTTGTAATGTAACAAACGAGGATTTTATCGCCTGCGTCATTTATTTGTGAGCAATCTTATAATTAGAAAGTCTTTACGAAGCACTTTTCATCAAAACATTCTTTTGATCTTTGAAATGTAACGATGATATTAATGCATCAATATACTTGCGAGTAATTCGATACAGAATCGAGTATCGTTTCATATATATATTTTTTTTTCTTTCTTTCAGTAAAGAGTTCTCTTTTAAATTACTTTTACTTCTTAAATTCTTTATTATAATTTTTTTTAAATTGAAATTAATCGGGGAAAGGTCCTGGTGAATAGGTAAGTAAATAGCCCGCCTTTACACCAACAGACCTGCTGCAAAAAGCCATACGATACTGAAGTGCAGTTTCACATTTGATTTTTAACGTTTGCATGCTGCCTTTCCTCTCAATGCACTATCTCTAGCCACCTGACTTCGAGAATCTGAGAGCGCTGCGGATGGTGGCCCCCTCACATATTGGCAGAACCAAATCTGATAAGGTTGGTGACGGCCTCTCGAGTAGCAACAATATAATCTAACGGCTGTTAATTATATATAGCGGCCGAGTAATTAAGCTTCGATATCTTTGTGCATTGTAACGTAATCGCATATCGGCAATTTTTCGCAGTAGTAGAGTAGAGCTGTGTTGTTAATACAATATTTTAACTAATCGTTGCCACTTGTCTCGGCCGACTGGCCTTTACATAGGAATCTAATGTGATTGTGATGTCACAGGTCTTCTGTTAAGCGTAAATTAAAGTGCACAGTCCGTCAATAAGTCTGTCTGTCTGTCTGTCTGTCTGTCCGCTTTCCAGTTCCAAGTATGTTATCCATGTATCCACGTGAAATACGTAGAAGCGCACGATAAAGGCGCTCGCTACGAACTTTCATCTATTATACTTGTACATAAAGCAAACGTTTTCTCTTTCGTTACAGTCGACGCCCGTCGGATCCCTTCAAACTGGCCAGGAGATCGTCGTATCACCGAATCGCGATCGGCATCCCGCCGCTTACAAGGTATTCCTTGTTTTCCTGTACTGTCTCTATTTCTTTTTCTCTTCTTTTCTTTTTCTTTTCTCTAAGCCAAAAGCATGGACGTGTGTAGCCCATTTGTTATTCGAGTTAACCGCATGGATACACGCCTCAGTAGCGAAAGAACCGAAAACAGAGTTTTAACCACGACCTTGATTCAGAAACTCTTGTTTATCGCGGGGTAGAGATACGGAATCGGGTGAACAAATCTTGCGGGAACGAACAAATCAGCCAGAGCGCGCGGTATTAAAACGCGGCGAGAAAAATGATAGGCGCGATCTGCCAATTTTTCTCACGTTGATCCAACGCGAATATGATTGGCGTCAATTTGTAGGAGTACGATGATTTTGAGGAGGATGTGATCCTCATGATGGATGAGGTTCGCTTCGAGTTGCAAGGCCGATATGTAAGCCATCCTTACGTACGATGAATTGACTTCTTCGTGCATACTTTATCTTATCAGCGGAGAGAGAGACGACTGTATAATCGGAAAGATACCCGCGGTCGCATTTTATAACGCGTGTTATTAACATTTTTTTCCTAACGTGTAAAATGTAACGCGAAACAAGGCCGCGCGCGAGGCTTAACGATCGCGGAGCGTGAACTCTGCGAACTCGCCTTTTTTAAATCAATAGTCGATTAACAGACTGATAGCACCAATAAATTTTCCTTCGCGCAACGTTATTAGTCTAAATATAGACGATGGACCGTGACGAAGTCGCCGTGAGCGAGTACGTTCAATTCGAAACCTGCGATAGCGATAAACTGGTGCACGAAGAAGTAATGTTTTGCCATGGTTGCTTGAGTAGTTCTCAGCGGCTTTGTAATAAGCTAGACCTAGGAAGTACGTTGTGTCTTTCCTCGTAGCTCGTCCGAGATGCGTACTAAAAAAACTTTTACGCGTAGGTAATTTACATACATTTAGAGCGAACCACATTTTCATCGCTTTCCTGGTATAAAGATTGATATCGGATTAGATCAATCTTATTTAATGCCTCGGGCCTCGCGTTTTATCATCACGGATCGCCATGCTGTAACGCTCCAAAAAGATCTCTCCTCGACATCTTTTTTTTTTCTCTACTGTCCTTCGCGTTTACTCGCGGAGTTGTTTAACGCGACACAACTGCGAAATTGTCATGCTTGTTCCTTCAGGATGTGGCAGGTGGAGGGGTGGGAGGTGGGGGCGGTAAGGGGGTGGGAGCCACGTGGCCAGATACTGTGAAGCAATCAGGAGCCGGTGGTACATTGACACCTGCTGACAGGCACGGTTCTGTACAGGTGAGTTTACCTGCGCATCTCTTCCGTCCTTCCTCTCTCGTGCCATTCTCTCGCCACTTTTCAGAAGCTTCTCCCTTTTTTTCGACTTTTTTTGCATCTTCTCGCCTCTTATTTACAGCCGATTCGCTTACAGTCGCGAGGGAAACGCGATTATTCAGTCGCTACATTGAAACTCACGCATTAAATCCACATTGAATACTTAATCTCATCTCGTACACCTCTTTTTCCTTGTGAACCGTAAAAGTCTTATAGACCATAAAAATTCTCAAGATGCGGAAAGATTAAGGGCGAAATTGTTCATTGTTCTTCCCTAACTATCATCTTCTTTGTCTCACACTCATAATGTCAACGTATACGGGATGCCTCAGTTTATTAGGAATAAACTGTTCGCTCTATTTCTAGACAAGGCACCACTGGATTATGGTCAGTTAGAAGTCTGTGCAATTTGACTTGTTGCGGCATGTTGTCTTTGTGTCGATTGTGATCAAGACTTTACCTTCTATCTTTGATTGGATATGAGATACTAATTCGGTATTAGTACAGATCACTTGTCTTCCCATGCACTTGCAATAACAAAAGTATCATTCATCACGTACGAACCGTATGAAGTTTGAGGAACATCAAAGTTTATTACTTACGCTTCTTTCTTACTCTTATTTGATATGTTGCTTTGTTGAGTCTATTCTGTGTATCTACAGTAGTCTTGTCTTATGTTAAATTTATTTCTACTCCTCCCCTTTGATACGTAAAGTTTCACTTTTTTTGTATATATAACTTACAAATAGATTTTTTGAACTTAAATTAACGTATGTATCACTTTATCGTCAAACTTAAGTAGAACGTAAAGACTTTTTCTCGATTTGTATATCCAGTATAGTATTTATAATTATAAAATTTGTATAGTTGAAGTCCCTCAATGTAATACCCCTATATCTTTGTTATCGTTTTATTTTTTTTAATTAATTTATTAATTTTTTTTTTATAATAACGTTGTACGATGTGAACAGGTGGTGTCATCAACTAATGGAGAACTGGCTAACGACGACCCGACTGCTGGTCATTCTAACACACCAATTACAGCACCTCAAGAAGTGGACATGATCGACGAAACCAAGTTAGTAGCAGCTTGTTTTATTACATTTTGTCTTTCTTAATCTGTCCCTTCTAAATACGGATAAAGTTGTAAAATGAATAAAAGTATAACTGTCGTCTGTCGCATTCTATTATTACATTTATATGTGTAATTTTAGAATGCTATTAATAGTTCTAATTAATTTGAGAGAAAGTTTCAGTCGACCGTTAAAGTCCAAATAAAAAAAATAATAGTAATTTATATCTTTAATACGGTTTAATATAAAAAATATTAAAGATATAAAATATTTAATTGAATATTAAGACATTTAATCTAAATTATGCATGTATGTGTGTGTGTGTTATTTTCAGAAAAATAATCAGACTAAAACGGAAAACTTGTCCTCGGTGTGGAAAATTATTATACCGTTCTTTACGGAAATATATATCCAGAACCTGTCCTAGTCTCATTCCCGAATTAGGTTCGTTATCACATATGAAATGGCCAGTTCAAGATTTTTTTTTTCGCAATATAAGAAGAAAATATAATATTCGTTAAATATTGCCATTGAATAAGTTTCTAAAAAATCTGTAATTTGTATCAGATTGAGATCGATGAGAAAATCAGTAAGCAACAAAGTATATATTATAAAATTGTGATAAGATAAATATATATATTTTTTGTAGTATGATTTTTACTTTTACCTTAAAAATTTTTTTTATATTAGAGCTACAGTGTTGAAGTTTCGCTATTCTTGCAATGTAAATTATTTTACCTATTTATGTAAGATATAAAGAAAAGATTTGATTCGATAATACGGAGATAATTATTTTTCATTATTGCAAAGCGAAATAAATCTTTCTTTTGTTATATTATCTAGTGCAAATAATTAACAGTTACATTATTAATGTATAATATCAGATTTAAATATATTATTAGAGATAAAGGATTTTATTAATTTTTTTCTTTATTCCGTAATTTCTATTTCTTTCCTGAACGTTGCCACTCCCCATCGTTCCTCTTTACTTTTTAATGAAATCAAATTAACAACTGCATGTTTAATTAACGTAATAAATAACTGGATACGTTTGCACGCGATCAGATAAGATATCTTGTTGAGAGATCGATAAAATTTCTCTTTCTTTCGCATTGTGCGACCGTATGCCGAATGCAACTATTGTCCCATCTCTGCTGCATGCTCGATGTGTTGATTGACGAAATACGCTGCCAAGGAGACGACTCTAAGTCCTATTAGTGTTTGCTTCATTTCCAGATGCTGTTGCTTCTTCAAGCGCAAGAAGAAGAAAAGTGGAAGGCAGAAATGACTGTCCGTTACCGTTGGTCTCGGGGGGGCGGTGCAGTGCGCGGGTAATAGTGCCGACGAGACCGTGGAAGCCGTCGCCACAACGTCAAGGACTGGCAAGCGCGGCGCGGGAGCGGGAACACGCGCGGTCACAGGTACAGCAGGTGGTATTGCAGCCGGCGCCGACCCTGAGAGAGAAGCAGTCACCCTATTGCGCGTCGGCAGCCGATCCGCGTCACGAGACTCGGTATTACACACCACTGTCACGATGACGCCGACGCCGACACCGCCGCCGCTATCGAACTGAATCATCTTCATCATCACCACCTCCACCACCAGCATTACCATCGTCACCACCATCACACAACTATTCTACTACCGTCGCTGCTATTATCATTAATTGGACGGTTGCGCGACTGAGTCGAGATCGAGAGAATGAAGCTGCTTTTCCTCTGGCCAATCGAGCTGATCTCTTCGATAAATAGGCGGATCGCTGACAACGATACAGGCACTTGTTCCTCGGTGGTAGTGAAATTCTATAGCAATCTCAGTATCATTGCGATTAGTATTGTCTTGACTACGTGTTACGATGAAAGAACGGCCAATTATCGACTTTACTTAAAACTCTGTATTCAGAGAACTTGATACATTGACGCCAGACTTTCGTTGAGTTTTATCAGGAGCTGCCAGGTCAACTCGCTTCTTGTAGTAGAGTATATTCAGACTGATGGAAAATGGCGAATAAACGATATATCCTGCGACTAACACAAAGTCTCTCGATAAAAGTTTAATTGTTCTCTAGTCAAGATTTCTCGTCTTCGACAAATTCAATGACGATTAAATTCTCACGTAAACTTTTACTAAGGTCAGTCGATACAGCTGTAGCCATTGGTATCCATCTTTTTAGATGCGCCTCATATGCATCTCGCAGTTTCATTTAATTTACACCCTAGCCTCATTCTCACGAACAAGCTGATGAATATTCCTTGTGGCCTTGAGCTACTGATAAGTCAAGACGTTAGCGAATCCACTTACCTACTTACTGAATAAATCCTCTCGTTTAGCCAAGAAAAGTGACCTCGTGCTATTAGATTATTGCTACTATTGTCATGATTACATTTCATCTTGTTGCTCTACCCATTACTATTACTATTTACTACTGCTACCATTACTACTACTAGGTACTACGATTATAATTATTATTGTAATGATTATTCTTCATTATTTTATTTTATTTCATTATTATAATTGATATTATTATTATGTTGATCATCTTTGTCGTCATTATCATCGTCG
The DNA here is from genome assembly GCF_019399895.1 of Cardiocondyla obscurior. Classification (NCBI taxonomy): domain Eukaryota; kingdom Metazoa; phylum Arthropoda; class Insecta; order Hymenoptera; family Formicidae; genus Cardiocondyla; species Cardiocondyla obscurior. The sequence goes on along the minus strand of NC_091891.1, from coordinate 1,541,922 downwards.
TTGAACACGATTGTCATTGTTTCCATTGTCATTACATCGTCATCATCATTACCATTGCCCACACCCGCGTGTATCATTTACGTTGTTATCGATGTCATCAATATATTGACACGTCGCTGTTGACTGAGAACGGTCCGTCGGCCGTGTGGCGGCCAAGACGTTTCAGTATCGGGACACCAGTCGGATTCTGCACATCCGCATTATATAGGGATAAGAAGGAATTGACGTACCGATGTTGAGAGTACTTGTTTGTGCCTACGACTCTCTTCTTGTAACACGGGGACGCTTTTTAATACATCGCCGTGTCGTGCGATGAAGACATGTCGGCGACTCGTCGTGTGCATCGCATATACAACTGTGAATTATAACGAATTGAAGCTACCGCAGAGATCTCATTGTATTCACAGCCCTGCAGGATAAGCGAGCGTAGCGTGTTCCCAAATTTCTTGTAATCGAGATTTCGATTGTCGCGAAGTCTAATTATAATCCTCTTGAAAGGCATGAAACTGAAAAGAACGGTATAAACAAGAATCGTGGGTGCCAACGGCCCTTTAAGCGACGGGATTAAGACGTCGGACATATGTGAATAATGTGCTCTTGCTTTGTCCCCGTCGTGTCCATAGATTCTAAATCATACGCGTCACGAATCGCGAGAACATATAGTGCTATGGATAAAATGAAAGTTTTGCGCTTTCCTGATTTTATTAGAATTTTTATTTTGATTTTTGTTTTAATCCACCGTCCAAGTGATATAGAATGATTCTAATGCATTGGAATATTTACATTAGGGTATTTGTAGGATATATGAGCCTTCCGTATAGTATATGACTTTTATATAACTATAATTTTTGAGTTATATATTATATAGGGATATGAAAGAGCAGCGTTAGAGCATTAACGTGAATAAACGCTCTCGAGATAATATGAATCGTATCCGTACTAAAAGTCTTTACTAAAATCTAAACTATCCCAGTGTGTTAATTGTCGAGATGATTTCTTTTATATGTATACACTGCCTATTTTTTCTACACAGGGATCATGAATGCACGTTCTATCATTATGTACGGATAGCAGTCCAATATACATTAAGGAATGTTTTGCCGGGCGTTTCACGAACAAAACGCGAAATGTCTCTTCAATGAATATTATAATCATAATTTTTTGCTCGCGTATTGTCTATGAATAATTTCCCATTTGCCTGCGTATTCGTACTTTTTAAACGTAAATCGCGCAGAGAAAATTCGCGCACATTTTCCACGCTGCATTTTCCAAAGCAATATCATAAGTTTCGGTTTCGTGCCTTCCAAAGCGAAATTATCACATGAGAAAGTGATCTATTACGATCAAACAGTTGAAACAATTACATTTTACATAACATATCGATGAAGTAAAGTTTTTTCTGTCTGTAGACTCTATAGCGTATATAATGAAAATTTAGTAAAGCGTAAATGCGAAAAAATCATGTGACATAGCCGAAATTATGAGACATTGCAGTCGAACTCATGTTCCACCATCAGTGTGTATCGATTTAAAAAAAAAAGACAAAAAAAAAACAAAAAAAAAAGGGAAAAGAAAAAAAAACGATAAAAAAGAACAGAAAAAGAATTTCTTTCGATATGAATCATCCTCTACGAAGAGAATGCGACGTTCGCGGATAGCTCTTGTTTCTTAATTCATGCGGGTTTTCGATTATTAAATAAAGACATTAACAAAGAAATCAGAGAGAGAGGAGAGAATTGACGATGCGTCCGTATCTGATTATGTTTTAATGTTCTTGATATGAAAACCTACGCCATTGGAATGAATAATAAAAGCTAGAATCGAATGTGCGTGATCTTCATCGTGTCAGATCGATCTAAATGCGAAATGGAAAAGATGAATCGTCAAGTAACGGTGCACACGCAATAAAAAATTCACTGTAACGAACTCTCTCTGCTGCGAACACATTTAATCTACTATTTTTCATGATGCAATGAGGAGAGCCTTACGTCGCGAGGCGTTTCTAGGGATTTACACAAAGTGACACGTGCGATTTACCGCTAATGGTCCGTGACGACATTTAAGCGACTAAAAGACAAACGAGATGAAAGTACGTACGAAAACCCGGAGGACATGAAAGAAAGGATCATCAGTCGCATTGATTAGACAAGTAGGTAAGAATATTTAATTACAATTGCTTTACTCGTTATTTATTCTATTAATTATGTATTTAAATTCGCTTTTAAACAAAACTCTTAAGTTCATCTAAAAATAATTTCAGAAAAGGTTCGCAAACGACTTACTACTCCAATATTAAAAGTTCATTTTTTTTATGTCTTCTAGAATACACTTTCTTGTTAGTCTCGTTATTTGTTTGTTAATCTAAATTCTATGTTCTTTTTGCAGGAAAATGGTAAAGGGCAAATCGAGCGAGGAGTAGGAGTGCGGAGGTGGCGAATGCAATGGAACTTGTGTTAACGTCCAAAGATCCACCACCTACATGCCAGTCTTGGCCGATAACTTCGTCACCATTCCCAAGATGTATATACGCATACGTACTATGTAATACGCCCGTACACCACGTTGTATCCATGTTGACTACCTTAAATACCCAGCAAGCGCGTCCGACAACAGGAAATGTACTTACGGAGCTGTCGCGTACTCGAACCGTAGTCTATATTCGACTGTACGTGCTCTCGCGTGATAAAAAGCGAACGAGAGACAGAAGAGAGGGAGAGAACCACTCCGTCTTTTGAAAAGTGATACGCTTAAAAAATCATAGAGCTTATAATTCACTCTATGAATTTCATCTTTCTCTCTCCCTCTCTTCTTCTCTCTCTTTCTCTCTCTCTCATTATCTGTATCTTCCCACTGTTAATCGAGCATCGTTCCTTTCTTTTGTAAGTTTGCCGCGTCGTGTTGGCGAGCGACCGCTGAAACAATCAGTCGTTCTACGTTTATATCTAGCGGACGCAGAAGAGAGTGAATGACGAATGCATGACACTGGATGATACCCGCGTTCTTAGTAAGAGAATGAACAAGTTACTTCGAAACGTTTTCCTCCTGGCGAGGCTGATCTGTAGCTTCGCGCAAATCGTACTCGCCGTACTTGTACATAAAGACGCTAAAAACCGTGATCGCCGCGTACGCAAGTTGTTCTTGTGATTAGAATTTGTTTGCGCGATAAATCCAGTAGTGAGAGCGGCGCATATAATTGTAATTGCGTGCGTGCGTGCGCGAGAGGTTCACGTAGGCGCGATGACAGAGAGATAGAGAAAGAGAGAGAGAGAGAAAATCTCCGATATTTATATCACTGTCCTGCCACCGGGACAACCGTGGTGGCATAATTATAATAAATCCCGCTGCGCAACCACGTGGCGTAAGAACGTGTAGCCCGTAGTTTTCTAGATGATTTTTCAAAGCGCGCGCGCGCAAAGTCACGATTTTTAATATAACACGACTGACTGCTGGTTAAGTATGGTTGTGAGCAAAAGTCCTGGTCTCCTCGGACATTGTCGACATACACGTACATATAACACACTTACACATATACATAATACACATACATCTTTCCTTAGATACGTACCTTGCACAGAGAGAAGAGCGATTGTTGCATACATGTTTAAAATGGGAATTAAGGCTTGTAATCCAAAAGCGATCATCTCATTCGCTCGAGAGACATTTCCTTTACTTTCTTTTTTTTTCTTTCTTTTTTTTTTCTTTTTGTACATTTGTAAATTAGTAGAGAAATCGGGCCAGAACCGATATATCCTCGGTGTCTTTCATTCCATGGCTCGTCTGTCGAAGAGCGGTGTATACAGCGATAAATGTGGTCGTGCGTATCTGTGAAAACAAAAAAAAATAAAAAAAATTAAGGCTGCGTAATTAATTATCTCGTTGCGTAAAGTGTAACTTCGAAAGAGAGCAAGAGAGAAAGAGAGATTGGATGATCGCGCGTTTTCCCTCGTGTGTTGTGATCATTTAGCTGCATTGATACATCGATTTGACGATGTTTGAAGAGATCGGAGTCGATAAGAGACTCTTGAGATTAAGTTAATTAGCACTATAGTTTCTCGCGTAGTGAGGCTTATGTGTATACATTTTTTAACTTACTATATGTTCGTACTGTTTTAATGGACGAATTGTTGAACAATAAAATCGCTGATTGCTATGATAATAACATTGCCGTTTTTAAAGAATTGGCAGCTCGCGTGCGTAGATATACGCATTCGATATTTTATTAAAGCACCAAATTGACAATACGATTAAGAAGAATAGAGAAACGTTCGTATAATTTTGTGTCGTAAACTGTTTATTGCAGACACACGAGGAGAAAAAAAAATTAAGTAAGGAGAAGAAGATAGAAGATTTTTTTTTTAACATACATGCAAGGGTTTCGCTACTTTGGTCTATATTAGTCGTATCGTAAAATTTAAATTTTATTACAATATTATTATTCGAGATTGGTATCTTTATCGTCCTAATTTTTATTTTGTTAATACATGTCACGGAAAACAGACGTGTGTTTTAAAAAGAAAATAGAATAATGAACTTGTATTAAAGGTGCGAATTTGTTAAAGTATTACGTTCTACGAAGTTTTGCATTATTTTTCGCGATTTTTTATTGAACAACGTAAAGTTGATCTGTATCCTGATCAACATTACGTTCGTTTTAACAAGATTTAACATGCACTTTCTTTAAGTAAATTCGTTTTCTGTCCGCTCGTCTTCTGAACTAATTTGAAACCGAACGAACTTATGTATATATAGTAATCAAATTGTTTTAGCACTATCATAGTGAGAATTGTTTGTACACGCTCATATATATGTATATGGGTGCCTGATTGTGGAAGTATCAGCTGAGGAGAGTGGTCTACATAAAAAAGAAAACGGACATTATATATATTATATATAACGAGACTGAATGATATATATACCGGACCATGAAAAAAGCGACCGATTATCCTTATATTTGCATTTATTGTCACGCAATGATCATTATTATATGACACAAATTACAATTATACGCGAAAAAACGAGTCTCCCAACTGTAACAAGCAGATATGTACATCTCTCTCCCCTTATAGCGAAGATTTTACTACATATATGTAAGCTGTGATTACTATCATAATTTTTAACTTATATTATAATACCGATTATGCTTTGTTTAATGATTAACTTGTACGAGACCGTCTGGCAAGGCGCTTTAATAGGAGAACTTAAAAAAAAAAAAAAAAAAAAAAAAGAACGAGGAAAAGGAAATAAGAAAGACATGAGACTTGCGTGGAAGCTTATTCTTGTAAATATGTGTTGTGTCTATTACGCTTAGCAAGTAAGAAGAGAAAAAAAGTTCTTAATGAAAGTTCCTGCATACTTCCTCTGAGATTTCTTTTATTCTTTGTCTTACTCTCTCTCTTCGTTAATGTGTGATAATTTCATTATTGTTTCGACGCTTATTAATTCTCGATGTTTCTCCAATGACTGTAAAAGTATTGGTTCGTCTTCTATCATATTACTGGACGTCGCTACGAAGTTTCTAATGAGTTTCTTCATTATATTTATCTTTCGTATCATTATTTCCACTTTATCTTTATTTCTGGGGAAAAAAAAGCAACAGATTAAAGTATAGAAATACCTTATAAAATACAAATACCGACATTGTCCACTCACTTTGCAATTTCGGGATATGTTTTCTGCATCTTTTCACTTTGTAATTGTTCCTGCTCCTTGAGAAAATTTTTGTAGTCAAATAAGGCCTTTTGACAATCGAAACTCAGGTTTAACTGTACTTGGGATTCCTCCTCAATGGTTTTTTGAATGGCTATAACATTATCATTGAGAAGAAACAGTTTCTTCATATAAGTATAAAGTTTCCTAGAAGTAACAAGAAATTTATTTGTCAGCAGCTGAGCAGTTTACAAACTCTAAGTGTTCTCTTAATTTGGCATCCAACATGTTAGTCACATTCATACAAGTTTATTTCTTACTTTTGATCCTCTTCATCACCCTCCTTATCATTGAGAATAGAGAGGATGGTGGTACTGTGAAGGCACAACTTGATAGCCTTAGTATTTATGAGTGTGTTGCTGATGACACTCTGCATATCTTCTTCAGCTTCATCATCGTTCGCTCTGTGGCTCTGTCCGGCGTCGATGTACTCTGTAATTAAACGAGACGTTAGAGAAGAAATGACAGGGCCTCGGTAACATCAAACATACGTTTATGCTTCGCTTTGAGTATTAACCACCTAGCGTTCAAGCGCATCAATGACTTCTTGGCTTCCTGGATCTTCTCTTCGATCGGCTGAGAATCGTCCAGCGAGATCGCGCCGATTGGGAACTGATCCAGCACCCTGTTCAGGCGCCTCACGGAATGCTTCAGCTGGTCCATTTTTCAACTCGTTCGCAGATTCTCTTGCGAGACGGTGATACCATTCAAACACATGACACCTGGATTCCGCCGCGATCGTATGCTGGCAATATTACGCGATAAACTCGATCCATCGTGCACAAAAAAGCTGAAAATTATACGACGAGCGATGACGTTATTGAACCACAAGATGCAAACATTTGTTAACTTATCCGTATATCGCGCTTTGAAAGTCTAACGACGTGTCACTTCAGAAAATAAATTACATTCAGTGGAGAAAACTAAGCAGTAAGTAACTGATGAATATTTCATTTTATTGTATAATATTTTGTTTGTAAAATAGGCTACAGATATAACCTACTCCAAAATAGTATTAGCTCGATTTGTTGCCGGTGACGATGACGGTGGCGGCTCGTAGCGGAACTAAAAAAAATGGTCTTTCAGCCAATAACTAGCGGACGCCGTTCCCGCCAATTTCATAGCAGCCATTTTAAATAGAGGCGTGGCTGCAGAATTGGCGGGAAGCAGAGGTTCCAGTTTCCCGAGAAAACCCGCTATGAGCCGTCAGCGTCGCCGACAGAAAGTAATACAACTATAAGACATAACTAAACGATAAATCAGACATTTTAGGATAAAATTAAATAAAGCAAAATAAAGCGAAATGAGTCAAAATACGGTAAAAAAAAAAAAATAAAATAAAATAAAGTAAAATACGGCAACATAAAAATAAATTAAAGAAATGCAATAGATAATTGCAGCGAATCGATTCAAACAGGCCGAGAAGATTGTAAAAAAAAAAAAAATGAAAAAAGGATAAATCGCAGAAAGATTACTTTCAGAATATTTTCTCACCGTGAACTTTATCCGCGAAAGTATCTTCCGGTATTGAGCAGGCAAGGCAAGAGGTAAGCGATCTAGCTTTATCTGCGCGATGGGCGATCGTGACCCTTTGGTTTCCTTCGGCTATGCGAACGAAGATGAAGAGGCTCGGCAGACTGGAAGAGCGGGTTTAAATAAAAACGAAAAGTCTCCGAATATAACAAAGTCGACTGAATTACGTTCTACAATTGAAAAAAGATTAGCCGGCAAATTGGATTATTCTGCGAGCCAAAGATCCCCTCGACACAGTTACGAAAGTCGAGATCGGGTACAAAAGCTCAATGCCGGGCTCTTCAAGATATTGCAGCACGTAATGCCGGCCTTCGTGTCGTCGAAGATAATCTCGATTTGGACGCGCAGAAGAAAGAGCGCGGAGAGCGAGGTAATCAAAGAAGGAACTTAACTCTTTTCAAAATACGTCGGGTGAAAGATGACGCGATCTATAAATTCGACGAGGATATTTCTTTGCGGGATCGCGAGGTCGTGTCGGTATCGCTCGGCGTCTCGGATGCGGAAAAAAAATTTCATCGTCACGGACGGACATTTCCGGATCAGCGCGCGAAAGATTGGAGGTACATTGGAGACCGGGAAGGACAGGCGATCGGCGAGCGAATAATAGCCGAGACCGGCGGAACCGCGGTGGTGCGAAAAATCGCGGCGAACGTGTCGGGGGAACGCAAGAACCGCGGGCGCGAACGATTTGTCAGATCGTAACGCGGAATCGTCCGCGGGCGAGATATTACCCCGCTCGCGAAAGAAGTCACGGGGATCGGGATAAGAGTCGCGAAGCGGATACTGTCATTCGCGGCGCGAAATTGATGATGCCGGACGATAAGGATGAACGCGGCTTCGCGGCTAAAAGTGCCGATAAAAAGATCCTGTTGTTTCTTGCCGCGCGACAGCGGGGACGCGAGAACGCGAGGACGCGAGAGAGATTAATGAAAACCCCGCGAATTGTCGCGTTTTCGTCGAAGAGCAATACCGGGGACGTCCTCGAGGCAAGGTGTACGACACCGTCGAAATAATCAATAAAATCAAGACTCTATCGTTGGACAAGACGGGTACGAAGAAGAAAAACGGGAAACGCGCAGATCGATTGTCGCCGGATCAAATTCTATCTAGCGCCGAAAGAATATCGAACAATTTATCACGAGCCTCGACAACATGGAAAAATAGAGATCATAAAAATTTCGCTAATTGGACGGATTCAAGTGCATGGTTTCAATTAGTTAGTATTAAATAGTTCTTGATATTATTCCCGACGAGTATTTAACAACAGTCTTCGATTTCCACAGGATTGGCGAACACTATTAAGACGATTGAAACTACCCCCATTAACTTTGCACTAAATGACTCAAACTCGATTTTGCGTTTGATCTTCCGTTCATAAAGGAACGTGCAAATAATAGAGCGAGTGATTCACTAAACGATATATCGGATCACAGTTGGGAAGCCGAAAAGCAAACGCGAAGGAAAAAGGTAAGAACGAAGTCTCGCGAGAAGTTGCTAACACGAAGAAACGCAGAAGAATAGAAAATGGTGAAAAAAAAATTAAAAAAGAAGAAATTTCTCTTGAATTGAGAAGCGATTGGACAAATATAACGCAAACTCGTAATCGGACAAGCAGGTTTTTCTAACGAGCTACTCGATCGGGACGAATGTTGAAGGGATGATTTCCGAGCGTGCCGGTAGAACAATTGGCAAACAACTGGACTCTCCCGTTTACCCGCGAATGCGGTGTATTTTCCAGATAGGAAAACAGGTCAACAACGATAGTCTACAAGATGACGTGATCAAAGGAGCCCCGACGTTCAAATCAATGTTCCTGTGATTGAAACGAATCGGTCTAATTTAATCGAGATTGAACCGCCGCCTATTTATGCTGTACCGTTGATCCGCGTCAGTATCGAGAAAACCGAGCGATGGGAGAACCAGGACGCCGTATTGCCTCGGCGAGGACCCGCGGAATGCTACTTTCGAATGCTACAGAACGCCCGCGACCGTTCGGAAACTCGAAATTACAGAGACGACCTCGCGCGAGTTGGAAACTTCGAGCAATTATCGGAATGGCGATCCTGCGAAAACTTTTCCGTCTGAATTCAACGAAACGACTGTAAACGACCGGAGTGCGGTAGCCACGAGACTCTCGACGTCAACGCGATTGCAGGGCGGCGTTTTCGGAACCGCAACTAAATGCGAAGTAAACGAGACGCAGTCCACCGCGACACGAGCTAGTAAATGTGGCGATACGTCGAATGCGACTCGCGCGAGAAATATGACGGCCATCCCGGAGAATCGTGAAGGAGCTATTGAGAATCATCGCGGAAGACGGAAGAGCCTTTCTATCCTAAAGCGCACATCGGCGAGGCGACGATTCACGTTGAACGGTGGAAAGATATTGTCGATGGGACGATAATAAAATCGAGGAAGATGAGGCAGGGATCTTATGACCGCTGAGTGGCGATCGGCAATCACGGAAAGAACGCGCGAGGAATCGTCGCCTTTGGGCGGCGGCACTTTTGAGCCCTTTACCGAAGTACCGTCTCATCCAGCAGCGTCCACCGTGCCAACCTCTTCCGATCAAGTGTCCGAGGCCGAAGGGCTATCCACCCTCTCTGCGACATCCACGGGAAAGGAAGTGCACGCCTCCACTTTATCGAGCACGACTTCTTTTCGCGACGCCCAAGTCCTTTCTATTTTACGAGCCCGCACGAAAGTCGCTTCGCAAAGACGCCGTTCGGAAGAATACCACGTCCTACCTAACGGGTGTAAAACAAAATTCGAGCGTTTCTTCGGAAGGTTCAAAGGACGAGTCGGGCGGAAAGAAATCTCGATTGGACGCCGGCCAAACGAATCGTTCGCCTTCGTGGTCGAGGGACAAAGATCCAAGTTACGTCGATCGACTTCACCTCGGTAAACAAGGAATTGCTCCTACGACAAATTTCGAAGATAATACCGTATCCTTCGAGGAGAAATATTTGACGTGGAGTAAAAACGTCGGGTCTAAGCGGTAGAAATCGACGGGCGTTGCTTAAAAAAAAAAAAAAAAACACTTAAACCGATATCTACGTCTCGCGTGATGCTTTATTAAAAAGAACCGGCGAGAGAATAGGCCTGGATTGACCGAAGAAGGCCGGGAAGGCAAAGGTATCAGATCGGCGTGCCGAAACGAAAACGAAATTGCTTAACCGGTCCACGAAAGGTGATCCTCCGGGAGATTGGATCGGGGAACGTAGGACACAATCGTGCGGAGGCTTCCCGATCGATAAGAAACTGCGGAAATCGTGCGAAGTACCGGGCGGAACTGCAACGCCGGGAAAAGTCGTATTTCGGCGCGTCCGCGGCAAGATTAACCGCCCTCCTGACCCAAATCTCGTTAGCGGTGGAAGTGATACGTTTAAGATCGAAGGGAACGTCGTTGGGAATGGTCCTTTGGCAAAACTTTCGACCGATGACGCTTTATTCACCGTCGACGGAAGATTGAGCTCATTAGAATGAGAGAGACACATCGGGAAACGTAATTCGATATTCAGCTTCTTCATTAATGAACGATAACGTTGGCTCTTTAAGACTCGGCAGAAGAAATGTGAATTAAAATATAAGGTCACAAAAAAAAAATTTTTTTTTTTTTAATTAATATAAGATATTTAATTTAATATTAATTTGTGCCTATAATATTTTTTACGCTTTCTTGAGAAGTCTTAAAAAATTATTTTGAAACATACGTTCAATTATAAAGAAACATTTCTAGCCAAAAATGCTATATATATAATTAGTTTTATTATCTCTACGTGACAGATCCCATAATCTCGCGCTGTCTCACAGCGTTTCATATAAGAAACGAGATGTCAGCGGGCATTCGCGATTTCCGGAAAGGTAATCGTATACTGAGAAAGCGGTGGAAAGCTGCGACGAGGAGGAAGACAAAGCAGTGGAGGAAAAAGAAGAGGAAAAAGATTAGTCGGCGGACGAGAGACATTTCGGAGACGGAAAACCAGCTGCGTTTTAAAAGACACTTATTAATGACGTCTCTCGAGTTAGAGTATGACGCTGATGACGCTGCAGCGAGATTTTCGAGACGCCGCGTCGCCGCAGGGGGAAGAAACGCTGAGAAATTTCGGAAGTCCGGTTAACGGGAGATCGGGGGCGCAAACACGACGGAAGTCACGGTCGATGGATTGGAAAGTGATCCCGGCACGGCGCAAATCCACGGTGGTCAAGACTACACGGCGAATCGCCGACACCCGCAGAATATCGATACAGCCAAATATCTCGAGTCCGCACATTGTTTGCGCTTTAGTGATTTATGGTAGGTCGCCCGAGGGGGATTTGAGGGGATCACGAATCAAACCGTGATTCATGTGGAAGTATAACGTTTGCTTCATTGAGACAAGAGATGGTCAAATGCCAATTTTGTTTTTTTTTTCTCTCGACATTTATTCTAAATACGATTAAACTCGCGATTAGAAAAAAAAAGAATTTTTTTATACTATATAGTAAAATTAAAAAATGTGCGGAAAAGCAAACATGAATTGTAACAGTACATTGATGTAAAAAAAAAAAGAAAAAAAGAAAAAAAAAATAGAAAAAAGACAAAATTTTTTTATGCATAAACCGTGAATATGAAAGGTATAAAATGCATGCATCACGGTTTCATTTTTAATAAATACGCTAAAAGAAAATAATGCCATTATTTAACAAATAACAAAACTTTTGCCTCATTTGTTTACGGGGAATATATATGTTGTTTCACCTGTCAATAAAGTTTTATTAAAAATATCGCGAAGCGATCGTGCATATAATAGCTACGTGGGCCAGTGGTTCATTAAAACGTTAAAATGACGGCCAATGGTCCTCCATCACTTATTTTCAGTTTTACGCACAATACTATACGCGGCAACAATTGCAGACTGTAGAAGCAATAAAAGCAAAGACGAGTGCTTTGTTTCGCGCTTCTGATGGCTTCTGCAGTTGACGTGCCGCAAATTAATTAACAGATAATCGATATAAGGGTATTTCATAATGGTCGCTATATTTCAAAAGTTCCGCGCGCACGTACTAAGTCGGCTTTCGTAATTTTCTATTTATCGCACGCCGATTTATCGTTACCGCCGACCTGAAAGTGCGATCGAACCTCAGTGGAAATAAGCGCCGGAAAATATCTGCAGGTACTACGTGTATCCAGCTGAAGGGATATCGTTGAGGACGTGGTGTATCTTCGGGTTTACGAAAAACGCGCTTTAGTAAACGGATCGACTTACCGGGAGGATCCCGCCAGAGATTTCGTAGTCGGGTAAAGAAAAGAGACAGAGTTCAAATGCGCACTCGAGTATGTTCGAAGCTGCCCGATAAACTTGACGCTAGGACAGGTCGTTTATGCCATCAGATTGGGCACGTTCAACAGGCACCATGGAGGCAGTCGAGATACGATCGCTTTCGCCTACAAGGAAGTGAAAATGTCGGGGTGGCAAGAGGGAGAGAATTCCTAATTTGGATGTCGTTCGTGATCGTCTTTTGGTACCATCGTCGGTGACATCAAAAGACTCGGAATATTCTGGCAAAGGTATATCGAAACCCGGAAAACGCTTCGTCGCTACCCTTTCAAAATTTCGCACGCAAAGTTATATTTCCTACGTAAAAAGAAAAATAAAATGTGTAACAATATTTTAACCGAGTTTCACTCTCTTCTTATCAAAAATTTTATCGACGTTTTTTTTAATAATGAAGCATCGAATATTAAAATCGATTAAATGTGTTCGGCAATATTTTATCGAAGTTTTAATTTATAAGTATTACGCTACTTAATAAAATTTGTTAAAATAATACGCATCGTTGTGTGTAATAAAATTCGATCGATGTACGAGCTTTGAAAGCCAAGGTACGCGAGAAAACGACACTCAGCTGCTCGTCAATTTTAAAGCCACCGAAGATGACTTTAAGTAATTATATAAAATATTTGATTAAGCGATATCATTTTAGTGTTTAATTTAGATAAATCGAGTATCTCGTCGTTGCCGAGCAGCGAGAGTGGGAACAGAGTGCGACAAAGCGGCCGTGGAATTAGCGGCGTTTGCGAGGCAGCCCGACCGGTGCGGACATGCTTGGAGAACCTGTTTGAAAAATCAGCCCCTGGCCTACCGTAGGCGCGACGTGGTACATACGGCAGGTGCAATAAATGAAACAACGCTGGAAACGGCCTGTCCTCGAGCTATCCACGGACGTCGCGTTAAGCTTCTCTCGCGGCGAGATGCTTCAAGAGCGCTCGCTCGCCGCGTAACATGATTTATCGCGCACGAATTTAATGCTTATATCCGTATAAAACGTCGCGCGAGAGAGATTTGTCCTGGCAATGGGAACGGACAGCCGCATACAAATCGGTCGTTGGAACAACGTCGGGATTTTTGTACGCTGGCCCCTGGACGAGACGAGGAATTCGAGCCGTCTCGCTTCGCGCGGAACGCTCGAATCTGTCTCGCGTGCATAAATGTCCACCGCGACCGTCGCGTCGTCCGTTATATCTCGAATCATTGCATTCGCGTTTTTCTCTCATATTCTATTATTGTGGAACGGCGTATTGTATGACGAACACATTTGAAACGTGCAAACTCGGGATTCGTGCGGCATTTTCTTTTTTTTTTTTTTTTTATTGCAGCTGTACGATTTGATAAGACTCGGAACAGTTTTTACTTACAAGAGATTGCGAATCTGAGAATGCACCGCGCGTTAAATTTTCAAGAAAATTAAGATTTGTGAACGAAATTTAGATGTAGAAATGTTTTGATTGAGAAAGGGCAAGGTGCATCGATTGAGTTTCACTCGTCGGACTCGGAAACCGCGTGAATCACTACGATATGTCATCGCGAGGCTTATCGGCGCGAGCAGACGGCGGTCGCGCGTCACGAACATGTGCCGGAAACCACCTCGCATACTCGCGAACATTTCCGCTGGCTGGGTTGTCGAAGGTCGGGCCACTGTTCGATCTAGTGTCACATGTCGGCGGGAAGCTCGCGCGCGGCCGGGCGACCTGGTTGCTACTTCTTGAGCAATTTCGCATCCGCGCCGGGCGAGCCCATCAAGTGCAGCGCGAACGGAAGCGGAAGTCACGAGTTGCTCGCTCTGGAGTACCATTCGGCGCACGTGTCTGCGATCGACATCGAAGTCGAAGCGGGTTACAATGCCGTGCTCGCGAAAAGGGGGTGAGTCTTGAGAGGACCGATATCTATCTACCTCCAGATGACTAACTGGAGATTACCAACTAACTAGCACGAGAGAGGAAAATCAGAGAGGGAGAATCGTATATCGGTGATAAAACTCGCACCGGTAAGCGTTTTGTTAAAAATCTTTTAACCACGCTGATTCACGAGCTCCACGGTGAAAACAGTCAGGCGTTTGTTTTGATTATCTTAAATTAAGAACACCCCCGGTGAGACCGTATTTGGAAATCTAATTTATCGTTACCCTCCGAAAGTAAAATGTATGTGTATACGTAGAAAGATTAGAGAGATTAGAGCGCAGTGAGATTAGAGCACCGGATACGTGTAAAATATAGGAAGAACGTAAACGCGAAAACGCGCCGCCAGCAAATGGGGTAGTACGTGATCCCGAAATGGCAAATAGGTGGCCACGATGGCGATTGGTCCGATAAAAGTGATATTTCATCTCGCGCACACGGCGTAATCCGCCATTCGTCATAAATGTTACAATAAAGTAGATGTTATTTGTCATAAACCGTCGGTGGAATTTCGGATGGATGAAGAATTCGTCGTGCTCATTTTGAGCGGTTTTCTTTTTTTTTTTTCTTTTCCCCTTTTTTTTTTGCGTTTAGGCGGCTTGGTATTTCTGGATTTATTATCGTTTGCGGACATTAAGCGCGTTATTTATCGAGATGAAAAGAAATGGGGAGAAAAATACCGTTGATTTCATTCTTTCAGAGAAACAGCTCCACAAGAGGATACAGCTCGCACCATTAACGCTCGGGAACGCGAAATAAGTTCGACGTAGCTACCGCAGAAATCTGAAAAATCCGCGCCTCGAAAGTCTGACGTTCCAGATATCTCAAGTTAGCACTATTAAAATCGTTTATTTAATAAAATATTATAATCAATAAATGTAATAACGAATAATCCTCGCTTCTATCATTTTTTTTTTAATTTTTAATTATGTGCATTATCGATATTAAGTCTAAACGAAAAATAAATAAATAATATTTAATCGTGTCCTCATATAATCATCTTGTATGTACGTACACAGGTAAGTTATTATAATTATTATTACGCACATTATAGTGCATTACCAGCTCTTAAGTTCTCGGATACAGGTATCATCCGTAATAAAAGTAATTTAGAGCAGACTGCTAGAGCGAGGAAGAACACGCGAGGGGCGCAAAAGAGGTGGTGGTCCGCGAGTTATGCGCGGTGCGGTTGTTCCGCGAGAGTCGGGAGAATTTGCGACCGCTTCCGGCGGATATCTACGTTGCGCGGGTGGGTACATCCCAGGTCCAACCCATTTTTTCGTTGAGCACTATTTATGTACACCATCTGGATGTAAATATTCATGCGGGACGCGCGCGTGCATACTTGCAGCCACGTTCCGCTTCCAGCCACGGCGAATCGAAATAAATGCCCGTCTCGCGGTAGCTGAAATTTCAACCCGCGAGATGCGAGCAACTTCACCCTTCGATGGAAGATACGACCGCCCGGTGTTTTATTCCCGTCTTCGATACTTGACTACGCCGTGCAACTGTGCTACCGTAAGTCACATTTGTCTACTTTCGCGGTCGGGCTCGTCGATTTTTGACTCTGCGAATGGTCCCCCTACTAAAAAAAAACCTGGAGAAACTAATGTACCAGAGAAACATTTGCGAAAAGTGTTTCATTACTCACCGCAAAAAGAAAAAAAAAAGAGAAAAGTTCTCGATTAATTGCCGGGGAATACAATATTATATAAAATTTAATTAAGAATTAAATTGGAATAGAATACAATAGAAGAATTACGTAACAGATTTCTGTTAATCAAAACTTGTCAGAAAAGGTAATTGTGTAGTCTGTAGAAGTGAAAGTAATAACGGGTCGTAACGATGCGGGGGGTTTTTTTTTTTTTTCGCGAGTTAATTTATAGTAGTCACTTAAGCGTCGACATTTAATTACCGTGGGAGAGGGTATGGCTGGATGTCGGTGCAAAAATGAAAAGACCGGCTCATCTTTCCGGCCGAGATTTCGTGCATCGCTATCGTACAAAGCCTATGCAAATGTGCCTACACACCTGCGCTGATTTCCGCATTCTTGTGTACGGGCGCCGCGGAGAAAGGTCGCTTTTGCCATTGTAATTCGGTAGCCTCCGGGGCTCTCTTTCTCTACGGATCGACCGCGCACTCCACTGACCATGCGAGAACGGTAAATAGAAGGATACAGGTGAAACGGAACAATGGCCAGACGGGTGGAAAGATCGGATGCAAAGATGTTACCGTCTAGGTTTTCCGCGATCGGGCTCACGTCTCATGCACGGTGAACGGCCAAGTCCAACGAGCACGAAAACGAGTTTCATTAAAGATCTTATCACGCGTGAATAATGATAACTCTGCCGGGCATCGCTGCCTAGATGTAAAATTCAATCGGTCGATTTCTTTAATGAAATTTCTCTACATTTTAAACAATAAACATCAGTCTCGACGACTTTTTAATTATCTCGGAACCTTTGCGTATAGAAACGATTGGAAACGTCGACTTTCGCGAGCTGTAATATTGCGCGGAATATAATACACTGCGAAAAATCGAGCTTGACGCGAAGGAACTTGTAATATTCTATAACGCTGCGGCTACCTCGCGTAAAATTTTACGATCCGCTACAAGAAACAAATATTTCAAAAGAAGTGAAAGTTTCATAATGAAGCGTGAAACTTGCGTGGATATGTAAAATGCAACAATTTTCTCGCGCGGGTCATTATTCGCGTAACGTCTTCGAAGCGGAAAGTCATTTTCACTCGAGATAATGGTACAAGACCGCAAACCTCGTAGCTGCACGTAGCCGATGATCTGTGAGGGAATTTCGTTAATACACTCGCCGGATCGGAAAGAATTAACGGCGCACTTTCGAGGGGCCGACGTTCGAAGTTCCTCACGAGATAACGCGAGTTTTCCCGTCGTCACGAAAGGTAACCGGGCGCGTTCTAAATATTTATACCTGCGATTACACGGGAAAGCTCCGGAGGATGGTGCAACTTCGGTTTGAAAAAGGCGGCTTTCACTTCTCATGCCGGAAATAAATAAACTGACTTTCCTCCCCGGTGAGAATATCGCGAGCGCACGTTAGTTTCGGGGGTGCGGATGTTGACGTTCTATAGCTCGCTTCTAACGCGATAGAACAGCCTCGAGGCATCTTGGAAATTCTATTCCCTACACACGCCGCTTTGTTTTAATACGTCGCTCCGGAGTGTCTTGTGAAAACGAGGATAATAGCGCGTAATATTATGCACGGCGAGATTTTGACCAGACACGGCGTTTCCGACGAAGTTAGCGAAAAATTAATATTAAAAAATTTAGATAAATTGCAAGCAAATTTAATGAGTACGTGATTATTTTAAATTAAAAATAATTGAATTAAATTAAACCAATTGATAAATTTATCGTATTAATAATCAGCGTTAATAAAAATTTCGTAAATTGGTACATTGATAAAATTGAAATTAATTAGTTGTATTAAGTATTTCTTTTTCGAATACTATGAAAAAAAAATTAATACACTAATGTAATTTTATTGCAAATAATTTTATGTAACGATAACGTTCTTTCAGGATGTCTTCCTTTTCAGATGGTACTTCTCTTCGGTAAACACGTCGAGATGCATAAAGGAGGCACTGCATTTGTCTCCGTCGTTGTCGGAGGTAAATTACGTTCGCGAATGATAAATACAATGAATTTACAGAAGCGCGACGCGCATGCACTATTGTATCAATATCGCTTGTTGAAACTTGGCGTCTTAAAAAGTCAATGTTTAAGTACGTAACAGAAAATACGTTTTACAATAAAAATCAGGAATTTAATTGCTTCTTTTTGTCTCTCTTCTACGGACCCGTCTCAATCCCATTACTCGCATTCGCGTATTTTGCTGTATCCAGGAATCGAACCTTTCTCTACCGGGCGAATACGTTTTGTAACATTGCACAACGCTGAGATAAGATCGCGGAGCCGTATCCTACGTTACCGTACCGTAAAGATCCCGCGTAAATAATTCCTCCGCTGTGAGTCTCGCGAATAAAACTTTCCCGGGCGATTTGATACGTAATGCGCGCTGAAAACGCTTTCGATCGCCGGACGATTCGCGATGTTTTTCCACGCGCGCGCCCGTATATATCCCCCGCCATCCCCCGTGATAAACTGAAATTAAAGAAAACCGCACAAACCGGTTCGATTCGCGATGCAGCGAGATGCAACAGCCGCGCGCACATCTGCCGCTGAACGAACGCGCTGCATCTGAGAGCGCACAAATGGTGATTACGAGAACAAAAGGGCGAACACCGTGAATATATCCTTTCGTAGTACGCGTCGCCACCCCGGCGCGCGGCCGGACTCTTTCTTTCCCTCACCTCGGACCCTTCCCCCGCGCCCTTTTTCACAACTCGCGAGATCTTTTGTCTTCCTTTCGTTGACTCTCCGGGACTTTTTGCTCTCCGCCTCTCGCTCTATAATTCCTACCGTTTTTAGTACTCTTCTCGCATTTTTACCTGGCGAATTTCAACGTCAATGGCTTATTGTGAGCCGAATGAAAGGCGTGCTCGAAATAGTCATTCAATGACGTCGCATAATGCCTGGATAATGAACGTTCGCGCTGATGAAACGACATTTTCGGATCGTATAAAATAATTACGACTAAGACCGCGCGGAAGCAGCTGCGTAAGTAGCGGTAAAAGCTGGTCGATGTAATTTGCTTTGATGAATTGGTACATACTTCTTTCGTACTCTAATTAGAAAAACTTAAGAGCGAGATAAATAATCTACTACTTAGATATCATTTTTTTTTTTTAATTTAGCCATGCAAACCTTCGGTTATCTAGCCCTCTCTACTATGTGTATAATTCTTTATTTCCTCGCTGGGTATTTATTTGTAACAGCAGCAAAATCGCTATCGTTGAAATTAAAGTTTTAGAAAAATATTAATTTCAAATAATTGGAATATCGAAAGTACCGCGCGGATGAAAAATTTCTCTCCATTGATTTCGATTCTCGACAAAGCTTGACGTCCGACCGAAAAAATTCTCTTTTTCAAACGGCGCGCTCTGCAGCTCCTATTTTTTTTTATGGAACCTCGCCGGATATTAGCTTTCAATACTAAAAGTTTCGGTGGCTGTGAATCACCGCTGTGAAAGTTAAAGAAAAATGTTGCCGGCACCGCGAATACGCGATTGCATCGTAAATTCAGGCGCGATTTTGCCATTTCACGCGCCGGCCCTCGCGACGGTAAGTGTGAAACAGCCTTGAAACGACACGACGGTGCATTGTTCTCCCCCGGGTAGTGTAGACCGAAATTTCGAAACGAACCGACTACGAAACTTGCAGCGAAAGTCAAGCGATTTGGCGAACTCGGCCCGCGCCGCATCCGCTTGCATTCGAAATAATTCGACGACGTCGCCGGGAGGATTGCACATAGAAATCCCGGCCGCTGAAAACGGTCACGCTCCCCAAGTTATTTACCAGAGAATCGTAGAGTATCGTCTATACCCTCTATACACTCCATACGATGAAGGACCATTGTGCCGGACGGAGGGTTTCGCCGTGTTATTATCAACTCGGGTTTATCGTTCCTTGCGTACGACCAGTTTCGCGGTTTCGCCCGCGGTTCGGTGCATACCATAATTCGAAGCTTGGAAAGTCCGTCACTTAATTGAACGGTTTTTGTACGTAGAAATGAGAAACGGTTTTTACCGAGGTTTACCACGACTCATGCTCGCGCATTCCTTTCATTTAACGAGTTATATTTGTGCAATAATCATCGCGTAATTATCAACTGTTTTTACCGCCAGTTCCGATAATTTTATTTCGGCGACGTATAATTAGCTCGGAAAAAAAAAAAGTGATTTTATCTCCCCGCGTTATTACGTTAAATATCGTCATTCGCACGTTTACTGCGGCGGTGGAAAATAAAGCTGGCATTCACGAAGCGGGTAACGATCAGCATTTTTATGCCGCTAATGCGCCGATCGCGACAGAGTTACCCGCTTCCGTTATCGCGCGGTTGCTCTAATCTCTACGACTTTTCCCGTATAACGAATCGAGTGTATGGCCGGCTTCCCATAATCCGTGACGTAACGCTCGTCATTCCGGCGATGTGGGAAATTATTCAGGGGATATCAGGGCGCTCTACCGAAAGAGAATGACGTCGCGCCGCTCCGCGACTTCTTCTGCAGCTCGTAAAGATATGGAATGCAATTCCCTTCATTTTGCATAGCCCAATAAATCGCGATTTGCGCCGTGCACTTTATCCAGTTTTCCCGAGGACTTGAATCACGAGTCTTCACGCGCGGCACACCTAAACCACCATATCTCGCGAGTAATCCAAGTAGATAAACGATAAGGAATAGCCGCCGCTTCTCATCGTTCCTCTTATATTAGCCATAAAACGATCGTTTAGATATTCTTCCGTAAAAAAAAAAAAAAAAGTAATCGAAGACCTGTTGCCCCAGATTTCGACCGCCGCCGGCGAATTATTTTATTTACATGCCACGTTAAAGTAACTGGCTTAAAAGAAACAATGGGAAATCGGGGAATCTCGCCGTTTAGGCACGCCGTTCCGATTTCACTTCTGCAGAAAATTATTATCGGCGCGCCATGGATCGCCCGCGTCAAAATTGTCGGCAAGGCTGTTTGTTCGTTCGCACGGGCGCGCCCATGCTCGACGAAATTGCCGAGTTACGACTGTAACGCTTGAATTAAAAATTTCACGGAGATTATATCGTTGATACCGAAAGACACGCGGCATGAAATACTAGCCGCCTTCGGTTTGCGCGACCGCGAAAGGGGTCCCTTGCCGACCGAAAAGGATTTCAACGCGTCGAAACCGGTTTGAGTAAATACACATCACCGGCATGATCATTCCCCTGTAATTTACAACGAAATTATAAATTTATCTAGGCACTGCCTGTCCTCGCCGGACAATGACTGAAATACCACTTGGAGAAAGGACGGAAGGATAATTCGCTCTCTTTTATTCCCCGCTGTCGCGATAAATATATCGAAGGCACTCATTACAGCAATAATTCATCTCGATCAATTTTATGGATCATTAAATAATCAATGTTCCGTACAGCTATAACTCCGTTTTAATTTCCGAGCGATGCCAACGACGATTAGCGAGGCATAAAATACGCGGGTGTTTGTTTAAAAGATATCTGGCCCTTTTAATCGTTTCTCATTGGAGTTTAATGTTCAGTGCCACGCGCTTCAAGCGCAGTGTTCCATTAATCGCGCGTTTGAAGGCCCTCTTGCCTGGCACGAAATTCGCGCAATGCGGTTACAAATGCGTGTATATGTTGCAATCACACATGCGACGTGCAATCAACCAGTTAACTCGCTGCGAATTACTGACGCAGCTCGTCGTAAATAATGTCACGTGCGAATCTTGGTGTTAAAGCGTCTAACGAGGCTGCTGTCATGAATTAAATCAAACATAGCGCACTTGGCAAAACGTAACAAAGTTTTACGCAATGTCTCAAAGCTTCAGCGCAATTTTAAATGATACCTACGTCAAATTTCAATACGCCATCAAGAAGTCACATCTTAATTATTTCTCTTAGTTTATAAATTTAATCTTTTTTTTTTTTTTTTTTTTTTTTTTGTAAATTATTTATAATTCTTAACATCTGTAACTAAAAAAATTAATGGCAAATTAAATTTTTTTAATCATAGATAAATGACAGAAAGTCTTGATAGATACTTTGATGAGATGTGCCTGCTAAATTTCGAATAGTTTTTAAACATATTCTTCGCAGTCTATGCTTCCTGTATTTCTCGCAAAACGTCTGCTCGCGTAAAACAACCTCGCGTGAAAAACGGGATGGCGGAAATTCGAAAGAGTCTGGGGAGCGAACGAGCAACCGGTACGATGATTCGTCCTAACGTTGGCGCCAGAGGAAACTCGTTACGGTGAGAGCCAAAAGTCGTCGACGGAGACATATCCGCCAACGACGAAGAACGATGCTGCAGGCAGCGTCATCGAGTAACATCAGCGGGAAGAAGTGCCTCTCGCGTAGACGCTCGGTAGGTATCCGCACAATACGGCGTCATCGTCTTCAAACGACACGGCAACCCCCCAAACCCTCCTCCTTACTTGCAAAACGATATTTCGCTTCCCCGTATCTCCGTAACGCGCTACCGCTGCAACTGCTGCGATAGTCAAACTCTCGCATCCTTCGACAAGGATATACCATTCCTACAGACAGATACGTATACGTCTTGACCGTATACGTCTCAAGTTTGAACACGCTTCCCGGATGTAAGATAATGTTATTGGATAAACGTTGAATGCTGCCCGGTAAATAACGCGACAATATTATCTAATAGATTCGAGAGCGAGAATATTTTCAGTACGTACCGTAAACGAGGAAAGTGCCTCTTTAGGACTCGTGTAAATGAAGTGAGGCGCTTCGGTAGTGTAATTTTTCTTTTTTTTTTTTCCTCTCTTCTTTTAAATTTAATAAAAAGTTTCATAAAGAGTACCCGCGCGCTCGGGAAAGGGGTTAATCTGCGCGACGCGTCTCCCCTAAGCGGACCCTTTTTTTTTCGCGCGCGGTTCCTTCTGCAATTTCGCCCCTTTAATTAAAAGGACTCGCGGGGCGTCACGGCCCGTTGCTAATGAACCGGCTGAAAATAAAGCTGGGATTAAATGCGAATGACCACGTGTGGAAGGCCTCGTGAGAGTTGTAACGCGCGTGTCTACCTGCCACTTTCGCCGTGCCGTGCGCGAAAAGCATCGTACGCGCCGTGGGCCAAACCAGTCGAGTACCTTAATGAGGGAGATGCTCGTATTTATATACGTGCGTGTGCATCTCTCGGCGTGCGGCATGGCTGTGTGATGATGATGGTGCGGTGCACTGGTGCGGGTACCATGCATACCGCGGGAACAGGTACGTGCCGTGTGGGCATACGGGAGGAGGCGTCCACGAAGAATCGACCTCGCCGCATTCTCCCGTGGGTACTTGAAAACTTTTGGGTTCAGCGGGATATAAGTTCGCCACGAGATTCGGCTCTCATCACCGTGAATGGGAACACGAGATTGGTGGGCGGTTAATTACGCAGCAAACATACGCGGCGTGTTCTCAATCGCGCACATTGAGATATCAAAATAGAATTTTTCATCGAGGTTCAAACTGATAATTAGCCTACCTCGAAAAATCGGCCTACTACGTCGAATTTTTAATTTACAAAAAATATTTGTAGAACGGTGTGTTGTAATTTGAGATTAATTTAATACGGCCTGCGCTCGAAGCTGCGCGATCTTTTTGTATAATTTAAACGACGCCGTTTTGGAAAGCTTATTTTAATTCTGTCGAAAACGGAGCTCGAATTACCTTCCGTTTTAAAGCGTAATAGTGAACGTTATTCTCGGGTGAATAATGGGATTTTTCCCACGAGACCTAGGCCTTACGCCGTCCCTGGTCGTTGTCCCTCGATCAAGATCCTGATCCATGCCGGCCAGTCTTGCCGCGCCAGCGCGATCGAGAGGATCGATGCTGCATAGCTTCCAGCGCATCTCTCTCTCTCGATGCTCTCATTCGAGAAATCGAACGCACAGTGATTCTCAACGGAATTAATCGAGATCAATAATTAAGTGAGCTCGACAGTGATGCGTATCTCCATTTGTGCAATTACCTGCTGGATGTGTCACGTAGGTCTACCGGAGGTTCGCGGATTAGTAAACCCACTACCGCAACAGAATTCGCTCATTCATTTTTCCCAAATGGATTAAATTCCACGGGCGTGTACGCGAATACCTTTTTCATTTTTCATCCGCGCGTCTCTACGCCAAGAATCTATCAAACGGCGCGCTGCTTACATTTTCATTCCCGCGCGACGAATTACTCGGACGTGCTTTTCGAGCGACATACGACAGAACGTATAAAGCCGTCTTGTCCGCGTCATTAATTCGAGATTAAATTAATGAGTGCCGATTAAGGGCTTCCTTCTTCTGTCACGAGATCACGGCTCACATTGCTTGAACAGCTTATTACGCTCGATTTAGATTCCAATTGACCGCGTAACTCGCGTATCTGTATGATGTTCTATTAAATGTACCGCTCGAATTCTTTCGACTTATCTCCGTCGAGTAAACAGCCCAAAGCCAATGACGTAAAAATAGACTGATTCACACACAGCGTCTGATAAGTGTGTGACTCACGCGACGTATTTCTTTCCGCTTGCCACCTTTCATAAATCTTTTTATAAATGCCAATCAATTAACTTTTTATTCGCATCGCGTCGAACTTGATCAAATTTCGCAAATGTCTGTTCTGGTATTTAAAAAAAAAAAAAAAAATAATAAAAAAGAAAGAAAAGAAACGCACGTATACACACATACAAATACGACTCATTAAAATAATAAACCGTTAAATCAAAGTTGTCGAAAAGCCGACTCTCGGAATTTTCTGTGTGACGCCTTTAATCCTCCAATTTCTTTTTTTTTTTCGATTAAGTTCAAACAATGGCGAGAGAAAGGCACAATGAATGGCGCGCGGTGTTTTTTTTTTTTTATAAGTCGCCCGTTAATATGTTAATTTAATTTATCTCGCGGCACGCAACGCGCCCTATTCGTCTCTGTCTATCGCTCGATGTTTACATCCGTGTTTATTCCCCTCGCGTTACTTTTTTTCCGCGGCTTTTCCTGCACGCGAAATTGCATCCTCGCATACATCAGCGCGGGCTGTCACGCTTTTCCGACATCGCGGCGTTTTCCGAGTGATAATTATTATCCCTGAGATCTCGACTACCGAAATTGTCTGCCGGCCCGTCAGCCTCGCAAATTCAAATATTTGAAAATTTTACGAGCTATCGCACGAATTTACGCAAGCGTTACGATAATCCCGCGTTTTGCTGGCACGCTCCGCTAAGACGAGAATTGAAATCACCGGAGCACTCCTTGCATTATCCTTGCAAATCATAATTCACGACGGATTCGCGAATATGAAGGGCAGACAAGTTCGAGCTCGCTCGCTAGTTTCTTATGGATACTACCCTCGAGCTGTCGTAATCCCTATGTTATTAACGTAAGTCGAATATTCTCGCAAATTACGCCGAACTTTCCGTACCGAAGTTTAACTAAATGTGTCAACTTGCCCGTCCGGAAACTAATAATGACATTAGTCACTCGCGCGCGTGCAAAATGATAAAATTATAAAGCAATTATCAGAATGACACGAGGCACAAAATCGGAATCCCTCCAAGTTTCTACGGCTTAGAGATCTACGCTCTGCAACACAACAATTACTCTCGATTCGTAGTGGCGATGTAACGTGCGCCTTAACATCGCGCCGAGATATCGAGATCGCGTTCTCTCCGTCCTGATAATAGTGCATAATTTCACGTGACGGTGTGCTAGTGTGCGAGATAGTGCTGGTTCCACTTTCAAGTGCTACACAAGGGGCTGCAATTACCTACTCGCGATACGCGACGTCGCTGCCAGTCCGCCTCGCGCGGATCGCGGATGAAAGGATGCGATTAACGCGACGATTTGCCGTTACGGGACTGTGAAATTCGCGGAACGACGTGCAGCTTAGTCGCGCCAGTAATTCCGTAATGCATTTCTTACGCGATATCGGGAACAGCGCAAAAATAGAGAGGCTATCGATCGTTCGGCCGCGCTCGTGAAATCGGGACTATCGGCCGGCTGGTGTCACGAAGCAATCAGTGTACCGCGAAGTGTACCATCCCTCTAAATTGCGGTGCTGTCTCTCTCCGCACGATAACGGCACTCGGCTGCCACGCGGTATTCCAGTCCGCGAAAAAGAAAAAGAGAGGGGAAAAAAAGAAGAAGAAAAAAAAAAAATACCTCCACGGAAACGTACAATTATGCCGGCGGTCTAATTGGAAACAATGCCATTGTGTGCGATCGGAGAAAGTTTAGGAGTTTTGAGAGGACGTTACCGCGGTAAACGTTACGCAGTCGCCGAGTGCATCCATGGACATCTTTTTCATTCGTGAAATGAAACATCTCGAGATGACGCAACGAACGACCCTCGTTTCAGCCTCAATTATGACCGGCGTAATTTGACTCGCTAACCGAAGAAGACCACGTCGCATCTGGGATGCGTTTTGCGTGCGAGACTTTTGAAAAACTCGCCGGCACTTGCTCGCAAAGTCAGCGGTGCTTCCTGAAGTCCGAGCTTACTGTAATTCTCGCGCGGACACGCGGCTGCGAGTAGCGGTTCGTCTCGCGCGTGGTGCGATGTTACGTGCCGTCTACGGTGAATTTCGCGGCACTTCAAATGGCAGTTTCCGCCGCAGAGTAATAGTTTCGCAGCTACGGATTGTTTCTGCTCCGCTGGCGCGGCGCGTTTCGCTAATTTCCTTCGATAATGCTCGCTGACAGAACTCGCTACAAAACCGAAACTGGGCCGCCTGGCCGACCGATTGCAGCGACTTCCTCCAAATCGCAACGAGCCGACATTGCGCGACGGATGCTGCAGAAAGCGTATTCGAACCAAATTTAATTATCGGACTTCTTCAGCGAACTTGAAACCGCTTTGAAGAAAAGACAAATTCAGAGATAACGACGAATTATCAGAAGACCCGTTATGTCTATTTATATTCCTGACTACAATGGCGACACCTTAATGAAATCACCGCGTCGATATCTAGGAAACAATAATTGGCGCAAGCGGCAATACTGACAAAGCTACCGTGTTTCCGTTCGCCAGATTTCGAGCTCCACGTTGGCACGATGGAAACGCCGCACGTGTTACCACGCCGCGTCGCGTGAACGTATGGGGCCCTCTTCCACGAATCTCTTTCAGGAGTTCGTCGGTAGCGCGTAAATCCATCGCGCAGTCCGCGAAGAGGCAGTGATCTGCGTCTTCAAGGAAACCGGAGCCGGGAGAAACCGCACGGCCGAGGGCAACCGGCGGCGAGCGCCGAAGGACACCGCGAGAGAAGTTATCCTTTGCCTGGCGAATCGCGGCGCAACGTTCCGCGGGATTGGGTCGAGGCACCTTCGCTTCAACGTTGGAAGAAGTGCATCGAGCGTAAGTCCGAGAGGTGCGCTCCGTGACTCGGAAGGGAATGCGAAAGGCGCGCTGCGCTCGTCAAGAAAATCCTCGCGACCGATAATGTGGCTCGGCGATATGCGGTCGTCGGGGCGAATCCGCGACACGGTGATGCTGCGGCGAGCGAGGGAAGACTAGAAATTGCACGAAATCGATGCAATTGACAATTGTACCGTTGGTGTCGACCGCGTGGAGATGTTTCTCGGCTAATGCCGGCCGACCGACACGGAATTGCATCGCGTCGATTGCGCTGCGTGACCTGGAATCGTCCGGACACGCAGCCGTAGTCATTTATTGAGGATAATAACGGCTCCTTTCGACAGGAGGCACGTAGGTAAGACGCGTTTGTAATGTAAATCCGCTTTTCTTCAATATGTATGATACTGCTACATTTTAAATTTCTTTTCCCACTCACTGTTATATTATAATTAATAATATGTACATCAACAGCGAGGTATATTATATTCCATTGTTAATTAATTTCCTACTTTTTATTAAAAAAAAAAAAAGAAAAGACAAGTTTATGGCAGGAGTAACATTGGAAAAATTCTGTCCGCTCCATTTCGTGAAAACTATAAAATAAGCTATTATTATATGTATCTTTGGAAACGTGGAGATATATATATGCTCGGATGTTTATCCGGTATGTTTATTCTGGATGCACCGAGCGACTATACGGGTTTGGGGTTCAACGTATGTACACAACCTACCGAGTTGCTTTAACTTTAGGGATAGAATCGGCTTCGCGGTTAGTAGTCAGGAACTGCGGAGGATTTGAGGAGGAGGAGGAAGAGAACGTTTAATCGGCCCGTTAAGGAAAGTGCGATAGTATGTAGGAGGTGTTTATTTCAGTAGCCAAAGCATACGCGGCGATGATGCAACAACGAAATAGTCGGTCTCTTCCTTTCACTAAAAACACCATCCTACACATCGTAAAACGTTATTTAATTTCTATTCCGTTTCATATTATTTTATAAAATTATAAAAACTCTCCGATACTTGCCGGCTATCGTAATATTGACCAATAAATAAATAAATAAAGAGAATATAAATTGATAAAAATATGTATTAAAAAAATGCGATCATATCGCGTTAAAAATTACTATTTTGGTAAATGCAAAATTTTATGTATTCAGTTTCTTTTGCTCTCTGGATAATTACGATATCCATTTTACTCATTTAAATATTCTATATTATCGCAATATTTCATATCGCGTTGAAAATAAAATCAGCTTTTTAGCTTATTAAAGCAAGATAAAAAAAAGAAGTTATTTAGTATTAATGAGTTAACTCCCTCGGAAGAGAGTGTTGAGTGAACGTAAAGATTGCGCTTGCGATAGATAATTTAAGCGCAGGTATGCGAACAAAAAAGCACGTACGTGTGCGCGTCTCGGCATTGTGCGATTTAAAAAAAGCGTATCACTTGCAATCCATACGTTTCGCGCTATTATCAGCGTGAATGAACCTCACCACGCGAGTCTGACGCAATTGTTTACTATTGGTGTGCGTTATCTCTGCGTGTGAATGCACTTGCCGCCGATCGGCCAAAGAGAGAAAGACAGAAGGAACGACAAAGGCGAAGAATAGCCTATAACGAGCGTATCCGGTTCTAAATCGAGTTGAACGTAATTTAGTAATTAGAACGTAAATTAGCCGCATGAAAAAAAAAAGAGCAAAGTGGCGTTTAGCTCTGTAGTATCTCGCGCGGCTCGTGACATTTGTTTATTCGCGTGGTTTGTTTGTCGAAAAAGAGTAAGTTTCCCCTGACAGATTCTCGCGTGTTGCGAGAATAAAAGGAAAAAAAAAAAGAAAAAAAAATACGAGAAAGAGAGAAAAGATATGGTGAGAACAAAAGAATAGGAAGAACGATGGATCTGGGCTGCAGCGATAGCATATGCAACACAGAACGAAGGGACCTACGCAAAGAATGTTAAGACAAGCAAAAAGGTCTTGAAGTACTTCTTGGAGCTGCCGTAAAAGACAAGTCTGTCGGACAATAAAGATTTTCAAAATTATAAAACACGTATCATGGAAGTAAAAAAAGTTAACGTGTGTATCTATTTGTTACCGTAAAATAATAATTTTAATATAATTATTATAATGCTGTAATACCTAAGCGAACAATTTTTTATTACTTTATGTTATATTTGTATCTAATTAACGAACGAATCCCGTAAACTTGTTGTTTTTCTATAATAAAACTGTTGCTGTATTTTTTTTTTTCTTTAATATAAATAATATTTTTATAAATTAAAAATAAATTTTTTTTTAAACCACAAAAACCTTGTTTATTTATTTAAATTAAACTTCTACATGATTGGCTGGTAAAATTGCTCCCTTGTGTATCAAAATATTATAAAATTGAGTATTTTTTCATGAGTAAAAACGGCGAGGCGTTCGAAAAAACTTTCGAGTGCGTAGGCCCCACGTAGTTGCGTTCGGGTTATCCACCCTGAAGGCAAATCTGTCAAAGACGTGAATAGCCCAACGGTTTAGAAGAAAGAAAGAGGCGAGAGAGGATTGTGAAAGAGAGCCGCACGTTTTCAGAGACCATTCGCTGGAAGGGACCGGTATACGCTACCCAGAAGAATGGTTAGCAAAGACGCTGGCGGTCGGACAAAATCGATATATCGTTGTCAAAGAAATTATATCTAGAGAAAAGAAATACGTAAGGTAGCTCGCGCGCCTCTTGAGCAATCACGAATCATCCAACGATATGATCTCGATACGATCTTCAATCTCATCTCACAGATTTATTTATTTCGGTGAGAAATTGACAATTCCCAACTGGGAACTTTATAAAAAAAAACTTTGTACCACGTTTCATGCTAAATTATATAAACTTCATAATAAAGTAAATTCGTGACGTAACTCCTTATTCTTGAATCACGGTTAAAGACGGAGGGATCGATGGTCTAGAAAATCACGTGGAAATCTCGAACTGAGGGCAGAGTACCGAGCTTGATTTATTTCATTTCCCGGTGGAGGACGCGCGTACTCGTATTATTTAGCTCGAAAGTAATATCGCGGGTAACGACGACATGTGCGATGTTAAAACGTCGGTGAACGCCAACGCCTTGGGGAATAGGAGACGTACGTTGCGCATAATAGCTAATAATACATACGAGCGGCGGGCACGTAACGAACGGGCGAATCTGAATAACGAGCGATACGAGATACGCAATTGAAAATACCAAGCGACAAGTACTCGTCGGAAAGATAAACGAATAGCGGTGAAGTTGAGTCCAAAACGAAGGCCTTTCCTTCCGTGCGGTTAAAAATTCTCGGCCTGACCGCGCTATATCGGTTAGGTAGGAGGTCATTAATCTTCCTAAAGGATCGGTGCTCACCTACATATCGCTAGATAATGTTGCTGCTCGAGGGCGCTTAATCACGTACGCATACACGTGCGCGGGTATGCTAAACGCATGGAGGGCTCGATCCTTGATAAGATTGCTCTCGTGTGCGCCACGAGACGTGCGGTACGTTTTATTACGGCGCTACCGCAGGAAACGACCGTGTCTTCCGGTCTCTGTGCGACAAGTATCGCCGGTTGTTGAACGAAGTAATTGACAAAACACCCGCGATTACGATTGAGTACCCTGAAAGCCGATTTCCGCGCATGTAAGCGTCACCGTCCGCATTAAAATGATTAACCGATTTAAGATACTTGATACGTTTGTTACGTAAAATCTTCTTAACGAAAGAGATATCTCTCTTTCTCGGTTAGGATAACGCTAATATGAAATAAATGAAATATGAAACTTCCGTCGTAATACTCGGGTCAATTAGTTTTTCGTAATCCTCGTAAATATTAAAATAATTTAACAATTATTTGTTTAAATGCTTAACCCGGAACAATGCGTTTCAGTAAACGTTTCCGGCATGTTGATAAAGCGGCCGATTAAACTGCAACAACTTGTCGCGTTTGCACAGGTAATTTTCTCATTTTATCTTAATTTTGAAAATAAATATAGAAAATGCAACGTAAAAATGTAATTTTGTTTTACGCGAACGTTCGGCATGCATTATTACTGCTATACTTGATAAACAAAATCGTTGATTATCTTTGTTTTCGATATTGGTTGTTGAATTTTTCCAATAATTAATATTATGAGAATTCTGAAAAGTTTTATGACAAAATTACAAATATTTCTCATCTATAATAATAATATGATGTAGTCGGCTAACCAAATAAATATTGCATCAAGTAAAAGGATACAATTTTTATTTTATAGAATGTATATTGAGATTAATGGAAAAGCAGAAATGTATTTTACATCTCCCTTGCGCGGTATTGTTTACTTTTATATTTCATTAAATTTAATAAAATTTGCATTAAAGATAATTTAAAATACAAAAGTTTAGACATTTTGTAGTACTCGTAATATAAATCTATCTACTTAAATCTGGTGCGTATCACGTGTATACGTAATACAATATACTGCATTTTTCATGGAGATAAAATTCTGCACATTTGGCAAGTTTAGTTTTAACAAATTTGGAAGAAATTCGAGGTGAGAATAACATAGCAGCGTGAATAACCCGAATGATTCTAGTCAACTTTAGATGGGAAGAGATCAAAGATCTCGTCACCCAATTAATTGAAAGGTTAAAAGGTTTAAATAGCGCGCACAGTACCTCACGCTCGGCTAACGAGTCAGTTCCCGGTGTACGTATTCGCTTTTCACGATCGTAGGTCGATTACCATCCCCGGTTTTTACGCAATCGTGCCATGGTCGTTAAGCCCACGCGATTATTTTTGCATCCCGCTTTCGTCTCACTGCTGATTCTAACACGCCGCAATTCATTCGGGAATGTCAATCGATGAATTATGTATATACGCGGCACCGATTTGCTGCTGACATCTCGCTGTTCTTAGCAGAATTGCTTTTTGCGAGTGCCACGGGAAATAAATCTGAGGAATGTGTTTCGCGAATTTTTCCGAGACCGCAACTGCTTCCGTATAACGTGCAGAATGCATTGCTAATGTTGTTATTAAACTGCAAAACGATAAACATATTTGTATACGACGTATTAAAAATAATTCGAAATTACCGTTTAATATTATATGAAGACGGAAATTTATTTGTTTTGCTAGATAAAATTACGTAAAATGTTATTCCAAGCGTAATTTTAAATGCTGTACGTTGCGGCGAATGATATTGCTCGACAATGAACTCGCTATCGAGATGGTATATTATATTTATACGAGCTAAATCGCGACAAGTGTCTATGGATGATATTTAAATCGTGATAATCACCGCAGATCGTGGTCACCTTCGTGGATCGCGTGCTGGTGAGCGCGTAAAGGATTCGGGTCAGCGCATTTGCGGAAACACCTGAATTTTCCAGTACCGTTAATTACGCCAGCTAACACGCCTATAGCTCGCATTCCCGACGTACACACGACAAACATTTTTATCACGAAACTGATATTTCTCCAGCGCAAACGCAATCTTTACTCTCATTTGCATGTTACGCAATGGTGACATAATTAAAGCTTTTTAATAAAAACATTATTCAACGAGAAATTTATTCTGATAATTTTTTTTTTTTTGTTGTACTGCCTTGATTATCTGCGCTTGTAATTTTTTTTTTTTTTTTTACTTTATTTTTACAGCCTCCGTTCGCTCGTTGCATATTCCACACAACGTGA
Organism: Cardiocondyla obscurior; assembly: GCF_019399895.1. Classification (NCBI taxonomy): domain Eukaryota; kingdom Metazoa; phylum Arthropoda; class Insecta; order Hymenoptera; family Formicidae; genus Cardiocondyla; species Cardiocondyla obscurior. Next base: position 1,508,791 of record NC_091891.1, on the reverse strand, counting down.
CCACCGAATATATTGTAATACATTATTTTTCCGAAAGTTTAATAGCGTCACGCTGCAGAAATTATTTTTTTTACGTAAAACTTTCGCAACTGGATAACGCGTGCAAACAAATTCAATTAAGATTATAAATTAATCAGACTGCTTTGACAGACGACGAGCCGCGAATCTGCCGATTTTAGGGTCAATTTAACGCCGACATGTTGCCCGTGCTAGGAATGATTCACGCGTGTTTCGTTACGACGTGGCGTTACGCGTTATCTGCGATCTAAAAGTAGAATTCCAGCTTCAGTAGGGGGGCTTTCGAAGCGTGCGGCTGTATGGGAATCATCAGAAGAGCTCACACAGGGGCACGGTAGCGAAGCCGCGACAGTTTAATTCAATTTACGCCGCTGTCGCGCGCGGTCTTACTGCCTCATGTGAATTGCATCCACCTTCCCCACGAGGGTTGACAATGTTCACGACCTCAAGCGATTCTCGTTTAATATTTACGCTATGCACGCTCGCCGATTTAACGCATTGCCGAATTATATCGACGCATCCGGCAGCGCTTCGGATTATAATTAAATGAAATAAAATCCACCGCGCTCCTCCCTCTTTTTATGCTCGCGAATATTAACAAATTACACTGCCGCCTCATACCCTTATTGCGCGTCGTTTTATGAATATTTATCGCCGGATCGATCTTTATTTTTGTCGAGCGATACACTGGCCGATTGTATTTGCCGAAAATACGCAGTTTACAATTGAACCGGTTGATGCTTTCGATAAGCACGGCACGATTTTTCGTATTTTTTTTTTCTTTTTTTTTACGGCATTAATCGTGATTTTGTTCGATTTGCATTCGAGATTCTTCCTCGTTTTTATATTTAATAAATCTATTTCATTTGCAAGCGCCAGGTTTTTGTAAATTAATCTTGTTAATTATACAAATTTAAATCATTGATGTGCGTTGTGGCGATCTCATTTGAGAGAGAAGTAAACTCGATGATCAGCATGAAACGCATTTATATAAAGTATAAATATTATTTTTGAAAATTTATTTATATTTTATAGAGAATAATTTTTATTATTTTAACCGTTTTCTTCACATTTTATAAAAAGAATTATCTTGCTCGATTTGGAAAGAATATTAATACAGATAAGTATAACTGCTAAGTTCCATATTTTATAAATTCAATTTTAGACGAAATATTAAAAATTTTTAATGAATATTTATATATTTTAATAAAAAAAAAAAAAAAGTATGACTCTTACTACTTAAAAGTTTCTCAGACGTATCGGTAATACTTTCTTAATAATTCACAAAGCGTTGTAGTAAACTTGAAGGCTCATTTTGCGAAGAAATAATGCTGTTTCGCATTACCGGTCTCTACGGGCATATTAAATTCCGTTAATCTCTCGAGTTTCTTAGGGATTCCAAGCACGATTTCCTCAGGGCGAACACATTACAATATTTAATGTCTCCGAGCCCAGGAACCAAATTAATTCAAACCGGATACCGGTCAGCTACCGGAAATTCCACGAACGATAGAACGTGCCTTCAATGTCGGCGAACGATGGCGCCGTCGGATCGGCGCAATCGTTACAGAAGCGCGCCTTCTGCTATTTATCGTCGATCGGCGAGATTTCCAGAACGTGGTCGAGTTCGAAATAGCGAATTTTGCCGAGAAGAATTTTAATCCCAAGCTTAATCCTACACCTCGCTAGAGAGTCCCAATTCTCGTAATCCAGACTCGTATTTTTCCGTTTGCGAAATTAAATGTTATTAAATTTTCTGAAGATTTCACGAAAATTACATTTATCTTTCTAGCTGTAACTTCGCATTTTTTTTTTTTTTTTTTTTTTTTTTGAGTCGCCAAAATTCGTTTCGGCTTTTGCAAATTAGTCAAAACGGCGCGTAACGCGGACATGTAAAGCGGAAGTGCAGCCGTGGCGGTATCATTTAGCGGAGCACGTGAATTTAGTGCAGGTTGAAAAATGAATGAGAACGTTCTTCGTCGCTTCACGTCACGCGTCTGCGAGTTTGAGACTTTATTTCATTAGATTTTTGCGGAAATAATTTCTGCATAAACCGTACCTGATGGATAATTTTTGGTGCTCGCAGACAAGCAACGTGGAAGGGACAGTTTTAAATATTTTAAACATAGTTGATTCTGTTAAAGTCGGCAAATTGCATTAGTTTCTCTCCACTTTCAGTATATAAAGTAATCGGATATCTTTAAACAATAAAATCCTTTTCACATCTGATTAATTTAGTATATTTGTAAGTTTTCTTTCACTATTTCGAGAATTCTTATAAAACTAAAAAATATTTAAGCCTCCCTTTTATTTTCCCTATCGCGCAGCTATAATTAAAAAAATTTGCGTATTTTTTATTTCAGAATCTCTCCGTGTCGCCGGTGCCTATTTTCTTCTAGAAGACGCAAGTAAAATGCCGTTTTGCGAACGAAGATGAACGATGAAATAATTTCGCAGTTTAACGTCGGCAGCAACATTCCCTTTGCTGACGAGAATGCGATTAACGTGGACGGAGGTACATCTCGTCTGGTCACTTCATGGATCACGTCGAAGGGGTTGACGAACGCCGAGGAGGATACGTGCTCGCGGAACGTGCAAAACTTCACGACCTTTCGGGCTTCCGGTCTATCGGCGAGACGGGACTTGCCGGCGTCTGACGACGGCAAGATGCTCAATCATCGGCGGGAGTTGTCTCGGCAACGTTATGCGCGTCAATCGTCTGCGAAGACAGATCAAAGCGAAGAGATCGAAAGTGCAGCGTCGCGCTTCGAGAATGCAGTAACAAAATACCAGAAGCCGAAGCCACGTCCCAGGCGGCAGATCAGCAAAGAGCGCCAGCAGCAGCAGCAGCAGCAAAGCAATTACTCGAGTAGCGACGAGAGCGTCGCGCGAAATAAATCAAAGAGTACTAGCTCGATCGACACGCAGTCGGTGAATAATATTTTGGACGAATACGAGGACTTGGATTATCGCAGATCGTCGGATTTAAGTGACGTCGGCAATATCAGCGTGACGAATTTCGAGGCGATAATGATGGATCAACAAAAACGGCAGCAGATTAAGTCAAGGCAGATCAAGCCAGGGTCGAGCGCAAAGATTCAGATTAAATCTATTCCGACGAGAGAGAGATTTCAGCCGGTGTTAAAGGTGAACCAGCAGACTCAAGTGAGGCAGCGTTCGCGGGACAGACAAAAAGACTCTAACAGAGGACATCAAGATACCTGTTGTACTTCACCGCCGGCTACAATAGCCGCAATCGAGAGCGGCCGCTCGAAAATGCCCGAGATCTTGTTGCGCAAAGGAGAGGTCCAGAAGAGGGTGGACGAATGGTTGAATCAGGCGCACAGCCAAAACTTTTCGGTAACTCGTGAAAAACCCTTGACGAGGTCGAACAGCAGCGCCGAGCAGAAGAGCCAGCGAAGATATCGCGGTCAGGACTCAAAGTCTCGATCGTCGATCGACGAGGCGAGGGACAGGTTGAACGGAGGAACTTCGTCGAGTTACGACGATCTGACTCGCGTGAACCGCAGGATAGAACGCGGCAGGCCGGAGAAGGTAAACGTCGGTGTGAATACTAGTAGAGGCACATACAAAGAGTACTTGGCGGTGAAGAGTAAACAGCAGGATTACGGCTACAACCCTCAGTTAAGCACTACATCATCGAGATCCGGAGATTCAAATCCTACCTCAAGGATCCCTCAAAGGGGACTTCTCAGCTCGAGCTTCAAATCTAAACGCGTTGAAGCGGATTTCGAAGAGAAAACCGCGAGTAGAATTGCGAATTTGACGAAAGCGACAAGCGAGTCCGATGATAGAACGATTGTTAATAGTAATTCGAAGACGATTCAAGTGTCCACTGGTACGACGGTGACGGCAACGACGACGATGACGTCGTCAATTATTTCTTACAGAAGACCGTCGTTGAAGCGTTCTGAAAATGTGAATGAAAACTGTGCGGTGACAGCGGCACACTCGCTTGTTAAGGAAGAGATGGACCCGTCATGCGAGCCAGGCCCCTCGAAGGGCCCATCGTTGCCCGGAGGCAGCCTTAGCGACCAAGGCGAGCCGATCTCACCAAATAAGGACGGAGAAAGTAGGCGGCAAGCTGCTGCGGCAAGCGGGCCGACGCTGCGACCCGTCGCTGCCGATAAAACGGTCGAAGCGGCCTGTAAATCGACGGAAGTGTCGACAAGATGCGCCGCAAACTATCCTCGAAGTAGCTCGTCGAGGCTCGCTTCGACGGCGGACTCTGACCGCGTTATCGCAATAGAATTGCCGAGACGTCGACTTCAGTTTTCCAGCGACGTCCGTAAGGAGCCCAGATCGATCGATCAATCGCGGCAGGAGTCACCGATTTATGGCTTGGCTGTTAGCGCCCGTGTGCGAGCGTTTCAAGGTCAAACAGATTCGCGTACACCAAGATCAAGGTGCTGCCAGATCGCGGGAACGTCAATGGAGGTTAAAAGGCCACCAGCTTTACCGCGTAGGGATCTCGGTGCGTCTCCATCGCGAGATATCGGCTCGCAAAATCAAACGAAAATGTCGATCGGAATACTTCCGTCAAGTTTCAAGCCAAATAATAGAGTCTACACCGCAATTAGCGATTCACAACAGTCAAACGAGCAGAATGCCGCAAGATCAAAAATCGCCGTCTGCGAAAACGTTCCGTCTATTAAAATCATACGCTACGCTTCTCCCGATCACGTGGAAAAAATTTACGAACGGAGCTTGCAGCCGCAAGTGATTCATACCGATAATCTCGAGTCTATTTTTCGATCTTCCCTGCAAGTATCGCCTTACGGTGAAAAGATCGGAATTTCTAAACTGGATCGAGAGTCAACCGTAACGAAAGAAACGTCGCCGGCGTTCGAAAATGAGTCATACGATAAGACCGGAAAATCGCGACACGAGCATCTCGAGACAATCGAAGAGGACGAGCGGAAGAGCGAAGGCTCAGCTTGCAGGTATCCGGAGATCGGATTGAAGCAGTGTCTGAAGGTGCAGAAGAGTCTGCCGAACGGTAAATCGAAAGAGTCGCCAGACAAAAAGAAGGACGTTTCGATCTACGTTAAATGGAATCAACAGCAGCAGGTTGTGCTTAACGAACCCGCGAAAACTTTCGGCACTTTCCAGTCGGCATCGTTTTGTCAGAGCAACGTTAAATCGAACGTCAAGTCTCGATCGCCGGAGGTAAAAGAATCCAGATGTCGTGAAGAGATTGAACACGATCTAGACGAGTCAACGACAATCTTTCAAGAACCTGCGGATGATTACGGCAGCACGTCGCGAGAAGATCAGGATCACCTGACGATCCATTCGCGAGAGAACAGCAATCTGTCGACCGCTACTATTCCCGTGGACGAACTCGAGAGTCAGAGGGGATCGAGATTGAAGGCTGAGGAAGATCCTTCTCGAAATAAATTTCAGCACGGTGAAAAGTTACAAGATCGCGCAGTGGAAGAAACGGTGAAAAATGTTAGTGAACGTGGTGCCGTGGTCAACGAAGTTCTCGTTAAAAACCTGCAATTCGAGCAGGATCTGCCGGAAAATCCGGCCGAACAAACGAGACCGGATTATGTGATACAACAGGTGAATTTCCATAATATTTTGTGCGACGATTACGAAAACGAGAAGCTGAGAAATAAGAAACTTACAAAAGAAGAAATGGAACACCAAAGACTAATCGATATGCTGAAGAAAGGAAATCTCGAAATGCTGAAAATGGTGAGTAGTACGCAAATTTTTTATATTAAATAGAGCGTGATGATTTATTGCTCAATTAATACGATCACTTATCGTATAATCAACTTGACAAAAAATAACACCGTATGACTGATACTTAACTATTTTAAAAACTTATATGTCGATCGAGAAAAAAAGAAAAAAGAAAAAAGAAAAAAAACGAGGTTGTTCGCGGTAGAAATTCAATCTCGGTTATTTGACACGCAATATCTACACAGTTTGATATCGATTGTTTTCGCCGCCACAAACTATTTCGTTTTAATCGCGATAAAATGCGCCGATAAGATATACCCGACAGTAACCCAATAATTACACACGTGCTGCTACACGATAGCCGGTGCGACGAGAATTCGCGGCTCTTTTGCTAATTACAAGCCCAACGAATAATCGAAAATGTTCGTTTCGTCCGACTGTTTATTTCGATCTAGTAACAAATACACCAAATTGCCATTAATAACGACCCCAACGTTGTTTACGTATCACCGCGTTGTCACTAAATGACCAATTATTTTGCAATGTTAATTTTAACTTTCCAAATTACAACAATGCGAACGGAATTAATCGACCTAATTACGACATTACGTAATAGAACAAATAGAAAATTGCAAACCAATAATTATTAATACAACATTATCAAAGCAACAATTAATCGTTTAGAAACTGATCACTTGTAATGACTTATTACAATATACATTATAATTTCTAAAAATAAGTGGAGTATTTTTTTTTACTAATTTACCCTAAGAAATAATATTATTATAATATTATTATAAAGATTTAAAGAGCAATTCTGTATTGTTCATATTATAGCAAACGTGTTTATGTATAAGCTTAAAAAAAAAAAAAAAATTGCTGATAAAGTTAAACATTGTGTATATGCAAAGCGTTGTCGGGGGAATAAACTGTAATCGTATGCTTCTTAATAATGTATGTAGTTGTCATAAAAGAGGGCTGTGACATAATGTAATTATCAAGTTTCTGCGTTGCGGTCGTCGTAAACGTGATGTAATGGGGTTTGCGCGCGTGTCTCAGTATATCAAATTCTCCCGGAGGGAATGATATTTCACTCCCGGCGGAATGCGGGATGCAGAAGGATAATTCGCAAGGCCTGACTTGAAATAGGGATACGCGAAAAGCACCGCCGACATTTCGCCATCGATAGCTGATATTTCGATATCGATAGCACGTAATTTCATCGCGACGCCTGTTCACTCAGTCGACGATATAAAAGGCTATATATAACTATTACATCTGATTTCTGCTCGTTCCAGTTTGGAATTTTGTGATTCGTAACTCACAAAAAATAAAATTCTATTTTGTTATTAATATATTTAAAAACAGAAATAACACCAATGATTTAAATCATTTTTATTAGTAAGTGATTTAAAAATAAATTAAATCTGCTTAAAGTGTTTGACGTGCATTTTTCAAAAGTGTGGCAAAATCTTCGTTCGGTTCCAATTGTAAAAGAGAACAAGACATATCCCACAATCTTTTGGCATATTCACGATCGTTTGCCTTCCTATATGTAGTGGAAACGCTGCAGTTGCTACATAAAAAAAGAAAGAAATTAAAAAAGAAATTAAAAGAACTAAAATTCTATTGTAATACTTTACATAAAAGTACTTTTATACAAAATATTTGCAATGCGTTCTCTTACGAATAATAAAGCCCAGTTTCATTAATTGTCCGTTCATCCACAGAACAATATATCGTAGTTTGTGCTCCTTGTTCAACATTTTTAAACAACCATGGCGACAAATAATAAAGTATAGAATCAACACGCGATAATACTTCAGTCGGTATTAAACCAGGATGAACAGCATATACATTTATGCCTTGAATATTTGCTTCTGAAAATCGATACTAGCTTAATTTTTTATATAATTATTTTGTATAGTTATTTATTTATAACTACACTTCATACAGCATATATGTGCATTTTTCATTAATGCATAAGGACTGATTAGCATATATTTAATATTAATAAGCAGCTAAAGGAAAGAAAATAATTTATTTAAATTAATGACGTTTTTTTCAGTATACTTTTCAATCGATTAGCCAGTTCTTTAGTAAATAATATATTTCCCAGTTTGGTTCTCGCATAACTTTTAAATAGCGTATAAGAGTTCTGCAGATTAATGTCATCAAAATTCATGTCAGCAACTATAATAAACAGTTTCTGTTATAATTGTATTAAAAAATATATATACATAAGAAAAAATAAAAATACATAACTACAAATCACTTACGAATATGTGCGACAGATGAGATGTTGATTATTTTGCAGACGGAAGAAGACGACTGCATTTTTGGCAGTAATAAAAGTGTCAAAAGAAAATGACTAAGATAATTAACTTGTAATGTCATTTCATATCCGTCTTCCGTCTTCTCGTACGTATCCGTAGCCATACCGGCATTATTTATGAGTATATGAATAGCTGCTTCGTTTTCTAATAATTTTTTAGCACAATTTTTAACGCTTTTCAAACTACAAAGATCCAAAGAATAAAATACAAGTTCACCGACATAATTTGTATATTCTTTATCCTGTTTTACCCTAAAATCAATCAACAATTTATTGGCCTAATTAGCATCTTTTGAAGAATTATCATTCTTCAGCGTGAAACAATTTAATATTAATTTTATAAAAGCAGAAAAAGAAATTAATTAAAATATATAATAATTAATTTAATTGCTTCTTACGGTGCAAGTTTATACATATTTACCATGAAGGTGAATTATTCTTTATGTCTTCAATTGCCTGAATTGTCTTTTCCATATTTCTACAAGCTAAAATCACTCTAGCGCCTAAAACATATATTTTATATAAAAATATGTATATTTAAAATCCGTTATATATCTATTTTTTATTTATTTATAAAAAGGAAATTTTGTGAAATGTGAAATAAAGTAAAAATAATAAAAAGAATCTATCATTTTAATATAAAAATGCTTTTCTCAAAAGATAATGTTATAAGGATATGTAATGACAATACTTGGCATTTCGTCTTTTGACAAATAATAAATTTGTATTTATGAAAATCTTCTAGAATATCTGCTTAAATTTTGAAGAGTTTACGATTATTTAAATTATAATTTTAATAAAATTACCTCTCGCGTATAAATCTCTGGCGGTCTCTTTACCAATGCCACTACTAGCTCCTGTTATCACAACAGTTTTACCGTCAAGACGCGTCTTGCTCGTACACATTCGATTGAAAATTCCCATTTTAAGATGTTAATTTATCATTAACATGCAAACTTTCTGCCAATTCACTTATTATCAATTGCTTTCGTTAAAATTTACTTATCACTATCGAATGTTATTTTCGATTTTACATCAAAATAATGATATAACGTGCAAGCGCATATGTGTGCCGACCTCGAAGAATATTTTCTATTTCCGTATAAAAAAATAACGACTCAAAATCAAGTTCAATCGTTATATAGAACGTAATGACACCTTGAGTGACAATAGCACAATGACTAATGCGGTGAATCTTCTTCTGAATTTTATACAGAAGTAGCCCCGGTTCCTTTCACCATGTAGAGGTGCAGACTTACCTCATCTAAATTTCGAAAAGGAGGAAGTGTATTGCGTAAAGGTTGTTTTTGTCGACGCGTGATCAGCGCGCGTCTATGAAATATGATCCTCGTTAAAAGATGAATGCGCCGGAATTATCTCGAATTGCGCTTTATAAATGCGCGATCTCGACACAGTTCCGTCGCAGGTTGATGTTGCTTAAAATATGGGAAATTCTTAATTTATAACAATTTGTATGAAAAGGACCAATATCGAATTCAAATTTTCTTTTCACACGGCTATTTTTTTTTCTACATCCACGATTTCACGTTGCACGTAATTGATTACTTTTATCGGAATTTATTCACTATTGATTTCACTAAATATTTTATACTCGGTTTAGTCTAAGTTTGATCGAACAGCCACAAGTGTTTACTTTCGTGCTCTTATACAGACTGAACGAGTTTAAGGTAGCATGAAAAAGATACAATTTTAGAAAGTAAAAGTCCGGTTAGCCTTGAATAACCTGTTAAACCTCGAACTACCTGGTTAAATTTAAATTGTACAACAGATACTTTTTCGTTGGAGATACATAAATTAGGAGATACATAACGTTAGAGATACATAAAATACAATAATCGAATATAGTATACTAATATTTATAAAACTTATATTAAAGTTTAATAAGTTTATTAAGTATTAAGTTTAATTAAGTTTTGTTAATTTAATTAAAAATAATATACAAATAAAATGTAATATGCAGAAATTATTTAATACTACGTTTTAAATACTAAAAAAAATTGTTTTCTCTCGATAAATTGGTTACAAATAGAAAGATTTTTTTTTTTTTAAAGTATTTGATGTGAAACTGTTTTCAAAAACGCGGTAATATTTTCATCTGGTTCCAATTGCAAAAGACGACAAGACATATTCCACAATCTTTTAGCATATTCACGATTGTTTGCCTTCCTATATGTATTGGAAATGTTGCAGTTACTGTGCATAAAAAAAATTATAAAAAAAAAAAATTAAATTGTATTGTAATATTTTAAATAAAAGTATTTTTGTACGAAATATATGCAAATATATGCAAAGTGTCCTCTTACGAATAATAAAGTCCAGTCTCATTGGATATTCCTTCATCAATTGCACAATAAATTATTGTTTGTGCACCTTGAACTAAATTTTTACCACAAAGCTGCGATAAAATTGCATAAGAAGTATGCACAAACGAATTACCATGCCGTGTTATTTCGGTATTAATAACACCGGGGTGTACAGCATATACGTTTATTCCGTGGATATTTGCTTCTAAAAATCGAAATTTGTGTAAGATTTTCGTGTGCTATTTTATCTTAGATTTTTTATTATATACCTTTTAACCGGGAAGCGAGTTCTTTAGTGAACAGAATGTTTGCCAATTTACTTTGTACGTAACTTTTCCATGATGCATAATATTTATAAGATTGATAAGATCTTTCTAGATGAATATCATCGAAATCTATGTCACCAACTGTATCAAAATTTTATTTTAATTATACTTTAAAAGTTCAAACGAATAAATTTAAATAATATTTTATTTTATCTCTAAAACTACTATAATATCAGTTACGTACCAACATATGTAAAAGATGAGACATTGATTATTCTGCAATTGATAGAAGATGCCTGCATTTTTGGTAATAACAGAATTGTTAAAAGATAATGGCCCAGATAATTGACCTGAAATGTCGTTTCAATTCCGTCCTCTGTCTTCTCGTAAGGATGCAAAGCCACACCGGCATTATTTATAAGTATGTGAATAGCTGCTTCGTTAGTCAATAAATTTTTAGCACAATCTCTCACGCTCTTTAAACTACATAGATTCAGAAAATAAATCGCAAGCTCGCCTACGTTATTTGCATTGCCATTCTTTTCCACCCTAAAAGTATTCGTTGATTCAGTAAAATATTTCAAAAGTTTATTACGATTGTATTGATTGAAAAAGAATGAACTAAGAGAATATTGCTTTCTGTGATAAAAATTTATAAATTTACCACGAAGGTGGATTATTTTTTATATCTTTAACTGCTTCATTTGTCTTTTCCATATTTCTACAGGCCAGAATCACTCTAGCACCTAAACATACATGTCACGCATGTTAATACACCTCGTTAAAATTGTATAATATTTTAATATTAATTCAAAATATATTAAATCCATTGTTCTATAAAATTACCTCTCGCGTATAAATCTCTAGCAGTTTCTTTGCCGAGTCCATCACTTGCTCCAGTTATTATAACAGTTTTGCCGTCAAGACGTGCTTTGCTTGTACACATTCGATTGTAAAACCAGGTTTTGCCAAAAAACCACATTTTATGTTTCTTTATTACGCAACTGATTATTTATATGTATATATTTATAATATTAAAATTTATCACTTAGTAAGTAATAACACTGAATGCTCTATGAACTTTAGACAATGACTGTTCAGCGACTGCTAAGTTATCTTGTAAGTGCCATATACTTATATGTATATAGAAAGTTTTTACGACATAAATGATGTTGCAACGCGCATCCGATAATGATGTGCGCAGATACATCTGCGCACGACTCTTCTTGCTTCAGTTTCAACATTCTACTTTCTACAAAGAGCAGGCTCTTTAAATAAATTATATTTTTTAATCTTGTGGACCTATTTGTAGTACGTCATTTATTTTACGAATATAATTTTATTTACATGCAAATACATTTGTTATATGTTCTTTTCTCATTTCTTTCATCGCGGCTTCGCCTACATATACATATTATTAGCTTATATTTGACAATCCTAGTGGCTAAGCAATTAATTTCAAATCAAGGTCGCAATATTTTTGAATGTTAATTTTTGAAAGGCAATAACGACTGGTAAAAGCCTGCACAAGGCATGTGAAGTAAAGATTAAAATAACCAGCACGAACGTGTCCGGATACCAGAACCCGTACGTACCATGATGAGAACAGGCTCGGACATTGGTGCACTTGAAGGTGCACGAAGATCTCCTGTCTCGTCGCGTAAGAAATAAGGGTGACCGTGGTAGAGGACGAGGATAAGAGGACGAAAGTCCGAGAGAGGAAATGAGAGACCCGTACGATTTATGATTCGACCCGGCTGAGAACCGAGCATAAGGTATGCGGTTCATAGTACGCTTTAACGCGCAAGAAAGGCGCAATAAATTGTTCAACGCGTGCAAGTACGTCTCAGGGAGACGGGGGTAAATGTGGGACTCGCCCTTAACAAGATTCGGTCGTGCGGTGCTGCTCGTTTTTTTTCAGATTGTCGACTTTCAAGGACGTAACAAATTCATTTTCCTTTTATCTGCTGTTATAGTACCAGCATGTAAATTGTCGTCTAACGCGCTTTAAAATATTAGATTAAAAAGAAAAAATATTAATTTTTTACTACTATAACGCGAGTAAATTATAAATTTCTTTATAGTTATTTGTATTTTAATTTTAAACATTTTTTATGGTTATAAGAGGAAGTAGGCGTATGTTTGAAATAAGAAAATTAATTGATATGTGGTCAGCGTTTATAACCTGTATAAATTCTTTTAATCTGAGTTATTTGAATATAATATGTAAATTAAATGACGCACTACAGTCGCAGGTCTGATATAACATCATTATGACACATATACAACGATTATGATCCGTGTAAAATAACTCATGAAAATTTATTCATGTCTACAAAAGAGACGTTTTAGCGAATACCAAATGAGACTGAATCGCTTATGAAAAAATATTCATTGGAAATATTAACAAGGACACATTAATCACAATAATTTAACTTTCAAATTAAATATTCGTGAACTTTGCCTGGAATTATAATTAACAATAAATCATGTTCAAGTGTATTATTGTTTAAACTGACAACGAGTTTTCCCAACGGACTAAAAATATATTCGTTATACCAGCTAAAATCGAAGTGTCAATTGTCACTCAATTCTACAAGTAAAGTTTTTATTCATTGACGCATAATTTGATAAAAAAATCCTTTTAATTCCGATTTTTTGCGAAGAATACGCTGCATTTAGCAGTGGCTTGTTTAGCGTGCGATGTTTCACGTAAATACAAAGAAATATAATAGCGTAGGCTAGCGCCGAACGCAATCGAGGATACTGGAACGCGAATGCGTGTGCACGCGTGCTGAATACTAACGCATGTGCGTGCGCGAATGACTATTGTGCAAATACGCACGAATTGGGTATGTCGTTCGCGCGACACATGTGCTAACCAGATGATGCGCTGCGGGATATCAGATAATTGTTATACGAGTCTCTGGTATATTATTCTCTAATTATATGAGCACATCAGTATCGTTGAGATACCATAATCATTTAATTGATAACCTTAGCCGGAAGTTTTGCCACAGTTGCGTTACGAAAAATACAGTTAATTTTAAGTTGAATTAATTTTATATCCGCGCTTTATATCCGATAATTCTCTCAGGTCGTACAACCAGCGACTGAGGTTGAATGACATTACAGCAAACGCTGCTCGCGATAGCGTGGATATAAACGCCACGGCTCATTAGTATTCTAAGATCTTGATCAAGCGTGAAAGAATTCTGTCTGTATGGAAATATTGTCAGAGTCTAGTGAACAGGCGTGTAAATTTGACGAGATATCATGCATTTACGTAATATTCCCCACCCGAATATTTTTCTTTAGGTGATCTCGTTTTCTTCGCTCAAATTCAGTTTCTTTGAGACAAAGAAACTATCTCTTTCTGTGATTGTGATCGTTATCTGTTTAATTGCAGATAATAAGTTGTGTTAAATTATAAAAGAAAGTAGTCATATTACTTGGGTTAATTTTTAAGTAGGTATAAAACTTTCCTATTTAACCTATTTCTTTTTTTAATTAAAATTGTTATTAAAAATTATACGATACGTGGATGGGTCAACGAGTACTTCTCTAAATCAAATCAAAATTAAATTCTAATCGTTTCGATCGAATTCCAGACGAATAGAAATTCGAAATCCCGTACGCGCTTTTAATTGTCGATAATGCGACGAAGATGTCTCTTTCCCTATATGGCGAAGAAGAACGGGGCTCGTCTCGAGCGAATGAGAGTCCTTCAGGCGACAAGCGCTATGCTATTTAGAAATCTACTCGAACATACAAAGGGATGTCATCCCTCTCAGTGGAGGTGGCGATGCCATGCCCGAGTGCTCTCTCGTGCCACGTACAGCACGCGCGTCGCGACGCACACGCACACGATGGCTCGTCCCGTTGCTTGTCAACTTTCAATAGCTAGGGTCGAATAACACCGACGAACTTTGCAACACGCGATACGGGACGGTGCGGAAAAAAGGGAGCGCTGAAGGCGCGGGAGCGGAAAGCGAGAGACCACCCGCGTATTGTTCGAAAATGTGTCGACTCGCAACTTGTTAGCCTCGTTTTGCATTAATGCCAAAGAAACTCTTCTTCGACCGCGAGCTCTATACTTTTGTTAATTCGCTCATCTACCTTTTTTTTTTTCAGGGATTTATTTGATATTTTTCCACCGCTTGGTTTTGAAAAACCGTTTCATCGCGTTTCCCTGTTTCATTGCTTAATTAATTTCCACCTTACATTTTTAAACCGTTTTTGACTCGCTGTCGATCCGAGTTAAGGGCCCAGCTTTGTTATCCTTTCAACGTATCCTTTCGTACAATGCATAATGCATTACAAAAATGTTTTTACTGAAATATGCATACGAGATGCAAAGATAAAACTTTGAATTTCAAGTTTAGAATAATTAAGCGAAAGCTTTCTGCGGAGAAAATTAAAAAAATACATTTGCAAATACTATTCACGATCAGATATCACAAAAAAAGGCTAGCATCAAGAAACGAGCCTACATTATTATGAATAATTTTTAATAAAAGAATTTAAAGGTTTCCTACTTTATTATAACTTGATAAAGTTAAAAAAAGAATGTTTATTCTATCTTATTGAGATGTAATCTCAATAAAAAAAAAAAAAAAATTGTGTGCTAAAAAAAAGTGCTACAATGTAACGCCGTCTACTCAGCGCACTTGCTCGGTTTCTTTATCCGATGGTTGATTTACGTTAGATCCCGGGTCAAAGAGCGGTCGAGTACTTTAGCATTAGACCAAGGATGCTGCGAACGCCGTAACCATCCTTGTGCATCACGCTGTTGTAACCGCGTGCAACCGCCGGAAACGCAAACGTCTTGGCATCGCGTTATTACTTCAAAAGACGCGCAACGGCCGCGTTTGTAGTATCGTTCCTTTCGCGAAAGAAGAAAACGAACAAGTCTATTTTACGGGATAACAAGCTCATTGATGAGACAAGTCTCTTTAAGATAATTTCGCAGAAGAAATTAGATACGTCGAAGGTATCGACGCACAACTGTAATTTCATTTCGTATCGTCTTCACTCCGGCGAGAGTGCTAACGTTAGATCTTTTCTGAATTCTACTCAAAATCATTTTTTATTCCGAACAAATGTATATAATGAAAAATATGTTGTTGCGAAAACGCCCAAGAGTGTTAAGTAAACGCTGTACGCCCCGTGTATTTCCGTAAAGTACTTTTACGCGCTGGGAAGTTAATAATTTCTACTTGCATCTAATTAGGCGCGACGTCGGCAGGTTTCCGATGCACGGCGCATTGTGCGCATCGATGCGTAATTATTAAGACCTCGCTCGATCCTTGAAGCTCCCGCTCGTTACGCAAGCTTCTCGCGTTTTCCCGGCGACGTATCGATTTCTGTCGGACGTGGAGAACCTGACCTACGAGTTTACGCGCGTACGAGCCGCTCGCAACGCGAAATATCTCGCGTATAAATTGCTCGATCACCGATAGAGTCGAGCAGCACGAACATGAAAATACAAACGGCCATCGTCGGCATGTATCAGTTCCGAATAGTTTATTATCGTCATAAACCAAGCTATGCCGACGTTCGCGAACAATTCGAGCGTGTATTTTGCCATGAGCACTGATGCGCCAGTCTATGCGAGTTGCGCCGTGAGCGAAGGAGATAGGGTACAGTTTGTCGTAAAAAAAAAATCATAATTTTCTTCCGTGGCAATACCTGCGTTCACAAAATAAAAGAAGCGCGCCGAGATCGTCGTTATCATTGTGCACGTTTTAACTTTTTTCTAATACTTAAAGAAACCATGCGCACGCTTCGCGTGCGCTATTTTTCGAACGATCCTAATTATAAACTACGAAAAAACAAATGATGCGACTTACCGATCTGCATGAATTCCCGCGAGCGCAACTGTGGAGTTTTGCCGATGACTGTAACATAAAAAGAAAATATTAATATAGACATGCCAGTACATCAGCTGTTAAGATTAATAAAAAAAAAAAGTAAAAGTATTTTTTTTAATTAAGATTTTATTTCAAAAAATTTATGCTTATCTAAAAGTTGCTATTACGTTACTTTCCATATTTTCATATAATTTTAATATCGCAGCTATAATTAAGCGTGAATAAATCAGTCGCTAGAATTTGCTAAGCTAATTTAATTAAAAGTTGGATTTATTTTAACATTCTAAAATGGTTAAAATTGAAACTAACGTTTCAATATACGCAAAAAGTCTTGAAAAAACACCATGTCCAAAACGCTACGTTTGTACCTCTATTGTAACATATTCGATATACGTTCAGGCGCATTTTCGTTCGCGTTACGCACAATGATGCGTCATTATAATTCTATCGCGCCGTCAGTTTTGCCACCAGTTATTCGCGATATCGGCGCCCTGAAAGCTTTAGGTCGGCGTTTTCCGGGTAGCTGGCTCGGTGGTTGAAGGGCCAATTCAAGGGAGGATATTATGTAGCCTTAGGGGGATGCTAGGTGGTGACGTCCCGTTGAAGTTCCCGGAAGCGGAGAGAACACAGGAAGGTGCCTCGTAGTTGGCCGAAGAGCACGAAAGCGAAGAGGTGCGAGGATATTGCATTCTACTTGGTAACTTCTACAGCGTTCTATCTCTGTTTCTCGCTTTCGAACACATTTTTCTCTTTCTCTCCCCCCCATCTATCTCCCTATGCTCCCTGTGATCTTCCGCCAGTGCCTCCTCTATGAGGAACTTAGCAAAGGGTTTAACGGATTTATATGCGCGTGCTTGGATCTGTGTGGCGGGATAGTGTTTACGCTTGAAATAAAGCTAAGTCCCTTTCCCTTCTTGTTTCCGTCGCGCGTTCTCAAGTGCTAATGCAGTCGCCGTGAGATGATTCCTAACGAATGGCGATAATAACGATGGGAATCGCGATTAATGCATCGAGCAAAGGTGATGAGAATGAATTACTAAGCACGATCGTATCTCACGAAGCAAAGCTCAGTAAAGTTATCGCTTTCGAACTTGGGAGTCAGGTATTCCGAGGATTAAAACGTATTCGCGATTTAAATGCAGCTGAGTAAAACGCTTCAGACTGGCTTATAAACAACTCATACATCTATTAGAAATTTGCCACCGTGTGCACGGTAGTACTTGAATAAAGAAAATGCATATAAAATACGGTATTGCATAAATCATAATTCTCTACAGTATTTTACATTTCGATGAAATTGAGAAAAAGATAGTAAAAGAAAAAAAAAAAAAAAAAAAAAAGTGAGTTCCTTTTATCAACTTTTTCAAAGTATTGAAACGAAAAACGTCATACAATTGATTCGCGTGTCGATCGACAGCCTCAGAAGTCATCGTATAGTGGTATTTTCTACCTTGTTCTTTTGGTCCCTTCAAAACTCCCGAGGTCCTAAGTTCCTGAATAAAGTTTCGTATCCCTTTATATCAGTCTTATGTAGTCGCTTCGTAGTCGATACGACGAGATTCCTCGCGAGGCGCGACGCGGAGAAGAGCCGCAGCGGCATGATAAGAAACAGACGGAATAAAGGGGGATAAAAAGTATCGAAAAAAGATAGAGGAGAATCTCGTGGAATGTCGAGCTGAGATGCTCGTCGCTCTACCTTCCACTCGTCTCTTCCTTTCCCTCTACTTCGTTCCTCTTTTCCGTCCCCTATCCTCACATTGATCCTGTGGTTTTCCGGTCTCGCATCCTCCATCTTTTCTGTTTGAACAGAGCGAGGAGAGAGGGAGGGTTGAGAAGAGAAATAGAGAGAAGGGACGACGGATTGAATGACGTGGAAAAGAGCGAGACAGCGGAAGAGAGAATCTCTCGAAACCAGTTCGATCTATAACAGAGCCTTTGCATCGGACGTACGAAAAACGAGAGCGAATGCGTTCCAGCTAGTCTATCGGCCATGAGTTATAGGCGAATTGAGCTGCGAGAATCGAAACAAGCGACCAGCTTTATTGGGGCACGTACTGCATCGACTAACCCACAAAATTGACCAAAATTCGCACAACGGAGTTAACGCGCTGCTAGCTGATTGTCAATGGTGTAATAGAGTCGATTCATTAGCAGATTATTCCCCGCGTGTTGCTTTAACACTGTTCTAATTTGTAGCTCCAGCTATATAAATTAATTACCCGATGTTTAATCTTTCGCAGATAAATGACAATTATTTGGTTACCGAAAAAAAAAAAATTTTTTTCAACGTGCCCACGTGCCGTGTATGACAATTTCTAAACTTTGAAGTTCATGATAAAGCGGTGAACTAAAAAGATGCAAAATTCGCCCACGTCTGAATGCAAAACAGTAAATTTGAATGCAGCTACGCGATCGATTTTCCGTGACGCATATACAAGTTTCTGATGACGGACAGAAATTTCTCGCTGTCAGAGGAACCATCCGGTGGTTAAAGTTGAAAGCGCTCTTTCCGAACTGCCGCGTATCTTTTGCGAAAATTGCTTGCTGTCGTGAACTAAGCTACCATTGTTTGTCTTAAATAAATTTTTAAGAAACTATATTGTTACAGTTATTAATAGAGGATAATTTGGACTTTGAGTGCCTAAAGTAAAAATTTACTATTAATTATTTGCGCTTATATTTAACTGCAATATAAATTCTTGAAAATTCTAAACATAATTCCTTTTACACGCACATACGCAAAGTGTTAATTGTGTACTGCGGCTATTTGACTTTTAAGTCTCTTACAAGCCGACTTGCGAGCATTGGCACCGGCCTAAAGTACCTATAAACGCTTCAGGAATGGATACGACGAGACGACATTCAATTAAAACGTAAGTGCCTATTAAGACACGAACACGGACGAAATAGCAGGATTAGTTTAGAGGTATTTAATTGTAGGCGTTAAAATTTTTTCTCGTATTATATAGTTATCACTTTTTGTCGTTTAAAAAATATATACGTTATCGTTGTAAATTCATATACTTATTCGTATTTGGTAAATTATGTCACCAAAGTGCGATATTTGATAACATAAAAAAAAAAAAATAAAATAAAAAAAACGGAGCTATTTTCTATGAAAAATGTCACAAGCACGGCTTGGCATTAGAAAGATATTTGAGGGAGCAAATTCGCCTTTCTCATTTCGCCCGGGACACACGAAAGCGTACTTACGAGCGAGCGGTAAAAATCTTTTTACACGCGCGACACACCGGCCAATTTGCCCGAAGGAGCTGAGAGCTTGCAGCTCGCAAGTTTCTCTCAGAATCCGTTTCCCGACTTCTCGTATGTAACCCGAAGAAAAGTTTCTTTCTAACGCGAAAGAACGGTGTCCGTTTCAAGTTCGAGATTACGCGCGTGTACACGATCGCCCGGTGGCGGATAGGGTATCGGTTTTCATCTGCGAAAATTTTCCATAATCAGTTTTAAATCGATTCTGTTCCGCGACACTCGTTCACGTTTTCGTTTGCATTCGTTGCGCTTCTAGCGAGGGAGAAAAGTTATTACGAGTTTTTCATCGGTATCGTTTTGCGAGCGATATTTGCACCAACTAACATCGCATATACTCTTTTGACCAGTGACATACGGGCACACACACCGCTTGCTTCTCGTATAAAATGTTAATCCAATCTGCCGAATGTACTTCCGCGCAATTTACCGCCTTCCGTTCCATTTCCCTCGGACGGCAGTGCCTACCATTCGTCCAGATATCTGTCTATTCCTCTCATGAAAAAATTATTACCGTTTTTTAAACTAAGAATGCATTATATCGAAAGTTGTTAATTGGTATAAACACGTTGGTAATAAATTATGCTGTATGTTTAAATCAAAATTTAATAAGACGAAAGTGAAAGACTGCTATGTAAGAATTACGTTTTCTAAAAAAAGACCTAAGAGTAATTGAGAATAAATAGAAATTAAACTTGGACCGATTTTTATCCTTATCAGTACTTGATTAGAAAATTGCTTGGAATGTTAAAAAAAAAATATATATATGTTCAAGTTAAAAATTGTATGTATTTGTCACGCATGCCGCCTACGGCTCTTTAATTCAGTTATAATAAGCGGCTTTTAATTTAATCTGCACTGCGCTTTAAATAACGTGACAAACTTTTCGCGAGACTGATTCCCTTGATCGGCGAATCGGAAAAGAGCCGGTCACCTTAACGGCCGCATTTTCATCTCCGGAAAGGGCGAAGATTCTTTCGGAATCATTTCACGACAAGACGACTCTTCAGAGGAGACCCGGGCGCGTTAATAATCTCGTTAACGCTCTGGCCGACTAACTCGCCGCTTTCGAGAGCCACTTAACGGTCAGACAGTCTCTCTCACGTGCTCGAATGTGCCGAGAGCATGTCGAGATTAACGTGCGATATCAATCGCTTGTTTGCCGACAACGATCGCGATCGGGGATAAACGAGTAAGAACAGGCTAATTGCTTTTAATAATTTGCAAAGGCGAGAATAAACACGGTATTAAAGAACTTAAATATTTCTTGTATTAATAATTAATAGTGTAATAAAAATAATTATACTTATTAAGTCGAACTAAATTTACGAAAAAAAAAATTAATATATTTTCTAAATTCAAGAATAAAAAGATAAGTGCGCATTTAAAAAGAAAATATTTCTCTAGCCAGCATCTTTTTTTTATGCTTTTCATTTCTTTCGTGCAACATCATCGTCTACGTCTACGAAACTTCCGGTCTCGCAACACGCATTTAAATATATACTGAAAGTTTTCAAGACAGTTTGGCGCGTCCGTGAGATGTGGCGTGCATAATCTAGTATATGTCTGCCACGTAACGGAAAATGCGATAAATAACAAATATTTCATGTGAAATCTTGTTGAACGCAAGAGTGCAATTGCTGCACCGTTATCATATAATAAACGCAGGTATCACTTTACCATTTTTATTAAAGAAATATAAATTAAATTAGAAATTAAAAACTCGCGAAGAAATATTATTCTTACCGGAAGAAAATTCAAATAATTCGTAATTAATTAACTTTTATTTATTTATGAATTTTTTAATGCCATCTGCGAAATGTACTGCAATTTATATACGCTTCGTACAAATATTTAAATTATTTTATACCAAGATTGAAACGCTTATAAGTTACACGAAAGATTGAAGTAGTTGCGACAGATACGTTTGTCGTGCCAATTTAGCGAGTCGGTTTCCTCGCCACGGAGCTCAACTACTTGTTGGTGTATTACACGAGCATACAGCTGCGACGAACAGCAAACAAAGTACACGGTGCAGTAGTCCTGACCCATATAGCACTCGAGGCGGCCCTTTAAGGGAAAATGCAAACAACAAGCGCCGGTCTTGGTTTGCTGCTGTGCGAGTCTCGCGGTCTTCAGTGGTCATAAAATCGCGAAAAAAACTACCTCCCGCGGTATCTCAAGTTCTTTTCGATACAATCTGTACAAACTTCTCTGCGAAGAAGTTCCCTTGTAAAAGTTTCGAAAGAATCCTTGCAATTGGACGATATACAAGTGCTTAAAAAAAATATATATATATACCAAAGATTGAATAAAAATTTTCCATATTCTGATTCGCGATTTTACGTCATGTCATGAAAATAAAAAAAAGAATTTAACGTATCGTTATACAAGATGCTTTGTAGAATGTTAGAAATAAAATTTCTATTTTACAGTCGCAAAAGAGTTCTATATTCAAAATGTAACAACGTGAAAGACTGAATTCTTCAAATTCACGCAACAATAAGCGAAACCATTGTCATTCACTTCATACAAAATGATTTTACGACTTCGAATCAATAGCAGTATAGGCAATGCAAGAGAAAATACTGTATTGTCTCGCGTCTTCCGTTCGAGCTTGGTTCGCGCAATATAGGAAGTTCCTTGGTGAAAAATTTCATTTTCTAACATACGGAAACCTTACTCTTTCCAGTCATATCATTCGCGATGTGTAAGAACCAACGCGTAACGTGTCTATTGACGTGAAACCTGAAGAATGACAGATTGAAATTTCCTTTTTTATCTTATTGCACGGCAGAATATTTTCGATTAAGCGAAATACTTAATATGGAAGAGTCAAAAGTTGTATCGGAACGTAATAAAGAATACATTTATTAAATCAGTAAAAATATGTATAATGCGTTGCATCGTACGAGCATTCATTGTGTAGCCTCATGATTAAGTCGTGCGTTTGTTACGAAAAAATCTGTTCAATCAAGATTTCACGAGATAAAAACTCGGTACCTAGGTGATCTCTACCAAAATGAAACTTTCGAACGAAAGTTTAACATAACCAGGAAAGTACAATCGAGAGGGAGATCAACTAAACTAGGCAAAGCTAACACTAACTAATACCTTGTTGACTTTGTTCTTTTTCTTTAGCAAAGTTTGTTAATAATTTCTGGCAAAATCACTGGAAATATTTAATACGGCTTGTAAAAAAAATTTGTGAAACAGAATTTTGTTAAGATACACATGATTAATTAATTCATACAACATTGAACGTTTGGCGAGGATCTCTCAATTTAGTTGGAGAGGAATATAAATGTTGCACGAAAGAGAAAATATTAATTTATAAAATTGGGACATAAAGCTAATTACCGAAATGTATTATACAGATTTTCTTTCTCAGGGACATTATTAAGTCAAACGTAAAACTGTTTAGTAGACTCAGACTGCTCCTACGTAGAAACTTCTCTGACAATGAATTATGTATCGAGTGTAATAGATCTGAGGAAGAAGTGATGACCATGAAAGAGCAGTTTAGGAAGGGCTAGCAATTTTCCAAAGTGGTGTTCGCCTCTCGAGCATTGCACGAGTGTGCAGGTGCACGTCTCGGTGCACACTTGTTTCACGAGGTTTATTAGAAAAACGGATTTTATTTCGGTGGAGTCGTGTGGAACAGTTACACAAATTCGCGATACGCATTTCGTTACCAAAATCGCGGGAGTGAAAACAGTTTCGTTAGTGAAAGTAATTATGCATTTAATTATCAAGCGGAAAATAGTCGCTTGAACTTTGATATTTCACGTTTTCATTAATAGCGGAAAGCGTTTCATGAATAAAAAGAGCGTGGATATTATAACTTCACATTAAAGCACATCATACGTGTCTAAATATATAGTTTCAGTACCATTTCCGTCATATTTTTTGTTCTACAATATTTCTCTCTCGCAGATTGAATCTCATGAATTTTGTTACGGCCTGATTTAAATTCTACATTTTTACGTTATTCCTCGCGAAGCTGCACACGTACAATTCCGTTCCTCAAAATTCTTTCGCGGGATCTTCAATCGTGGTTCCGTAAGGTATAAGAGCAAAGAGCGTCACATCTTATCTCGTAGAAATCACACACAGCAAGTTAATTAATATTTATCGCGAGTACGCTTATGCGAATCCACCATCAGTGGTATAGAGTGCAAAAGAATTTGATATCTCCCTCGAGTAAAATCGGAGGTAAATTTTATCGCTCAAGTTCCTGGTCGCTAAGTTAACTTCCACCTATAACACTCTATCGCGATGTATTTTTTTACGAGACTATCTCGTTCTCGAGCGGAACTCGAACAGAATCAGATGGTGAATCGTGGAAAAAGTTTCGCAATCATTAAAAAAGTAAAGACTTAAAAAGATTTGAAATAGGATTTCCACGCGACATCCCGTGAAGTTTTATTTTTAATAACATGTAATTTTAATTAAGTACGGGGTCTCGTAAATAATTTCGAATCTGTACTTGTATTTGTTAATTACGAGCGTTTTCGGCACGGCAATTGTCTTATTTAATTCGCGCGAGTAGATCATCGAGTTTGGCAGAGTTTTCCATAAAGTATTAAATTTTAATTTAAATTCGCCAAATATTCTATACATTTCATAAATATAAATGAAGTGTCTTGTTTCATAAAACTTGAGAAACTTGAAAACATACAGAAACTAGTGCCGTGCATCTACTGCGGTAATATCCGCACATCTAAACTTCAACTTGACAATTTTGCAGCGTATCGTCTTCTTGTTTCACATTCAACAATTTAATTTCTGTATACCTACGCGATTTCGCGCCGCAAGAAATTGCACGGAACTAAAAGAGAGGACACGACCGCGATTGTTCATCGCAGAGGCCAGACGCGTCGCTTTCCTGATGAAGCTAAAGTGATTCCCGGGAACAAATGTACGCTACTCGAGGACCCCCTTGGAAGAATCAGTAGCGTAATTTACGACTCGCAAAGCTTTCTCCCCGGAGATACTCAACAAATTTTGTAGATTAATTTAAATAAATTAAAATAAATTTTTCTTGGACTCGCTAAAATTATTTTCACGACATTTAAGTATGACCAAAAAGTGATTTAAAAAAAAATTAGATTTCTCTAAAATTTTCTCTTCACATTCGCTGCATTGTTCATACGCATCTTCAAAACTTTATCTTCAAAATGATCATATTCCATAAATATTATCTGTGTCGTAGAGCTTTGTCACTTTTTGTCAAATATAAATTACGTTCTTCCCACAACGTCAGCAAAATCTCCAATGCCCGAAAACTTATTTCCGACTTCCGCTTACTTTCTCTCTAATCTACTTTCTGATTCCGAATGCCTTCTAATATTGAAAGGGAGAGCTCTCTGCAACGCGAAATCCGCGGTGGCTTTAGTTACATCACTGGCCGGGAATATTTTGCCAAGAAAATAAAGGTCGGCCGAGAAAGGTTAACGCCTCGAGAGTGGTTTTCTTCGCGACGCGAATTCATCAACGCCGTTTTCCCCGTCGCGCCTTGGCGAACAGACTGTCCATTCCGGGTGGCAGCCCTCCCGCCTCTCGCCCCCCCTCGCCCGTCTCACCCTCGTCCGGAGCTTCAAGAGTCCTTTAATCTTCGAGCCCAGTGAAATATCCGCGACGGTGCTGTGAAGGTCGTTCGGTGTATCCTTCACGCCGCCAAGACAAGTGAGTTAGCTTAAGCTTAACAGTCCACGACCTTTTTCTTCCCTCCCTCCCCCCCCATCGGCTCTCGTAACACCACGCCGCGAAAGCGCGAGGGATGCGACCACCGCAAACAATGGGCCGGCTATTAATCTTCATATTGCGTCATAAAGTACGAAATAAAAGCAACGAGCGGGAGCGACAAACGCGAGCGACAAACGCGAGCGATTAGCGAGTGCTTCTTTTCTATTTTTTTCCCCCCCGAGCCATTGAATCATGAGTTTGCATTTCTATAAGGCGTTTAACGTGAATATGATTATTTGATAAGAATCAAGGAAACGATACTTCATAATTAATTTAAAATATTTGTCACAGATTTATTTTTGTATTTGTCAGAGATTTTATTACGGAGGATTGAAAGAAACGAGACTACTCCGTGACACCCTGCTTTTCCAATATTTTAATCGGAAAAGTATGTCTTTTTGTCTTTCCATCGTTGCAGTTTCATATTATCGATTATATTACGAATCCAATAAAATAGAAATTGATGTGACTTACCAAATCGAAGTACGATGGAGCCGCGTTACCGTGAATGGTCCAACTGCAACGTAAAATTAAATTTATAAAATCGTGTAACTGCGAGCATTGCGTTATGGAATCTACTTTACGAATATTCAAAGAAAGAAATCAATATGTATACATTATCGTTTTAAAGCGAGATAAACGTAATACAACTACTACAAAAATATGTAATAACAAAAATACAACTGTTGCAATATCCAATTTCCATTCTCGTTTAATTATTACCATTTATTGTTGCATTTTGCGTTTATTCGGTCGTAAAAAAAAAAATAAAAAACTTAACATAACCATAAGCTGAAACTAATCTATTTTTGCTTTGTTCCCTTTTTTTTATTCGCTAACGATCGCATTGAAAAAGATTAGAGAACGTTTATCGAGCAAATCATTATCAATTCTGTTTACGATTTCTTTTGTGACCATCTAAATTGCTTTCACGTTGAGACAAATAGAATTCTTCTCACAGGTTATTCAATTTATCTTTGATGATCTTTACAGAGACCCGGCAAAAGCCGAACTGATTATTTTTATTTTACGTAAGCTTATTCATTTAAATGTGAAATTGCAAGTGTGATAAAGTCATTTCTTAAATACATGGTCATTTCATTTTACTCTACATGAGTTACTCAATTTAGTTTTCAAAAGGGTCACGTATAAAATGTGCCGGAAATTTGAACCAACGTTACTTCATGTACAAATGCAGATTTTATTTCCGGAACTATTATCGTTTATAATAGTGTTCAATCTCCAGCTTACTCACCAGCATCAACGAATAGTCGCAAATCTTAACCTTGCCCGTGAGCGGGAAATCTTAACCTTGCCCGTGGTTGCAAATCCTAACCTCGCTGAAGATCGCCAATCTCAATCTCGCCTGTGGTCGTCGTTTCCAGCATTCGTGAAATACACACACTCGCGCGCAACGAAACTAATATAAAAACCGTCCGGTACTTTGGTCGACGATGTCGGTGCATCCCGTCGAGAAACGAACGCTTGAGAACGCGAGACGAATATAACTAATGTCTGTATCGCGAAACTTTGCATCTTCGTGCCACTCTGTCTCTTTCTCCTATCATTCGCGATCGTCGTTAGTTACATTTCCCCTTTTCTCTCTCCCACCGGAGGCCCCAAAAAACAGACGGCGATCGAGCCCGGTTCCGCAACTCTAAGGTGGACGAGGGGAAAAGAGTGCGAGGGGTACGCATCATCTGTTACGATATATGTGTGTGTGTGTGTGTGATTTTCGAGCTCGGTAGCCCAACTACTTGCGTCTATTGTTTTACGAGTCGTCTTTCGTATCGGTCAATTCGGGAATAGTTTACAGAGTTCGTTGCGAGTGAGCATCGAGAGTTCGTTTCTGTCGAAGCAGGGAACGGCGACGGCCGTGATGAGCGGTACGCGTCCACAGTTAGGTATGCGTGTGTGTGTGTGTAACTTTCTAGCTTGATAGCTGGACTGTTTGCGTCGTTTTTCGTATCGTCCGGTTCGGGAATAGTTTACCGAGTGCATCGCGAATGAGTATCGAACATTCGTTTCTGTCGAAATAAAGAACGCGACGCCCGTGGTCAGTGGTACGCGTCTAGTTACGTATGTGTGTATGTGTGAGTGACTTTTTCGGCTTAGCTAGACTGCTCGCGTAATCTATCCGTTCTACGTATTGTTTCGTATCGTCCGGTTCGTGAAACAGCTTACCGAGTGCGTCGTGAGTGAGGATGGAACGTTCGTTTCTCTCGAAACGGAGAACGTGATACCCGTGGTCGACCGTACGCGAATTATCGAAAGACAATACCAATCAAAATGGTAACGGTGTCCGCGTCCCGCGATCTTAAGCGACTGCCGTGCCATCTTACGTAGCGTCGCATTATACGTTCACTCTTAATTAGTGCAGTCCGTGGCCATTTGTTCTTCACAGTCGTCTCCGCGTTCCCGGACATTCGGAGTGCCGAATTCTCTTCGAGTCGACTACGAGTCGTACGCGTGCGAGTGGACTGACTAGAAGAGGCGACCGGGATGTCGGACCCGATAACGAACACGTCGTGACTGTCTTCGCGATCGGGCGAGGTAAGCCCTCTGATATTCGTCGACTGACGCGATTCGCTTCGTGACACGACAAGTGCATCGCGGCCCGCGATTCGCGGGTGAATATTGAGGCCCGTATTCATAAACGGGTTTGCAATTTAAGGTAACTTCCGCGCCATCTCGCAGTGTCGCGTCGCATTATATTTTCTCTCTTGATTAGCGCAGTCCGCGGCCATTTTGTCTTCACAGTCGTCTCCGCGTTCCCGGACATTCGGAGTGCCGAATTTTCTTCGAGTCGACTACGAGTCGTACGCGTGCGAGTGGACTGACTAGAAACGGCGACCTGGATACCGGATCCGATAACGAACACGTCGTGGCTGCCTTCGCGACCGGGCGAGGCAAACCCTCTGATATTCGTTCACCGACGCGATTCGCTTCGCGACACGACGAGTGAGTCGCTTTTTGCTCGATGTATTAACCTGTCTATCACCGTGCTCCGCTCGGTTTTTTTTTGTACCGTTTTCCGATCGCATTGTAATCTTCACAGTCGTCTCCGCGTTCCCGGACATTCGGAGTGCCGAATTCTCTTCGAGTCGATTACGAGTCGTACGCGTGCGAGTGGACTGACTAGAAGCGGCGACCGGGATGTCAGACCCGATAACGAACACGTCGTGACTGTCTTCGCGATCGGGCGAGGTAAGCCCTCTGATATTCGTCGACTAACGCGATTCGCTTCGTGACACGACAAGTGCATCGCGGCCCGCGAATCGCGGGTGAATATTGAGGCCCGTACTCATAAACGGATTTGCAATTTAAGGCCACTTCCGCGCCATCTCGCAGTGTCGCGTCGCATTATGTTTTCTCTCTTGATTAGCGCAGTCCGCGGCCATTTTGTCTTCACAGTCGTCTCCGCGTTCCCGGACATTCGGAGTGCCGAATTCTCTCCGAGTCGACTACGAGTTTTACGCGTGCGAGTGGACTGACTAGAAACGGCGACCTGGATACCGGATCCGATAACGAACACGTCGTGGCTTCCTTCGCGACCGGGCGAGGCAAACCCTCTGATATTCGTTCACCGACGCGATTCGTTTCGCGACACGACGAGTGAGTCGCTTTTTGCTCGATGTATTAACCTGTCTATCACCGTGCTCCGCTCGGTTTTTTTTGTACCGTTTTCCGATCGCATTGTAAAATCGCGTGTGAGCGACATTGAACGAATTAACTTTTAGAACAATCGAGACAGTATAGGGTGATTATTCGTCGCGATATACGACGCCGAGCGAATATTCACGATATCGAGGATCGCGTAGCGGCGTGAAGTTGTTAATACATAGACTTGTCGTCTTCGTTGAAATGGCGCAACGGAAACTAAGCGCTGTATGCACCAGATATTGGTGTTAACCGCAGCGACGGTGGCTGCGGGAGGGGATGAAGACGGAGAAAATCACGTACGCTAGCCGCAGTCGTCGTAGCGAACGTTATATCTACTTTTTAATGTACAATGCGCGTTGCTTTCGTGTTCGAGACGTGCGAAATAAAAATCGGGAGTGTTATGGATAGTGCCAAAGAAGTGCTGGGCGACCACACCGAAAAGGCCTCTCTGTGAAACTTTCCTCCGCTGATAGAACGCTTGGGATTTTGGAGCAGTGACGAGCGAGAACAAATAGCAATGAACGAAAGCAACAATGACGAAACGGATGCGATGAAACGGCAGTGGTAAAACGGTGACGACGAAACGGCGACGCACCGGCCGGTGAGTTCGTTGTAAATTCATTTAATCGATCTATTTGTCTATTTCCACTTGATTTGATATTGTGCCATTATGATTGACAACGCGATATTATTTTTATCCCCGCGAACTATTGCTAATTGCTGCTTTTATAAGCGCAAACTATTTTTTTTTCTTTTAATTTGTTATTTAATTGAAATTATAAATATGCACTTTTTTAGAAAGATGAAAAATATTTCATATTATTTTATAGTGAAAGAATATATTACTTTACCTAAAATTGATAGCAAAAACTTCCTCAGATATAAAAATTTTTTTTTATTAAAAAGGGAAATAAAAATTCAATACTGTTGGTAAAACCGCAAAAAAAAATTCTCACTTGTGCGATATATTTGTTTAATTTATTTTGAGAAGAAATATTATTTTGTGAGATGCGAAGTATATTTTTTACTCGGATATTTCGTACTACGAACTTTCCGCTTTGTGCATTTGTAGGCTAAATAATTATTTTTGGCCGCGAATCCAAAGATCTATCGCAAGAATTCAAGGAAAGGTAATTGGCCCTTGTCACGTTTTCACATAACGACGCCGTTATTTCCGCGATAAGAGAACGGAGCACAAAACAAGGTCCTCGCACTAGTTGCATTTCCTGCTCATCGCCGTTGTCCTCTGCGCTCGGCAGGTCAATTCGGAAATTGGAACGTGACCGCGCGGTGAATTTATGGCCAAACATCTGGCGTCAGTTTAATAAAGCATCCGCGACG
The DNA here is from genome assembly GCF_019399895.1 of Cardiocondyla obscurior. NCBI lineage: Eukaryota > Metazoa > Arthropoda > Insecta > Hymenoptera > Formicidae > Cardiocondyla > Cardiocondyla obscurior. The sequence goes on along the minus strand of NC_091891.1, from coordinate 1,478,241 downwards.
TTGGTTTCAAGATAATTTAATTAGCTCGTATGCGTGGCATATCGCTTTCATTTCGAATTCCTTTACTACGGGGAAACAAGAGGAATCTTATAATAACTATTGACACTAGAAACATCCTTTTCTTTTTTTAATTTTCATGAGTAATTCTCTTCTGAAATTTTCGAAAACTCTTAATCGGCAGTGCTTAAATTTGTCTGATATCCGTAATTCTCGCGAGCTTGTACGCGACGGCAAATATAGGCGTAATTCCGACGCAGTCTAACAATTATTATAATACAATAGCGGTGTTTGTTGCACGCACGCATCGCGTCGAGTTCACCTACCGTTACTCATCTGTACGTTAAGCTTCTCGTCGCATCGCAAGCACGTGCCCGCGGAAATTTGTCGAAGCTTCTCTACGTAACGTGAGCTTCCGCATCGTAACGAGCTTACGGGCTGAGCCGCGGCATTTCGCTGACACGTTCCGTAACAACGATAAATAAAAATGTGATTTCCGGTGCGGTATGAACGGTTCGTAATCTGATTATTGCGCCGAACGTATCGGCGGATTTGATATCGGCACGAAAAGCGGAAAGAAAATTAATATTTGAAGCGAGATGGTCGAAATTTATATATGAAAGTGCAACACGTTAGTTACACTCTTCTTTAAATCTCATGCAGGATATTATTTCGGTTTGATGCTGGCGAGAAATATTTTGCATAACAATTTACATAAAAATTTTATATGAAATTAAAAAAAAAAATATGTTGATGTTATATAGTTGCAATATGTTTGCTATCAGATGGCAGTAACATTGACAAAATTTAACAATATTATCCGTTATTGCATTAGAATACTATACTTTGGATACATTAATAATAAAACCAATCTATACAATTTTTAATATTAATTTAATTTACATGTATAAACTTTCTGTTATACCAACAAATTAATTTTGATTCATCAGTTAAATAAATTTATTTAATATTAAATATTAACTCATTAAATAAATTATTAAATTTTATTATTATAACATATACATTATGACATTTACAATTAATACCGGGCACGTAAATTCGCGTACGAGATAAATTTTATTTCCAAAGCTGCAAATAACTGCAATAAGCGATTTAAGTTTGAAATTTACGAACAGATTAGTTTCATTCCTATGTACGCATGATGTAGTTCAAGTGATCGTCGATATCCATAAGCATATTACTGTCGTTCTCGTGAACATAGTATCAGTTATGAGCAGTCGTGCGTCCGCCGTTTATGCAAGAACCATGTGCTACGCGCGCTCTATTTTTTAAAAGACCCTAACTACACACTACGAAAAAAAAAAAAAATCATGTGACTTCTTACCAGTCTGCAGCGTCAGCGGAGTTATAGAGTTCTGCTGGTGACTGTAACATAAAATGAAACATATTATTGTAGACACGTATTTAAATTAACGTAAAAGTAAAATTTTATTTTTATAAAGATTAAAAAAAAAAAAAATTAATATTTACCTAAAAGTTGCTCCGCCGATGCACGATGCCCATCCTGAGCCTGCTCCTCCTCTCAGATGAGACGTCGTGTCGAGTCATCCTTCCGCGCACAAGTCACTCGCGAACGCGACCGTGATTTTATTATCGCGAAATTTACTGAACACTATCGCGCGTTATATTTCGGCACTCCTGAAAAAGAAAATCCTGAAAAAAAAAAACAAGTTACTGACTTACCAATCTGCATACAGCGGAGTTGTAAAATTCTGCCGGTGACTGTAACATAAAAAGAAATATATTAATGTAGACACATATATTAGTTTAAAAAATTAATTTAAAAAAAAAGTAAAGGTTTTTCTTTCAATAAAGATTTTATTAGAGAAATTAATGCTTACTTAAAAGTTGCTCCGCCGATGCAGGATGCCTCCTGGTGGGCCTGCTCATCCTCTCAGATGGGACGTGTCGAGCCATCCTTCCGCGCACTAGATACCCGCGAACGCACTCCCGTAAAAAGATAATCGTGATAAAGACGCCCGATAATTAACGGAACTCCCGAAACGACCCGACGAACCGGCTGCGACACGTGCTCTCCTCGCACGGAGAATCGCACGTGCTCTCCTCGCACAGAGTATCGCGCGTACTCTCCTCACACGGAAAATAGAGAAGAGAAGATTGTTCTCATGCCGGGCGGTATTCGTTAAACAGAAGTACGTATTAATTTCGGCACGAGCACGCGGTTGCTGTGAGTGCGTACGTACGAGTGTTCCGCGCGACCGCTAGTAAAGGACAAAGCGAGAGTGGAAGTGGTGGGGGAATATACCTAGCGCGCGGCACGTAGGCTCACACTCGCTCTCACTCCGTAGCCCCCCCCCCCCCGCGACTATCTATTCGTTACTCTCGTTCGATTTAATTGTAACATTTAATTAGTATGTCCAGACAAAAACGGTACTTTCACCAGGTCGTCCTCGATCTCGAAAATCGCGAAGACCGTCTTTGCCTGGACGTATTAATTAAATATTAAAATTAAATTGAATCTCAAAATCGCCGATAGGATATCACGATTCGATTCGTAATACGAATGTATTTTGATTAATAAATCGCAAACAGCAGCTCGCGCGAAAAATTGGGTGCGCAATATTTCGTGACACGGGACAAAAATTAATTACGTTCAATAACTCGCTCGGCAAAATTTATGAAGTAAATGTGAAATATTTTTATCTTCTTGTCTGCATTAACACATTTAAAAGCGTAACGCAAATTAAATTATGAAAGTTTTAATACGTGTGTATTTATAATTCATTGCGCTGCGACTGAAATTGAATCGCGATTTTGCTGGGAGCGAAAATAAAATCTATCCAGCTCTTTGAATATCGTGTTTATCCGTGTGATATGAAAAATAATATCTGGTAAAAGTATAAGCCTTACGAAAATATGGATATATTAATACTGGAAGCTTGAAAGTTATGCTATAAGGGGCTTTTATAATCTTTATTAATAACCCTGCACCGCGTAGGAAAGCTTTTCAATGCCAACACCATAACTTTTTTACTTGACAGTTCCTTTCTTTCTTAGTGGATTTGTTTAGAGTACAACACGCTCACCTATTTTATTAATAACGCGACGTTAATTAAAAACCTTAAAACGGATTTTATTCGCAATTTTTCCACCGCTGTGTTCGCGTTTCGGGCATACAATTCGGCTAGTAGTTTAGTCTCTGTTGAATTGAGTGCATTCGTGCACGCCTGAGCTTACATTTTTAGGACACATTTGAATAGTTCTCAATTTTTGTAAATTTCAAGCTGTCCGGCTGATGTGCTGGCAATTAAACTTTTTTACGAGTTTGGACACTATTCTATTGCACCGCGCGACACATGTGCACGTTATAACGTCCGCCATGTGTGCGAACGACAGACGATGGAAGTCGTACGCAATTACACATTTTGCGAAACCGTAACGTATGTCATGCGCGGCCTGTTATGCGACACACGGTGGATACACGGGATCATCACGCGGCTGTGTTCATCGGCGCACACAGCATCGCGAAACCGCATATATGGCTGAAGAGACATGACCCGAAAGTGCGTGAATTATTCTGCGGCTCGTTGCATGCGCATTTATTTTAGTGGATCGATTAATTACAGTCGTTTACTTTTCTTCCGCTACATTTTACGCGGTTTTTCTTATGCACCTGACGGTCTCAGTAAATTGAACCGAGTTAAATCGCGCGAGTTGAAAGGGGGATATTATACATATAATATCGTATATTACGTTGCTGGAAAAAAAGAAAAAAAAAATTGTACATAACTTGATTTACAAAGTCTTTTCGCACGGTTTAGAGTCGAGATTGTTATTTTATTTATTGGCCAGAGATAACGAAGAATAATTATAATTTTGTCATTATTTTTTTTTTAGAGTATATGATTAGTTTTATTGAATATACATATATTACCCCCTTTCACAAGATTTCGTTAACAATGGCAAAAATAAAAAGAGCAGATCGTTGCGCGGACATTGTGCAGACGTATATACGTCCAGGACAATATTCGAACACGCGTAGTGTGCTTTCATTGTTTCGCAAAAAAAGTTAATTTGTCGAGCTGCATGTATTCGCAGTGCCGAAACCACGCCACGATGGTCCGCGTTTTTCAACGAGTCGTTGTTATATCACCCGTTTGTTGTCGCTTGCGCGCTTTATCAAATCTCATTTTATTCGCGAGATCTCCGTTTCCGACTTTCGCGGTTCCCCGCCCCGTCCTCCTCGCGCTGGTCTATGGCGCATTTTTAATTCCCACGTGGAATCTCCCTTTCTTCTGGATTTGTATCGTAATCATCGGACGACTGCGTTCCCGTGAATTTTCACGAAATAACGAAACGCGCGGTCCGTTGCGTTTTTGAGCTACGTCGAGATTTTCGCTTGGCGTGTTGCGGATTGCGCTGCCAACATAAAAAAAAACCGATGTGTACCGTGTGTAAATAAAGAGTCGGTCTTTTTCATTCCGCGGTGCCCCATAGTTTGGACTAATTCGTATATATTTTTTAATTATTCTTTTTAACTTGATCTAACACTGCTGGGAAACCGACGATTTTCCAAATACAGACTGCAGTTAAAGAAATGTGGACTGTTGATTATAATTTCCACGTGAAGAGATTTCGTAACTTTTTTTTCTTCCCGTTTTAATTTCGCCCGGTTTTGAATTGAAAAGAGATTAAATTTTTTATTTATTTCTTTTTTTTTTTTTCGCATGAAAGTTTGCGCGTCTGGATTCTATTTATTCAAGACCGATATTTATGGTCAGTGAACGATTTGATGATGGATAAACATTTACGATTTACGCGCTATTTCCCGTATCGCGATGATTTCATTGTTCGACGCATCGTGTCGCATCTCCATTCGCTTCAAATAATGCTTAGCGATTCGGACACTGAATGCTGTTCGCCGTACAATACTACATTTTGGTTGCGAATCTGTTTTGATCTCGTCTTAAGTGTTGATCACTTACAAATAATAATTCAATTTGTAAGAAAAATAGAAAAAAAAAATTGAATTCACTAAAGTATTAAATTTATTACAAGAAAATAAACCAATATTTAAATAATTAAATGTTAACATAAATATTCAACTTCGAGACCTATTATTTCGCTGCGATGATTTATTATACGATTGTTCAAATAAACTATTACACTTTTCAAGATTTTTCGTAATATCTCCGTTAATCTAGGAATAATTGACTCCGGCTTTTTTCCGGTATGCAATTAATAATGCGAGTGGGTACCTTTTATTTACTCTACGTTCTTGTTTTCGTGCGGGTCCATTCGTCCGGAGATGCGACGCGACGCGACGCGACGCAACGTGCCGGTGAGAATTTCGCCGAGAGAAGATGAGACGGGAATAAACCTTTCGCATTTCCCACGGGATATTCTACGGAGTGGCTACGGCGACAACGTCGATGCCGATGTCTAGACACCGGTGTCTAGGTACTGGCATCAAACCGCGAGCGTCGAACCAACAATAATCCGCCGACGTCTTCCCTTGTTGCCCTCCGGGATATTTCAGGAGTGATTGCCGGTTTCCGGAAGAGAGAAAAAGACTAGAGGCGTCAACCGACCTACGATTCTCCGTAGTCTCATTGGCTCATGCAAAATAGCAAATCTTAACGAACGATAAAAGCGAGTAAAGATAATTTATTTATGAAGTAATTAAAGTTAATTTTTTTTCATTTTTTTTTAACGTAGATAATTTGCTAATAAATTTTTCTTAAAATAACAGACCTGAATTTTATCAGCCGCTAGTAATCTCGAAAGAACTCATGCGAAAGCATTAATTGTTCATTAACGCGGTTATCAAAAGGCAAACATTTTACATGATTCATGATGTATGCCGTCGTCTGAATTGGAGACGGAATGAAAACCATTTTCACGTGCGAAAAGTAAGCTCTCGACTGGGTATCGTTGGTCGGAAAAGCGCTCTTGGGTGTCATAAAAGTGTAAGGTCCTAGAATCCTTCTCTTGCAAGAGAGGAGAATACAGCACGGAACATTCTATTGTTATCTCGATCGCTATTTACACCGCACACACGCGTGATAGACTGCATCGAATTGATTTTTCCGTTCTGTATGATCGAATGGAAAATATTCATCTCGTATGTAACACATCGCGTCCGCTATTCGTTGAAATAAACCGTTTGATGAAAAACTGGATCAACATTACTTTGGACATTACAGCTTATCTGTTTGCCGCAACATATTACGATTTTGTGGGCGATGCACATATTTCGCTGTTATCGCCCATTATTGTTATTATTGATCGTGATAAAAAAAGTAGAAATTTTCGAATTTACGCGGAAGGTTACGATCACAGAGGAAACTACCTCAGATTTTACGCACAAATACGTGAATATATAAATATAAATACTTAAATATAAATTTAAAATGTTACGTTGTATACATTTCAGATTTGAAATGTTGTAAAATGTATTTTAAAAATGCCATGTGAATCTTTAACCCAGTTAAGCAAGGATCGAACAGTAGAAATATAAGGAGAAATATTTGCACTTAAAGGAAAATGCTATTCAACTTGTAATTAATTAGCAGTGCGAAAAGTTTAATGCCGTAAGGATATTCCGAAACAAACCGTGTACACTCGTAGAAGTCGTGCAGTTAGTACGCACGCTTCCCTCTATAATTCGCTGAAACTTTGCTCGCTCGACGGTAAACTCGGCTATAAATCTTTACGATCGCGCTCGCGTCCGAGTTTTTTTTATTTTACTACCGGTGGAGATAATCCGCGTATAATGACGGCTAGTGCGATGGAGGAAAATGAGTAGTCTTCCGGTGCGTTCGCTTTAACCCCTGGGCGCATAACGTATTGCCTATGATAACAGGATCTTTCAGATTTCTTTGAGGCACGGTTTTCAGCGACTGCATTTATATTACTTTAACGCAATGCATATACGCGCGTCACACCGTTATCTATTGTTCGATTTTTTAGACAAAAAAGAAAAAGAAGACATCAGCATTGTTTTCACGTAACTTATCTGCATAATAATTAAGATGGAGTATAATTGGTCTTATTCGTTATTATAACGTGATCCAAAAAGAAAAAATTAATCTGGTTCTTCGAAAGGACTCTCGATAACCCGCGGTACTAGCGCGCGAGGAAGGAAGTGGTTTGTACTCGGAAAAAAGTTCAGATTCTCAATAGCAGTTTTTACCGAATCCGACGATCGCGCGAAATTCACAGAGCGAGTCTCGTGGGCATCGCCAGGTTTGTTTGCCGGCCGCGTGGTAGTTCGAGACGTTTGGGAGTAGTAATTTGAAACTCGAAACAATAAGCACGCAGTTAGTTGCCGTCGAGTTCTCTATTATAAGGTAAAATGCACTTCAGCGCATCGCGCCTGTGCGTATGCATCCGTATGTGCATTCGGGTATAAAGACACGACTTACCTGTACTAGAAAACTTAGACACGCGTTCAGTAGTAAATATGATATACTATTTCCATTTTGTAATTCAATCAAAGTAATTATTGTACATATAAAACGCGAATAAGATTTAGATTCGAAATAAAACATTATATTTTGTGAAGAAACAACTTTTTTTCTTAGAAGATTGCATCGGATCTTTTTAAGTCGTTTTTAACGCTCTTACCAAAAAGATACAAATACGCGAGATAAATTTGTAAATTCTTTTATTATCAGCCGAAGCGTTTGCGTTTTTATTTTTTATATTTCGTTCTTATTTCGCGATAACCTGCGGGTTTCGGAAAAAAAAAAAAAACATAAGCTACGTTCGTCTGTCATGTCCGGTGCTTTGCCATCAGCAAATTGCGAGCGGATGTCGTGGCGGTATAAGAAATCGCATACTCGCGCGGATGAGATAAATAACAGGTGCGCAGGTGCATCCCGTATGGTCGGCAATATACGTTAATTATCCGACGGTATGCATTTACGTAGACCTAAGTAGCGCATCCTGCACTAGCGTGTTATGCCACATTCTTGTTATCGTCATGAAAGCTGAAATAGCGTTAGAAATTCCGGCTATTCATATTTAAACACATTACCGGTGGGTATTTTCTAAAGTGATAAAGTGATAGTTATTTGCTAGTTCGAGACGTAAACGCGTTATTACAATATAAAGCTTCTTTTTTTTTTTTTGCATCAATTATTTTTGATCTATAGATCTCCCCGTTTAAATTAATTAATATCTCTATAACTTTTAACTGTGACATTCACGAGTAAATATATTTTTAAAATATTAATTAATGAATTAAACTATTAAAGGACAGAGACATAAAAAGATTTTCTTTGAAAGGGTATTGATAACAATTCAGAGGTTGCATTAAAATTTGAAGTAGTTTGGTCAGATTTTAGGTGAATAGCCGGCAGCACTATTTCCATCTCTCTCTCTCTGTCTCGTTTCTTTTTCTACACTGCGGAACTTTTGCGAGCTCCCCGCCACGTTTCGTCCATTTATCGTGAACTATCAGATTGTACCCCTTTCTCTCACGGCCCATTTTCCGCAATAGTGGATTTGATTTACATTTGCTGACGCTCGATAAGGCACGTAGCGTCGCACTAAGCCTAACCTTTGTTTTTAATTCTTAAATGCGTTTCAAAAAGATTATGGTGCGGTGACTATTATATATAATATATTTTCATCACATCAACTCAAATAATTAAAGATAATAAAGATAGTAAAGTAACCAAAGATACCTTAAAACGGCGTAAAAATAAAAAGAAGAAAAATGCAAAGTTTACAATGTTTTGCATATAAAAAATATAATTTTGCCTATTATTCTAAAGTTATTAGTTACGGGAAAAAACCGAAAAGAAATATTTAATGAAATTCATATCGTCAGCGACGTGTCCTTCACACAAAATGTGCTCAGCACTTTCGTGCAAGAGAATGTACGGTAGAATACTTGTAATTAGAGTAGATTTTAATGGAAAGAATACGAGAAACGCGGTAGAGGTTGATGAAAAGAAAATTAGACAGGTCCATAATGAGAAACTCTGCGTATTCCCTTCACGGCGACATTGTCACTTAACACCTCTTCAGGACCCAATTTAGCAGCTTTTACTTGTCATCGTGGAAATAGCGTTTACTTCGGATAAATATTTATTTATTCTCCATTCGAGTTATCAGACTAATGTCAGTTGCAAATTAATTTTCCGGTAATCGTATACGGAGCGATATGTGTGCCAAGTATAATTGATGTTGGATATCGTTCATTGAATTCTAAATTGATTAAAATTAAATAAAGCAAGTATCTTCGTAAACATTTTAATTATAATAATTTTATTATAATTTTAGTCGATTAATTCCAGTCAACTTCTTGCCGCTGATGCGAACCGATGAATAATTTTATTTCTTACTACATTTTATTATATGTATGATCCCGTAATAGGCAAGATGGTTATCGCATGCAAATATACGATTGCCGGAAGGTTAAACGATTTGAATTCGATTATGAATCGACTTATAATCAAGTGTGCCGTGATATCAGACAATGAACGGGCAGTTTAATGGCGCGGAAACAGTACGAATAGAAAGAGAAGAACTGAAACGTAAAAAAAAAGTCAGAAGAGGGAAAGGGGTTCACGTAGCTGAGGGTCCATTTAGTTGGAATTGAAATAATTTGTTGATTTGTTGAAATAAAGTTTAGGTTATTCACACATACTTTTAAGCAGTTTAACGCGCATAGTAAAAGAATTCATACTCCGAATAATATTTTACATATTATTTCACGTATTATTTTATTGGAAATTATTGAATGTAAAAATTTTCTTTAACATAGAAGAAGGAATAAGTAAATGGCCGCGCGCTTTGCACTGTGCAGTTAATTTTAATAGGACCGAGCGTGAATACTGTCTGTAGAAAGAATTAAGACTTCTAGAATTTTATAGATATAAAAAGAAAGAGAGAATTGCGAGAGCATTATACGAAAATGTGATTCATGAATGAGATTTCGTTCTACATCTACTAGCAGATGTCCATTAACGCGTCCATCAGCGAGCATTCGGAATTTACTCCTTTTCAATTGCAACATCAATCATCCTGTCATCTCGCATAAACTGCATCTGTAGTTAGCATGCGGTACATTGGTCGCTTCCACCGCGAGAAGTTCGCCGTGAAGAAATACATTTATAACATATTACTTAATGACATTACTACTCGCGGATGATAACGGTTAATTCTTGCTCGTCGGGAACTTCAAAGCAAGTCGTATAAAAATATCAAAATTATTTTTCGCATGCCGAGAAATTTAGATATAGGCCAAAATGTCGAGATATCCGTAAACGTAAACTGTCGGGAAATCGAACCGTAAAAAAGAAAAGAAAAAAAAAATATATTGAATAATCACGCCGCTTTATAATGTCGCGAATCGAGTTTAATGTCCTCCCTACAGACTCTCCCGCTTTTTACATTCAAGTTAAAAATGGTTGGAAACGTTTAATTGGCAATTCAATTACGCGGCGGCGAATTGATGGAAGTTAGGACGTGGTGTCGAGCGATAGTCGGACCACCGAAGATTAATGTTTGTTGAACGCTCCGCGGGATCGATCGCGCCGTACGATAACTGGTTGCAGTCGATGTTTGAAATCGAACCGCATGTAGAACCGAGACGCGATCAAAGACATCCGCCGTTGTGATAGAACGGAGATGATGGGACGATCCGGTTTCAATTCAGGCGTCGGCTGATGCGTGGCATCGCTCGGGTCCAACGCATTAGGAATCAAATGGGGGATCCGGTCATAAAGTCAATATCCGATCTGTTCGCGACCGTGTCCGAAAGCGCAAATGACGTGTTCGATGCAATGTTTGATTGCAATTAATGCACCGATGTATGTAATCCGTACAGGTTTCCATCAAAAACAAATCCCCGTTCACCGTCCATCTATATTTATATTTTTAAATAAATATTAAAATGTAATATTTTAATATTTGATACAAAAATATTTCCGCACGTTTCTCTACGCGCGCGTTTATCCGCGACACTGCCGAGAAATAAAGAGTAAAACGGATTTTGCAAGCGGGAGAATTTCTTTGAACGAGCATTTTAGAATGGATCTCGTACGACAGAGGATAGGCAAATTATTCGCATATCTGCATCAAGGTGTCCGCGGTAAGCCGATGCACTCGAAGCGTGTGCAGGTTCACCACCTTGCAATTCGCGGAACTCGATCAGTGATTCAGAATATCTCTGTCCTGCTGCGTATTGCAGATCGTCGTGAGTCTCAGTTTATGTTATCGCGTCGACCTTAATGCAGCCATGCAACAGTAACGGTTAGTACCTTTGTTACGAATGTAAAAATGAATACCCAGATGTGATATGCGCGATGGGCATATGTAAACTACTCCGAAGCGCTTCAATATTGCGTGTATATGACTGCTGTATAGTATACATACTGTATCGTTTTCCTTGGAGACTAAAATTACAACTTTAGTAAGTCAATTAGAACTAGTTAGATTGCAATATTTTACGTAATTAGAAATCGAAGTAAACGATAAAATGTTATTTTTTTTTGTTATTTAAATGAGTGGTTAATATTTAATTTTCTAGACAGCGCGAAATACATATAAGAAAGTGAGAATGACTAATTTTTTTTTTAATAAAATAATCCGGGATTACCTATGGAAGAAGTATATGTATATTTTATTTAGAAATTTTAGCAAATAAATCGCTTCTTACATCGTACACGTTACGCATTAAAAATTCCATAAATTTTTAAGAATGCGTTATAAATTTATGCTATTGCCGCTTTTTAACGTAGAGACACGACGTGAAGATTTATTGCGCAAATAAATCGGACATTACTTTTGCAAAATATGATTTATTAAATTTGGTAGTATTAGATTCTCGAAAAAGTTATAAGTAACTCGATTGCGATCATGAATAAAAATTGTGATCTCGCGGAAAGATGGGAATAAAGTTGAGCATTCTGCAGCTTCTTCTTTTTCTTGTGATTGATCAGATACGATCAGAATGATTTATAAGCTCGAGTCGACAAGTTTCGGCGGCAAGATTTTTCCGCTTCCGGTCGCGTCCGGCACGCACTTCGGCGCGACGCACCGTCTGGGACTTCGGGGTGGCTGTCTGGGACGCTTGCGTCGCGCTCGCGTTGCGTCGCTCCCCGTGTACGCCGGCGTTGCTCCGGGCAACCGATGGGGATGAATCTACGCGACGCCGGGCGTCGAGTTTCCTCGTAGCGAGCGGGCGGGGCTGTTACACTCTCTCAGTGCGCTCCACGACGCTGAACTGACCACGTACAACGCGACGTCGTTCCCATGTCCTCCCTTTCCGTTCTCTCTGTCTCTCTTTCCTAATTAAACCGACGGGACCGGCGTCGTCGAAGTACGCGATCAAAAAAAATCTCAATTCGAATTTTTGCGCGCGAGTTCTATACTTCGACTCTGTTTAAGACTCGCGGGGATCGAGAGAACTTTCTCGAGAGTTAACAAGTGCCGGTGATAAGCCGATTTTGATAAGAGAGAGCGTGGTAGAGAAAATTCGCGGCAGTGTCGTGTCGGGGGTGAAACGGGATCGTGGAGGTAACGGGATCAGTTAATTGGCGAACGAACAACGGCGCGTAACTCGAGAGCGAGAGTATCCCGAAAAGTGTCAAGGCAAATGGATTAAAGGGTGGGAAGATGCAATGATCGAGAAAATCAATTAGGAATAGAAATTGGTGATTTTACGTTTTATTAAAAATTTCATTGAATTATAATTCACTTCTTACGATATTATTAGGTATTTATGGCAAATAAAAGAGAATAGATAAAGAATAGTTATGAATAAATTATTATCGATGTTTTTGGAATACACCAAAAAATTTTCAAAGCATTCGTAAATTATTTGATTAAATTGCACATTAACTTTTTAAGTTAATTATTCTTGTTAAAATTGGTATTTTTAATTAAATGACAATTTTTTTATAATCGAATAACATACAGAAATCGAGAAAGGAACGATGAAATTAATTATTTAAATAAAATAATGTGTTACTTACGTATTAAAATTTATTAATTATGTATGTGCAATTATAATTATACGCAACATTTGTAATTTAAATTACGATTTTGTAGTAAAAGACACTAGAAGTTATAAATCAGAATGAAATCAAATGAAACTGAAATTATTTTCGCGGATTGATCAATCAACAAGTGCAGCCTGATCGACGATATGTGTCGGAACTCTCGTGAAATTATTAAGTCATTGCGAGATTAAGGGAGAGATATCAACAAGTCGCAGATAACGATTGATTGACGCGAAGAAATGATTGCACGAAATTATTCCGCGGACGATCGACGCTAACTGCAACGTGACTTTCCAGAATAATTCTCTATTCGTCGATGATGATCCTTGTTAAGCGTTAGAGAACTCCCGCGAAGATTGGATGGTTCTCGAGGATCAAAGTTAGTCGCATAACGACGTGAGGAAAGTTTCTGATTGGCCGACGATGTTTAGAGGAAATTAATTGTGAGTTAAGAACTCTAATGGCGCGTTAAGACTGAACGATCAATATTTTATGAATTGCTGGCCAATTTGATAAAGAGTTGGAAGAAAAAGTTTGAGGCTCGAGGAAAATTCAATTAAAAATCTTTATCATAATTTTGACGAGATTATTTCAAACGTCGTCAAATGTTGCGAATGTCTCTTTCAAAAATGTTTCAAGAATTTAAAGATTCTTTTTTATGTGAATAATTTAATTTTATATCGCGCTCTAAAATATTGTTTTTCGTGGAATATAATTTTTGTGATAAATTCAATAATTCGATTCTGGTAAAGTAACAGCAAAATAAGTGCAAAAGAGAAAAAGTGCACAACAATTTATGTAATACGATTTTAGTGTCGCATTAATAGCGATCACGGTTGAATACTGTCCAAGTGCGATCTAAACTAACTAGATCCTTCGAGGGTGGAAGTTATCCTATTAATGATGCACCACGAAGTTCGTAATCCAGTTTCATTTGTAATCCACGGTGTGATCATCCTATAATGGAGACGATTAATTAAAGAAAGATAATGACGTTGATTTTCGTTGCGAAAGAGGAAAATGTGGCTTATACGTATATTATTAACGCAAGAAAATTTTAATTAAATTATCTTTCTTCTTCTTTTTTAAGTACTCCTTTGTTTAATATTTAAAAATCATAGAATTGTCATAATATGAATTAAATAAATACAGAATTTCTTTTAATGCTTTAAAGTCATGTGATTGATATCGAACTAATTAAAACTGACAAATCACCAATTTCGTTAATTACTTAATTGTTTATATTAAAATTACATGCAATTTCTATTACATCAGTTCTCAAATTAATTTAATATTCGTTTGATACGTATCTCGATCATTTGCGTCTAAGAAATTATCACATCAATGATCATGAGTATCCGTGGTTCAAATTTCTGTGAAAAGTGATTATCGTACGTGTTTTTTTCTTTCTTTCTTATTAATAGAAAGAAGATATTTGGATCAAACTTTTACGACCGTGATTGTAAGTTTAAATAAGTTTTATCTAATATTATAATTAGCCGTTGCGGACTTTTCGATCGCGGCTCCATAAACAAAGCATATCTCCCTTTTCCGATTTATCCAGTTTTTCAGTTTATAAAGGGTTCTTTTTTTGTTAATATACTTATGAAAAGTATCTTTAATGCGATTAAATCGTGGGTTGCGAAAGCCTTCGTATTTAGAAAATCCATGCGGAAGATAATTTGGAGCGGATGAACGTATTTTATAACTAAGAAGCTTTTATATTTTATCAGCTTGGGAAAAAGTATTAATAAAACGTGAGATTTGCATTATGAAGTCTTGTCATTATAGTATACTGCAGTCATATACTTTTACTCTAATAACGAATCTCGGGGGAAAAATACATTCACAGCGACGTTTAATGTTCCTTTCCATATTAGATTACATCTTTTCGCATATAAGTCGCGTATTATTTTAAGCAATCTTAATAATTATTATTTATCGAACGTGAGAGTGTTCAAACTGTATGCGCGAACGTAATTTCACTTATTGAGTCGTTCGCAAGAGTTGCGGTTGCACAATCGTATACGTGAACCGGTTCAGGCGAGTGGTACAAGAGAAAATTCAATTAAAAGGTCAAGCAACGAATTAATTGTACATAATTAACCGCGCGTTAAACTGCCCCGCGGTGGCTCTGATCCAGGCAGTCGAACTCTCTGAAAGCTTCGTATGTATATGCATTGTTTGCTTATTGCAGGCTTTCTCTTGGCTGTTGAATACTGTCGCGATCACTGACCATCGAATTAACTGAAATTACTTTTCTCGTACTATCACGTAGGACACTGCCAATTTTCCGAGGCCGCCCGCGGTTTTTGTTTCGCGAGATACGTCTCTCTCACTTTCTCTATACGGCTTAACGCGTTTTAAAGAAAAGAACGTACACCGAATATTATATCGAATATTGTATCACGAAAATCTAACTCTTGGATACGTCGCGGTATCCGTCAATCAGCTCAATCATTTCTAGCTTCCGTAATTATTTTTAAAAAAGAAATGTAATTAATGTCCGAATATATATTTAAATTATATTAAAAAGAGCGCAGAGATTTTTTAAATATTATGTGAGATGCATACGTCCGTGGTTCATTGCCGAAAATTATTAAATGTAAAACAGTTTTTTTTTTTAACGTAAAAGAAACAAGAGTGAATGAGACGCGTTTTGTAATGTTTAATATAATAAAATAGAACGTCGATCGAAATTACCATTCTAAAAAGAAACGGTACATGTTTAATGAAATTTCCATTTTAACACCGGCTCGACGAATTTTACATGCCGTATTTTAAATTATTCCGATTATTCCGATCGCGATCGCCTATTTCTTAGTCTATACGTGACGCCGAGGTCGATCGAGAATACAGAACAGAGTCGATTTAAGGTGGACGTAGGCAGAGAGATATAGCAGCTTTGAAGCTCCCACAAAATAGAGGAACTCATAAAATTAAATGATCGTTATTTGCATTTCACATCTAACTGACAATTTAATTTATTTTGTTACTTAAAATAAAAAATCTAAATTATTTCCGTATATTAAAAAAAAACAAATTTAAACTTGAAAGTATAATAACCTTAAATCTGCCCTGCTTTCATGTTAATTTCAACGACCTGTATCTTTTATCGTTGATAAAGTATTGTCTTTTTCGATTGTTAGAAAATACAATTGTATCAACCAAAATTTTTCACGAGATTCACATTGACAAGCTTTTGCCGCGGTAAGCGCTCCTATGCGGCGGTGTCTCTACTTGTATTATACCATAAATCCCGTAGCGCGCTCGATGAAGCGAACGAATACAGCTTTTCTCGGATAAACGACCGACGCTGCCGTTGTTCATCGCGAGTGACGAAATCGCAATTTCCGCGTTCTTCCGTCACGTGCCCGTGCGTGTGTGCGTGCATACGAGCCGGCGAGGTGCGAGATAGAAGCGGCGATGTTAAAGGATCTCGCGAGACGCGAAGGCGCGATGGCCCGTAAGCTGCAGATAAGAGCCGAGGCGAAACTTTGGCTGGCTGCAGGAGAGTAGTGCTTTTTTTCACTGTCTGAAGACAATGGAGTAGGTACACTGGAAGGGCGGGAAACCGTAAAAAAAAAAGGAAAAGAAAGAGGACGGGTTAGAGGTGGTGAGAACGTCGAAAAATGTAACCCGTTGAATACTAAAGTATAAAGGAGGGAAAAGTAACGCATGCGTTTTGGACACCGGTCTATTTATACGACTGTCTCGAAAGAATTTTCATATGACGCGACCACCGAAGTTTTGACTTGTATTAATACATAATGTACCATATCCGTAATATTCAGTTCGTGTTACTTCGTAAGTTTACCGTGTTATCTAAAATAACGTTTCTGCTGGATGTAGTGAACTAACAATTATTACGCACTCTCATTAATCACAGCTCGTTAGACTAAATTAATGACTCTTACGAGATAGTAGAATCTAAATTGATGAAGACCGCGATATAGCACAATATGGTTGAAGCTTCGTACGGAAACGAAGATAAATTGTGGTATTTAACATTTGCATAATTTTCGATCGGTATAGGAAATAAAAATGTAACATTTATTACGAAGCTCAAGAAATGTTGACTTTGCGTAAAAAAAAAAAAAGGAAAAAAAAGAAAAAAAAAGGAAACGTGATTTTGGTAGATGCCAGTCTCTAATCAAACGATAAATTTCGAAACACGTTTTTATTTGTTCAATAAGCTCGAGACACGAGAAAATACGAGTTTAGTATCGTAAATTGGTGCCGTATCGATAGATTTGATCAAATGCGCTTTGCGCGAATCGTGGCACATTTTTCTCGATAATAATAACGACTTAACCGGGTAGCCTCGTAATCTTTCGACGAGCGTATTCGGCACGGTAAACTCGCTCTCGCCGTATGTAACGATTACGGCCGTCGTTCTACCGGACGTTTACAATCGATGGTAAACTCAGACGCGGATTTATCGTTGGACACGTACGCACGCACACACGGGCGCACACGTGAGCGCGTGCGTCTGAGGGTGCACGCGTGGAACACAAAGGGCTGGCTTTTGAAATTAGATCATCGAGTCGAGGTGGAATGGTGGCGGAAGCGGGATTCCGAATCTTCGAATCGGCTTAACGTCGAATCCTTGAATAAGCCGGTACACTCTCCAAAGGTCCGTTAAGCCGGTCGTTTAGTCTATACACGGACTCTTCGGCGAGTGGCACATTCGTTAAAACTGCGCCGCACAGTATTTTGCAGATTACATTGTACTTTTCGGGAGGAGGGGGGTAGGAAGTTACCGGGAATAACACGCGGTCGCAAATTTGAAAACGAAACGCAAAGCCGGATCTGTTTTATGTAACATTTTGCTTTACCAGCGAGATAATCGGAGAAAGCTAATTGCAGACGTAACTCATGGGGATTATTACTTTATTAAGTATCCTTGGCGATTTAGCCGGATTCATAGTGCAATTATACGCGAAAATAGCACGGGATTAATTTTTACACTTTTATCGTTGGAATGTAACACGGATTTGTGACATCTTTATGAGTTTAGTAAGATGAGTAGTTACAGACATTAACTCGATTATCATTTTATTAACGTTTGAGGCTTGCGACTAAATATGCAGACTCTCTTCCCCAAATTCTAATGACATTTTAATTGAAATTTTGATTAATTATATGTATTATTTAATCGCGGTTTTAAGTCAGACCATAAAGCTGTATTTTAATTTATAGCCGAGACTACTCCGTGAATCATGTCCTTCGCGAACGCGATATAAAATATCTGACGTAGAATCCCGAAATTACATATGCATGAGATCACACGGGAACCACGTGTGACATCATTTAGAATCATGAATCTATCGTGTCCAGTCCGATATTTGTCGCGGCGATTTTTCTCGCGACGCGCAAATCTCACGGAATGACGGTAAAAAGCATCGACCGAGTTTCCGGCATGTTTTCTGGCGCGTTTCCTTAGCGTGGCGATTGGTGGAAGGCGATGGCTGACGAAGGAACGCTTCCGGAATTCTTATATGCACTTTCTGCACCCTCATATCCATCGTCGGTTTTTCGCTCGTCAGTAGACGATCTTCGACGAACGGAGATTCCAGATTACTTTTTGCACCGAGTCGCGTATCCGGCTCTACACCTTTTTCGCTTTTATCCTGGATCGGTTGTGTTTTCATTATAGAGAAAAAAAAAATTTAAACGTGGCTTACGAAAATATACATATATCGTAAAATGTCTTTTTATTAATCTCTTAAGTTACTTAATTAGGTTACGCTCTGGGTTCTTAAATTAAAAATTATTAATTTAACTTTATTATCTTACTAATAGTCTCAGTTATAATTAAATTCATAATCTGTAACACATTTTTATCCAATATTTGATATTATATCGAAAAAATTCTGTCTTTTTTTCTATTTCTATTTCTTTTTGAAATTATAAATTGTAAAACTAGAGAGAAATGTATCCTTCGCAAACGAAATAGTAAAAAACGATATTTGCACGTCTTGCAGATGGTCATAACGATGTGAATTTGTTAAAAGTCGGCTGGTCTTGCGAAAAATATCTTTGTGCGTCTTGGCGGTTTTTACGGTAAAAGCATTTGCGATATATTGCACGGTCCGAAGGGAACGAGAAATATTCTCGTTAATATCGTCAAGGGGGAATTTGAATAATTAAAGACTTGGCGTTTTAAAAGCTAGCTAAAATAGAAACAGATAACCCCATTGTAAAAATACTTTTTAGGATATCTCGACCGAATATACTTATCGCAAACATTTATATGTATTAATTTGCTTATAAAAATATTATAAATTGAGATTTATACATTTTTAATCAAATTATGTTTTATTAAATATCGATTTTTATACGAAGAAATTTTTACGCGTTATTGATTTTCTGGATCGTATTTGTAATCGTATCTCATTTGTGCAGCTGTAGCTACATCTGCTGCACATATTACTTGCATATCACGTTTCTGATTGACGATAGTAATTTCGTAATAGCCTATTGATACTCATTAATTAATTACATATACCCACGTACTTCGGAGAAACCTTAGCCACGATATCCTAACTAACGACACACGACCGTAAACAGTCGTTAAACGGGGTAATTGAATCAAGCTAACATGAAACGCATTCCTAATATTTACGATTGGACATTGCTTGGTCTACCGTATCACATATTTGGACCCCGATACTCGTGCATTCTGAGTAAGCACGACTCGTGTGATTGCGATATACCGTAGAAGCATCTGCCGTTTCCGATCACGTAGGAAAGTTGAAATTTCGGTGCAAAATTTAATCTCGTAACTCTGGCTGATCTTTAAAATTAATCTTAAAATTACTATTAATTTTTAAATTATTTTTTTTCTTTTTAATCGTTAAATCGATTACAATCTTTAAATCAACGATCATCATAAACGAGAACGGCGTTTGTGTTTGGTTATATGTATAAATTGATATGCCGGAAGTCGGGTGAGAATTTCAACGGAGATCTGTTTTCGAAGCGGGTCTGTATTTACCATCGGATTCGTGGATTTGTCACGCGGTCTTCAATAATTTCATCACGCCAGGCCGATCGATATGGGTTGCCGCGCGAGATTGCGCTCGGACGATGACAGAGTTAATTACGTTCTTTCGACGCAGTAGCCGCTATACGCTACACGTGTTTCAAGCAATCTGGAATACCGAAACACTGGACATTTGTTATTCTTGTTTTGCGCAATTGCGTTTAGGTACGTTGTCCGTATGTTTGATTTAACTCGATGGGCAAACGTAATCATAGTAACACGTGGAAAAATTCGAACGCGGAATATTTCATATAGAAACAATTTACATATGTTGAAAACTCTTTGAAAAGTAATGAATAATAGAACGTCATTAATATATGTATATTTATATGCGAGTCTCTCTATTTTTGCGAATTATATCCGCGAAGTAATTAATCTGAATATACATATTCGTGCAATATTTTTATATTTATAAAGAACGCACGTGAAACGCGATGCTGCCAGCCAAAAATATCTATCAAAATATTTTTATATCGTAACGCGGGAATAATTTCACTTTAATAAATTAATGAACGAGTTTTATTGTAATAAATAGGTATGCGCGCGTACGAACTTCTACTCGTACGTTTAGGTTTTCTGTTTTATTTAAGATATCGTTATAGTAATATAATATGTAATTACTCATCGGAAATTTCGTGCAAAGCGCAAATTGGAGCAAACACGTCGATTAATATTCCTATGACAATTCCTGTGATAATTTGTAATTTTCCGCATGCCACAGACAGTTCCTCGCACTGTACCGAATTCACGCACCGGCCTCGAAATTGGTTAATCTCCAGCGGTCGCGTCACGATTGGGTTCGAACCGGCGGTATGCCGGCGCCCTTCCTTTGTCTCGCTAGTTAAATAATCGAGCAATCTCGTGTTCCGAGATTGCTCATCTCGCACGTGGTCGTTTGTGGTGCGAGTTCCGTCGCGACGTGAGACAAACGCTTTCGCAATATGCTGCATTCCAGCCCTCGAGAGTTTCGAAACCAAAACTTTGAAAAGTGCCGGAAACTAGCGAGTTTTAAATTGGGCGATCCGAAAATAATTGATGTTCTGACAGTAATCTAAATTTTTTTTTTTATAAATTTTGATTGTATAAGACATTAGAATAAATGTAAAAACTAGTTTTAAAACAATGAATTCTGTTTTGCTCGCATTTCTTTGATACCAAGGTATTTTTAATTACTTTTTTTTTTTTTAACAAGAATATCGTTTTTATCTCCTATTGCTTCCCGATAAACGCTACAAATTTTTCGCGCTAATTCGAATTCGGGACACGAATCTCGGTTATCGGGGTTAATGATTTTTATCGCGAGTCCATTCCCACAACAGCAAGGTTTTGCGTATTTCGATTTTTTTTTCGCCGCCGCGCTGCGCGTATGTGCAAATTCACACGAGATCGAACATTTCGGTTGGGTGCAGACTGTAATTGTCGTTTGTTGGCCGTTAAACGCACTCGAACTTTTAGCGGCAACCATAAAGCCATGCATACGTGAAAACGAAAATAGGATTAACCTTTAGATATCGAGATTCGCTGATTGTGTTAAAAGAATGAATAAATAATAACTTAATTGTAACGCATGGTAAATGTCTTTACATTTTCTGCAAATTTTAAATTCCATTTTTGGAATTGGGTAACATAGAAACAATATTTTGTTAAAAATCACATTAATAAAGAACTTTTTAAACAATTCTATTTTTCTTTTATTCGCGTAACAAGTCTCTCAATCCCTTTTAATAAATTAAAATTGGGATTATATCTTTCTATAGTGATTCTGGTCTGATTTTAATAATTTCGGAAAACTCGTTACTGTTTCACTGTCGAAATTACACGAAATTACAATTTTAACTCGTGCAACCTTTTTTTCAGGGGGAAAAAAAAAAGCTGATGCAATTCTCATGCTTTTCGGATTTGGATTTTGTGTGTTATAAACGCGGGAAAATTACGGAATCGGGCGAACCCTCCGCGCAATGGTGAAATCGAGTAATCTCAAAACGCAGGAATGAATATATCGCGTCTGACTACTCGTGAAACGTGATTATCGTTTGCCAATAGCGAAACGCTTTGGTCCAACAGCTGCCAGAACATTTGACACGAGTGGCACCGAAATTGTTACCGTTAGAGCGTTCGGCGTTTCGACTTTTCGACGTTTTTCGATCTACATTCTCGACCGCGTGTAGATTGTACGTACCAGCACTATACTTCCGAAAATGGCGATATATTTTTACGACTGACAACTTGTACGTGCCAATCATACGTACATATACGTATAAGTGCATCCAGCATTTGGTAAGCGCGCAGATGAAACTGAAACAACGCGTATATCACGAGAAAATGACGTCCCCGTAATCGCTTTACATATTCAAGTCCATCAGATATTTCAAATCGATTTTGCACCAACGAGCATAATAAAAGATATCGAATAACATTAAGTACGAAGTAATCGATTGTTTTGCGAAATCAGAATTCAACTGAAAGTGGATATCGAACATTTGGAAAGGATTTAATACCGAGAGGAAGTTACTATCGGAGCAATCCAACCAGGTGAAATTTAAATCGCCAAAGTTCACCCCGTACGGACGCGATGGAATCCTCTCACTCCCTCCCCTTCTTTTTCTCTCTGTAACTATCTTCCTATTTTCTCCGTCCATTCGGATATCGATTTCTTTTCGCGGACACCGTCTTTTCTTCCGCCGCGGAAATCTATAACTATCGAGGCTCCTCTGCGTATCTCCCGGACAGGGATCCAAAGAAATTCAATTAAGAGCGAGATTAGTCTACGCGGAAAAGTTCACCGTGGATTTTTTCCATTTTTTCCAGAACGCGATTTTCGAGTCTACTAATCGCGGCGTCTGATTGTTCGATGTTTTCGCCGGATCCGATTGCGAGCAATTTTTCTTTTTTCCAGGTCGCCGTCCGGCTTTGATATAATTCCGCGGAAGGCGATTAACGAATGACGAAAGTTCGGGCAAAGGGATAAACTTTCTCGCCGCGAGTTCGCGCCCTTTATTTACTCGGTGCCGCGGTGCCAACAGTTCGCGACGGCGAAAAACTGGGTTTACGAGCCGCAGTCGTAAATGTGACGCCTAGTATTTATACCGCGGAAAATATTCGGAAGATCACCGGGGAGTTATGAAATAAGCTTTATTTAGAAACGATGGCGAATTGTATTATTTGTTTGAATTTCGCGTATAAACAACGTATGAGTTTGATTTTAATTAAATACTGAGTATTACAGCAAACAACATGCTTTTAAATGCGATCGGCTTTAATTAAAATTTTGATGATATTTTGAAATTTGTCGAAACTGAAGCTGTATAAGTGTATAGTTAACGGAAACATCGAGAGAGTGCACTTTGACATTTTCCTCCCTGCTTTGCTGTGCACTTACCAAGTAAAAGCGTAATACAGTAAAATAAATATGAGTTAACCTCAAGCTGTGACGCGTAAATAAAGAATATTTTACGCAATAAAGACTCAATTAAAGTTGTTAGAACCGCATTTGAATTAGTACGGAATAACAGAACTTTCTTATCTTGATAATTTGAATCGAGTGAATAATTTCTACTTCCCTGATTTTTACGTACCAAATTTATCTTCCAGTTTTAAAGGAACATACATTTCCCTGCAATATTTATACGCGCTGTTTTTCGTGATTTACGCATTAGTCTTGCAGCCCGGCACGTTCGTATCATTTCGCTTGGGTTGAATCGCAAAGGTTGGCAACGCAAATTTATGTGCTGCTCTTCTCTTGCTGTATCGATTTTCGAAAGAAAATATAAAAAGGGACCGTCAAAGAAATACGTTATACGCACTCGCGCATATGATGAAATCGTGATGTTTTACGCTCTCGTCACGCTTCGCTGTTGATACAAGTCTATCTTTTCTTCGATACATTGAAGTCACCGCGATGCATACAAAGTACGCGAACGGAAGTTAAAAGAAAAAATAGAAGACGCTGTCGGATGTTGCACATTATGCGTGTTTGCCACTCGAAGTCGAGTACCTTCGCAAACGTCTTCTTTCCGAAAGCTAAACACCTCGTCAAATAAGATAAGTTCGAAATTTCGGTAAAATTTGAATTCTTCAAATCAATTTAATTTTATTTACTTATGTTTACCGGCAACCTTTGAACTTTGAATATTTGTCAGCTGACTGAGAGAAATATTTTGCGAGGAAGTTACTTTACTTTGTTAAACATTTTCCACATTTTGCACTTTCGTATTTTAATTAATTGTAAATTAATGAGCAAGCTAGAATTTGGCTCGGCTAAAGCTTTCGAAGGATTTTGCAAGATTTCTTAAGACACGTGTGCGAAAATTTGCGATCGTGATAACGGCGGGAGACTATTAATTATTTCCGTCTTAATTAGATTGCAGCTAATATTATTTAGTACACAATTAAAAGGTTATATGATAAATAATCCGTCGTGATTTACTTTGCTACGTCAATTTTTACGATACACCGTTGCAGTAAAAAATTATTTCTTTTTTGTCGTTATGTAACTACAATTTATATGGCATTAATATCATTCTCTCTTGGACAGTTTCGTGGACAAATAATACAATAATGCAGTAACTAAATAAAAATAAAAAGTCTAGCTTAACTTGACGGAACTCGCATCATGTCGAAACTTTGAGCACCGAATTTAAAGAGCTTCAACTGTCGACGTGGAGATGTGACTCTGTTGGCATAATCGTTTGGCACAAATCCTGGGCCAAGTTTTACGGATGCACGCTTCACGGTTCGAATAATTTGCCGCAAAATTCTTTCGCGTTAAAATCTACGTACATCAACTCGCACCAAGTAAATATATTCATAATTAATCGATGCGAGATTGATTTTTGTTTATGACCGTTATACATTTTTGACGAAACGTTTCAATGAAAATAACGAGAGACGTAGCGAAATATTTTGAAAATATCAAGTTACAGCTGCCTCATATTTTAAAAAAGGGAGGGATAATGTTTCTAACAACAAAACAAACATTTTTTAACGCCATCGAGTAAATAAGACGATTTTTCAGCTACATTAATCGCAATCCATTCGTCTTTCTCGTGATAGATATCAAGGGGTAAACGAAATATATGTCTACAGCAGTCTCGCTTTTCTATTTTGACGTTATATTGCACGGGATTCCCTTAAGTCTCCGCGATTCACTCCAAAATTCACGTGTTCAAGCAGCGCCTCAGGTGCGCCATGAGACGAATCCGCCGCCACCCTTTCCTCTTTATCCTCAACCCTTCGCTTCTTCCGCCTCCGGTCCATTTTATATTTTTCTCTACGGACCGCGAGTGGAACTTTTACTCCCTCGGAGGCAATGAAGGCAACGAAGTTCAGTGCGCTTTTTAGATCCGCGTTAGTGCCGGTTCGTTAGTTCGCCGAGTTATTACAGAGGTGCACAGGCAGGTTGAGCGCATCTGTATCATAACTTCTTGTTTAATAACATGATACTAGATAGTTATAATTGTAATTAACCATTATACGGAATGTCGTGCCGATAAATGTATCACATGTTATCGCACAAGAAAGTAAATCGCAATTTAAATTAATTTTTTTTTTTTTTTTACGCGTGAATAAGTTAAAACGAGATGCAAATTAATTTATTATAACGCGAAAGAATAAATTTTATAATTAATAATAAATACAAGGACTTGACGCGTTTGTGAATATAATTTCTATTTCAAAATGAAAACTCTAAGTTTCTCTTAAGAGCCGACTGTCGCCGGAGCTTATAGCGGTAATTAAAATTAGAGAGTACCGCGGATTTTCTCGACATAACTTCTGCTTCCAGAAACACCGCGACGAATGCTAAATTAATTTTCGCGACGAAATCGCCTTTGCTTTTAATGCTCCGTCGTCGTTGACGGCGCGCGGCGCGGCGCGAGTAGCGTACAAAAAACGAAGAGAGCAGAATTTATGATTGCACGCAAATGCATTGTGGATTTTGTCATCGAGTTAATTCAAAATAAAGGTTGATTTTCTGCCTTCACGGTATATGACTGGTTTAAATATTTATTACCTTTTAAAGGAACTTTGTTAACTTATTTTTTTAACATTTCTTTCTCTTTTTTACCGTTTCTGGAAAAGTTAACTGCATGTATTCACGTTTCGAGCCCACGCATACGCTTGTTAATGCTACTCTTTCAACTCGGATCACGCAAATCACATGATTTCCTCCTTCGAGTCGCACTCTGCAATTATGTAATTATCGTTTCTCACGATATCGTGCATCGGATCGAATAAATATCGGATTAACAAACTATAAAAATGTCGGGGTTTCGCATTGCTGCACGAAGGAAGTCATGAGTACGTCTGAATAATTGAAATTAACGAGAATATTCATGGGAGGCAGGGACAGGGACTTCGCGCATCATTTCGCTAGCCGGGAACGTCGCGTGGAAATCTCGACGCTGCGTTATTTGCATTGCAAAAATCCGCGGCGGGCAGTTCGTTACATCGAGCGCATTTGCAAATGATTCGAGAGCCGCGCGAGTAATCCGAGACGGTTTCTCCGGTTTCTCCAGTCGTACCGAACTGGATTAACGTATCATTGTCCCGCGGCGCGGAAACGCGCGACAGTTTGGAACTACGTGGGGAACGGCGTTACGTATGGTTACCGGCTCCTGCGGGCAAGCGGGAAATTCATCGCTTCTTGTCCAGCGGGAGACGAAACGAGGAACTCATTCATAATCGAGCGAGTTAGCGGCGCCGAAGTTTTCGATGGAATTTCGGTATTCCGTTAATGGCCCTGCCTCCCCCGAGAAACCCTCCGGCCGTCCCTTGTTGACACGGCGACGGCGGAGTGATTTCGTAGATCGCTGCTGCAGCAAATTTATAGTTGCCACTACGTCGCGCATTAAGACATGAAAGATACATTGTCTATTAGATATTACCAGGAGCCTAACGATCTTAATTATTATGGTGCGAAACAATATTTTATTAAGCTGATATTTGGATGTCGAGACAAAGTGATTTTGATAGGAACTAAATTAATTTTTTTTTTTTTTTTGTCCTTTATTCTTTGTAAAAAATATTATTGCGTGAAACTGTATTTTCGAAATGCATTGTAACGCTTTAATTGAGTTATTCCTTTCATAACACGCAGTTTTACGTAATCTCGCAATAACGAAATGTTGAAATATATTTTTTTTAACGCTTTTGTTACCCTTCTATTATTTTTCTCTGAAAATTTTACCATTGAGGTATCGGTTAGAAAGGGGATTAAAAACTGTGAAATTCGCGTAATTTTGCACGCGCCGGTTCTTCTTTTGTTATTCACGCTCTCTTGCATTAACCATTAATCTCAATCGACCAATCCCCTTGTGTGAATACTAAGTATTTGTGGCCGAGCTTTTCGATAAAGATGCAGAAAATTATTTACGAATAAAACGGCTTTCGAGAAAGTTGGACGACGATCAGCGGGGATTTAATTTGATTTTAGTGCCATCATTGGACACAGACTCGCAATATAAAGCGTTCATTTACGGTAAAGAGGATTGTACGTATCGAATAAAGAGAACGAGAGGCCAAGGGGATAGGAGGAGGTGATAAATTCTATGCTATGTCACAGCATTTAATTTGTAAGCGGTAATATACATATGTAGAGTTCAGATCAAAAGGAATCCGATTACGACGAAACCAATGAAAGAGCAGTCGAACCTTTAAATATACGAATGCGCTCGTCGAAATCACTGAGAAAATCGGACATCAGAGATTTGTATCAGATACTTAAAAATTATTCTCTAGCCAATAAAGCGATAAAAACTACGAATCGGCGTCATGTCTTAAGTTCGGTATAGAAATCGAAAAGTTAAAATATTGAAATATTAAAATTCGTTCGGTTTTAAAATACATACGTAAGAAGCTGTAGCAATTCTCGCTAAGCGAATGCTCGCAGGGGACGGACTTTATATTTAAAATTGTGCAGCTGTAATTTATTTTCAAATTTACCTTAATGCCTGTATTCGTTTGAATGCACGTTGTCGTGCACCGCATCAGCGCAAAATAGAACGTGGAAGATCAGCGAGACATTAACAGAAATATTTGGATCGTGCAGTGGCTACAGCTTCATGAATGTACACATTCGCGCGCGCATACACACACATACACACACGCCGGTGTTGGATAATAGAATGGTTTCTCGATGTTATCGTGGCAAGACGCGCTGCACCGAATTTACGAGATATCCTACGGTGGTGAAAATGCTAAAGCAACAGTTATCCGCCTCCAGGAGTTTCCTCTCGAGCAACGTCGGTATGTATGTATGTACGTACGTACCCGAGCAATGTATACATATAACAGCGTGGGAGATTTGGATTATACTAAGCTGCGATTGCCCTTACGGCGGCCCCATAAAAATATGGACAGAACTTTTCAAACGACCACGCGAAACTGCGAAAACTGACGAGCTACTCTTCAATTACGTTGGTTTTTTTTTATTTTTTTTTATTTTTTTATTTCTCCATCGCGAAATCAAGAACCGTTCACGATTTGATGTATCGGATGCAACGATATTTACAGTTCCATGTAGATATGATCCAAATGGAGACTTTTAGGAACGTTGAAAGCGATATAAAATATACATCTGCGGATAACGTTTTTCGTTACGTTATATAATAAATACATGATGCGATAAAAAATGAAGATTTTTTTTAAGCTTTGCGATAAACTAGGACTAAAAATAAAGTAAAATTGGAGAGTTTTTTTTCGCGATTCATTAATTTTACAGAAACACGTTATATTATAGATAAAATATTTTTATTTAAAATTTTTTGGCGCATAAAAAAAAAAAGAAAAGCTTTACTCATCCAGCTGTCTTAATTGACGTGGTTATTTTATTTATTACGCGTTGCTAAAGCTTTCTTTTTTTATTTTTTTTTTTATTTAAAATTCGTATTTACGTTAAAATCGTTAGAATCGAGGAAATGCTGTCGATCGTGCGGCATGAAAAAGTCTAAGTCCGTCCGCGTAGCAACCCGTATCTGACATTGCGCGACGCAAACGACAAGCAATCTCTCTGGGAACCGTCAGTCATGTATCACCCTGCAACACCAGCGTTTCGTCGCCCGTTGTTTCGCGCCCGCGATCTAATTCTCGTCGTGTTGCTAGCTGTTTCGTAGAACGCGGTTGTATTGGGCCACGTTCCGCGGGGACCGGACGATTAAAATTAGCGTGGAAGCGAGCGGGCATTTGATGGAGTTTCCTCTATTCGCGACAAATGATTCACTAAAGAGATGGAGCTACCCCGCCGGTTCTCCCGCACGCGCTTCGGAGTGGCCTACCCCATCTAATCTAACTCGAGTACGTTCTCGTCATTACTCAACGAGTCCGCCACGTAAACGCTCACTTCTCTGGAGATTGGACGGCGAACGGAACCATTTATCGGATGTATCAGCGTTATTATATCGCTCACGATATTCGTGCACGTATACAGGTCTATGTGCGAGAGTAATTTAATGGCCCGTCGTCGGAGCACTTGGGGGACAAAATTGCAAATAGTTAATGCGCAAGTTTGCGCATCCATTGAGAGCTAGATCTGTAAGCTGCATGCGTTATTCATACGACAGATCAGCTGGGACGTAATTTTCACTTGTGAATTTTGCGAAATTAAAAGTTTCAAGTGCTTCACATATTTCGATTGTTCATTGGGGGATTGTTTTATTCGTTCCTCGGATTTGTTCGTTCGCGAAAAAGTCCGCGTGCCATTTCCGCGGTTGCGAAACGTTGGTATTAAACACACGTTTGTGAAACACTTGGCTCGTAAAAGCTCGCCGCCGCATTAATGCTTTTCAATTTGTAGCTGCGGAATGCAGCGTTAGAGAATAATGTTGCGCGCGGATGTCAAACGAAACGGTTCGCAATTAGAGATGAAATTTGTTAACGAGCATGCATGCATGTTAATATACATTGTAATTGTTAACGAAGAGCTGTATATCACTCTATCGAAATGGCAATACAAATTGACTAAATTTATCAGCTTTGATCAAAATGTACGCAGTCGTTATTTATTACAGTGGTTATTTGTTGATGCTTGGTTTCTGCGGTATCGAATTAAGTTCTGTAGCATTCTTCAATATTTGGCTAGAAAATCGTACAATATTGAATTACTTACTCAATAATCTGTTTAACAGAATCGGAAGTATAACCCTATTAATTATATTGTTCGGAAAATTTAGCGGGATTATATTTATACTACCAAACATAACAGTATTATTACAAGTTCAATTGATACGTAAATATATATATATTAGCTGGTTAAAATTTACGTATATGTATAATTGCGGCTCAGTTTTACAATCAGTTCAATGAATTAAAAACATTAATTTGTAACGAAGACAATTGCAATGAAAGCAGCGAGATTTACAGGTGAAAAAAAAAAAGAAAGGGATACGAGCGAAACTTAGTTTTCTGTCGATCGATACAAGACCCTTTTCGGTTGAATTCTCACCCCGGGAAAAAGCTATCCCTCGGGACTCGTGAAAACGATTTGTACATCCTGACTCAAATAGGAAAACAGTTCGTTTCCTCATTCGAAATCCATAAAGCGGGGGAAACGTGCGTATGCGTGCTTCGATACGGTATACTTGAAACGTTTGCCATTTTGCACGAGGGCGTAAAGAATTACAACTTCCTTAATCGAAAGAGTTTCCGACGGGACGTTCGAGTTCCGTGCCATTTCCCGAACCTTAAACGAGAGTTTATAAAACGGATCCGCCTGATAAAATATTCAGGGAAAGGGGGATTGCAATTTAAGAGATTAGACGACAATTTAATACGGAGTATCTTTTTTTACTAGTACATTACGTCTGATAAATTTGACGCCTTACAAAATTTCATGAAAACACCAGAGCTATATAATTCCACCCCGGTGTAAAATATTAAATTTAAATGTACACATTTTTCCAAAGATATCCCGTAACTTAATCTTTATGGAACCATTTATGTTAAATGTAACGGATATTACACGATAAACGTTAAGTTTGCAGAAGCTTTCAAGTCCCTAGATGCGTGACTGTCACGCCGATACTACTATAGTCTGATCCACTTTTTTTTATCTAGTCACTCAACGCGTTACAATGCTCCGGTATGTTACGATTTCCATTTTCGCTTTAATGGACCTATTCGCGAGTGACAAAGTAAATGCGACAGAAAAACGCGAATCAATAAAAACCATTTACCGTACAATAATCTTTCAGTGAAGTCGTGTCTTTTTAAACATAATTTCGACATGTTACATGTTATTCTTTGGTTGATAATTCTGATAATTTTTTTTACAAAGATAGTTAAATTCAAGCAATATAGCTTTGACTGCAAAGAAATTTTTTTAAATTATTTTTTTTAATTTTATTGCCAGGTCAAAAGTGACATCTTTATGTGGGAATTAATTTTTTTTTTTCTTTCTCTTCGTGTATGAAGACAGCAAAATACGGCGGAAATTGCTCGAAATTTGCATGTCTCGGTCGAGTTATTACTTTTCAGTTTAGCGCTCGAAACTCGCGTCCCGGCGATATTTACGACACCCTTCCCGCCGAAAGTGAGTACCACGAAGATGCAATGTCGCGCTACGTGCTTGCGTTTCTCTGTCAAATTAAAGTAACATTGTATGGCGTTGCGCTACTGCAGCGTGGATGCAGCAGCCGCTACAGCACCGCTCGATTTCCTGCGTCCGAACAACAACTGTCATTATTCAATGTCGACTGTCACGAGAAACCGTTTATAATGCGCCACGCGAGCCAGGGGACCGCTACGGACAACTCGTTAGTATCGGTTATCGACATTAACAACGGGAGCGCGTTACGACGTTTGCATTGGGCGACGGTGACACGAGTTCGCTTAACACCGCTTCGAATCTCCGTGGGGCAATAATATTACGCATTTACCGTCAGCGATTAATATCCCGGGGGAACGACCGTGAAAGCACTTGATTGTTACTAACAAGAAACGATAATCGGTGATCTCGACTGTATTGTTTCTTAATTGTCATTTTTATTTTTTTTTTATTTTTTTTTTATAATAGCTAATAATTAATAATTATAGGGAATTACACGAAATAACGATTAATTATTATTACTAAACACGGGTAAAGTAAAAAATATTAATAAAATTAATCACAATTTTTTACTATTAATTAGAAGATTCCTTGCTGTTTTTTAAGAGAGCCCAATTACTACGAAAAAATAAATCATGCGACTTACCAATCTGCATGAACTTCAGCGGAGTTGTAGAGTTCTGCCGGTGACTGTAACATAAAATGGAAAATATTAATGTAGACATGTTAGTATTTAAATAAATGTAAAAGTAAAGTTTTATTTTTATAAAGATTTTATTTAAAAAAATTCATGCTTACCTAAAAGTTGCTCCGCCGATGCAGGATGCCCGTTCCGGGCCTGCTCCTCCTCTCAGATGGGACGTGTCGAGTCATCCTTCCGCGCACTGGACACTCGCGAACGCGCCCGATTAATTACTATCACAAAAATTAATTTTTTATTAAACACTTTCGCACGATAGTCCACGACACTCCCGTCAAAAAAAATTTTTATATAAAAGAAAGACGTCCGAATACTTTGCGGAACTCCCGAAGCGACCGACGAACCGGCTGCGGTTCGTATTCGTAATGTTTCGGCGTGCGACACTTTTCTCCTTCCACTTTTTTCCAACGGAGATGTCAGAGTGGTGCTTTCCATGAAAGTCTTCCTCTGGATTTTTATCTGAAACAAAAAAGTAATATTTTATTAACAAAAATAACGTAATGAACGTACTTATATAATCCTTTAAATATTATAAAAGGCTGATTAGCTTAATAAAAATTCAGTAAAATGATAAGAGATTTAATTTAGTAAATGATAACTGTACGATAATGCGGGATGAATATGCAATTCGTGATTATTCTGACAGACGAAAAATCGCAGAAACATTTGCGTGCCAGTGATAATTTGTGAGCTAGAACTCGGTAATTTGTAATCCTCTTCCGCATTAACTGCTAACGATTACTAATTCCATGGCCAAGCTAATTAGGGTTTTAAATGAGGTGGACCTCGACGGTTTATTTTTCTTCCGCTCTCGCCGTTTTTCCGCCCATCGGCGTAATATTCATTGTAATGTTTGTTGTATGTCTTCTTTAGTGTTTTCGAGTCTACACATTAGTCGTGATAAAAATTTAATCCCGTGCAATTTTCTTGCTTCCATTAGACACACACAAACGCAACGCGAATTGGAATATAGTATCCCAAAAAGCGTATCAAAGAGATGTTTTCTAAAAACTTTCTTTAAATACAGTTTTTTTCAATTGCACACGACAGCAAAAATTTTTTTAATAAATTTTTTAGTTGCAATGTTTTTTATCGGACGTCATTAAGCTTTAATGCGTTCGTACATTACGAGGGGACAGATCAAGATAAAATGCTTGTCGGTAATTTAAAGAGGATTGCAGGAGCAATCTGTCGTATTAAAGCATTCCTTATCAATTTATCGTTCTTATCGTAGAAAATTCTGCACTTGCCGTAGAACGAAAGGAATGCGAGAGAGGAGTTTCTCGCGGCATGTGTCTAAATCCTCGCTAGCATTAGTGTCTTCCGTCGTCTTTCTTTTTCCGGTATAGCTGGTCTAATCCTAATGGAGCAGCAGCTTGCTCAACGTGGTCACGTTCGCCGGATCCTCTTCTAGAACCGGGAAGGTTTATAAATTTTCCAGGCCCACTTCGCGATTGCACGTCTACGTATGTTGCTCTCGTCCAACTCTCTTTCCCTCGCTTCCCTCCCGTTTCATCCTCGTGTTATTACAACCAAAACCAACGGCCATAATAGCAGCAGTAACGAAAATATAATTTAAAAAAATTACTGCCATATTAGATTTAATTATATTTAATTAAAAAAATCTTTACGACAGACAGTATTGGACTGACCGAATATGAAATAAAAAAAAAACCAAATTATAAAATTTAATTATCAACGGAATTATTAAAGCGATCGAACATCTTCATTTCCGTTCTGTGTTTTTTACAGAGTGTTTATGAGAGAGTAACGTTATTAAGATAAAGTATCGCAGACTTTACGGTTAATCGTATCGCGGGCGGGGGAGCAGATTAAATAAAAAAAAATTTCAGTTAAGCGTGATAATGCCCCACCGTCGGTGAGCATCGATATTATTGGAAAAAAAATTTCCTCTCGACGTTGTGCAAACTGCAACTACGCCGCCGTGCAAACGAGCTTTGGATCATATTTACTCAACGTGAACCGTGTGCGAACGACTTGATTGCATTCAAAAACACGCGCATTTGGCAGAATAACATTTCCGTGTGTGCGAAGAATGATACCTCGCGCGTTTGTCTTGTTACTCCATTCGCATTCTATCGCGTAATCTCCGCGTCCCTTTTCTTTCTTTTTTTTTTTTCAAGTCGAATTTACATTTGCAGAGCTGCAAATGTAAATTATAATTCTAATTAGCAATTACAATCGGCGGTGACCTGGTACACAGCTATGCTAATTGCCTTAATTTTGTATTCGTTTGTAAAGACATAAGAGAAAATATACAATGGAATTATTTATGTAATTTACGTAAGACCTGTAAACTCGCTTTATACGTGACTTTTATTCAATTTCATAGCAGAATATTTTTAGCTTCGATCCCAATTCAAGTGATAAGTTCAATTTTTTTTTTGTCAGCTCGTTTATTCGGACCAGCCGAATAATATTTCATAAATAATATTTTTCATTATTAATAATTTTTAAGAATTTCAACGATTATTAAATCGTTTATTATTATGGATTCAAAGCGGTATGCATTAATGACTAAAATTCTACGATCGCGAGAGTTTCTTCGCGAAGATGCTTTTGGTGCATCTCGTGCTTCCGCCAGTATCGAGAGTGCTGACTATTGCAGTTGACGGTAACTGCAGCTTGAGTATAGCAGCGATAGCAATTGTGTGCAATGGGACGTAACTTGTCTCTTTTGAACCGAAATCGCGTAGGTGTTATCTTTTCCGTGAAACAAGAAAAGGTCTACGCGCTCTATTGATTTGATCTCGCTCAAAATTTGACTGTCTTCGATTGCGAACAATTTTCGCGTGTAAATTTATATTTAAATAATTTCGAACAAAATATATGTGACGAACAATCGGGACATTATATTATCATAAAGTCAAATATGATTTTGAAATATTAATAGTGACATTTTAACAAAGTGTACATTTGACATTCTATATGGTTCGATAGTGATTAAATCTTCAATTTTCATAAATAATAAATACCGCATAGATATAGGGTATGTTGCGCGCGAAATATATGACGCTCGCAAAACGAAAATACGTCATCGCCGATATTGGCGGAACGGCGTGTTGCGGAAACAGAAACTCGCTCAACTTTGAACAAGTCGCAGTTGGTCGCGAATTACGCGCGACGGCTGTAACCGGTAGCACTATGCCGGATAACGAGGAATCACGAGAGAACAATAAAACGCGGTACAGCATGGCACAGCGAGGCGGAAGGGAAGGAAACTCGCGTGCGGAAAAACGGCTAAATTAACCGGCCGCGGGCAATTCGTTTTCAATTATGTGTGCAGGTGCGTAAGGGAGATGAAAAACGAAGGACAAAAGCGATCTGGGGAGAAGATCGGGCGGGGATTTTACGGTCGTATACCATGGTAGCGGGCAGGCGCGAGCAGCGGACCGAAAGTTATGGTTTTCGCCTTGCCTTGCGACGAAGTACCGTGCCACGGCGGGCCGCGCTATCGGGACTCCTGAAGTGACTCGTAAAGCACAGACCACTCTACTCCGAATGTACCAGGGATAACCGGAAAACTGGTAACGAGATCGCCTCCTGTACCATTTATCGCCGTCCAGATAACCCAACGCCGACCGCCTCTTCTCTACGCGAAACTCATTTTTTATGTGAAAACGTAATCATAATTTTAAAGATACATGACGCGGATTATCAACCGATTTGACTTTGATTTCGCTTTTAAACGATAAAATATTGCGTAACGATTCTGACTGGTCCAAATTGTGGTTTATTCATATTTTCTGCAAGTCAAACGATACAGTCGGGAGCTCGCGTAACGTTTGCGTTAAATGAAGTTAACAGCTCTGTGCTAGGTTTTACATAGGCACGCGCTACTAAAAGCGGGCTTTAAATCTTTTGGTACTGCAGAATTTAGTTAATAACCACCAGGGTGTATTAGCTCGATTCGATTTATGTTAATTTATGTAATTCGGTATTATCTTCGCGCTTTTCATCCGGATAGAAATGTTTAATTGTCGTACGGCGCGTTCCCGCAATTTTGACGCGTTGTACATTTCCCAAGTACCGCGCGGCGTTGTTATTTCTGTTCGCCGCTGTAACGACGGATATGTGCAATTAAAGCGATTTAAAGGGATTCAATTACTTCCATTTTGCACAGGGCGCGCGTGCCGCAATGCGGACGAACGTCGTAGGGGCACCGTATCGCCGCGCCGCGCCGACCGAATAAATTGAAACAACTGTTTTCCCAACGGCGAGCTAAACGCCGGGCAAATTAAAGAGCGTGTTAAAGCAAACGCGTGCGCGCGGAGGAGAGCACGTCGGTCGGTCCGGTTGGAAAACAACAGCCGCGGGTTTACACGATTTTATCGCCGCATTTTTTTTCCAAGAGCGTTTTCATTATTCACTGTCGGCGCGACGGCCATTTGATCGATGTCGACCCGCGGATATCCGCGAAATTTAGCAAATGACCCCGGTCACCAATATCGAATACGGTGTCAAGGTAAAGCGCGGTTTATTGAATTAAAAGAATATCAGCGAGAGATACGACAATTTATTTAACGCGAACGTAAAACGAAAGCGGACATATTAGCGGTTAAATTTTTTCTTCCGCGAGAAACTAATATTTTCTTGTATGAAACGTTGTTCGATTCATGAATACTCAGGTTTATGGCATTTTCTGCGGCGACAGCGGCTAGCGTACGTAATTCTAGGTGGCAGAGATAAGGGATGAGAGAACGGGGAGAAAATCAGTCATCGGCAATCCGGCCGGCGCGGTATATACATGCGGCACATGTGAAACTCGACGCACGCGACGCTAAAATCGCGTTCGTTATCTGCCGTCGCCGCAGCAAACGTCATATCTACTTTTCAGTGTACAAGTTAACATTTTATTAGGCTGCGTTAGGCTTATCTCGGCAGCGTATCATGTCATTGGCAACAAATTAGTATCGCGATTTCGTTTTCAAGAATCTAGATAAAAACGGGCTCGTGAATAGACAAGACCGATCGTACCCACGCAGTAGCAAAAACGCCGTTGCGTCAGACATTCATCTCGTTCTGCGATGTTAAGAAAATAAGTACGGGAATGACACGAGTGTGTCGCATGTTTCTCGGAACAGAGTTTTCCCGTCTTGGCGTTAAACACTATTTCCATTCATCGCGCCGTCGTGAGGAGGCATCGGGGATTTACACTTGACAAGCCATAAAAAGGTGACGACGGGCAGCTCGTGGGAGACGTGAGCGGGATATTCAGCCGTATTTTTCACGGCGCTGTGACCACGACAATTTTCCATCGGCTCTAACTCGAAAACAAATGTCCCTCCTCGTCCGCCTCGTCGCCATCAAAAAGAAATTCAACGCCGCAACGTCGCCCTCGCTTAAGGGTGGATCCCTTTAAAAAACTACGCGAAAATCCCTTTGAATTTCTGTTAGTATTTTCGGATTTTATTTAAAAACTTGTGCGTTTTTTTACGATACCCACGTGAACGACAGATAGAAAACCCGAAGGATTAATATGAATTTTACAAGAAAAATATTCGAGTTAAAAATTGCAAAAAAAAAAAATTAATAGGTTATTAAAATAGTTTAATGCAATTTTTATAAGTGAATGTAGAATCTGCCCGTTCTTGGCGGAGAATAGAAGATTAAAAACTACTTTTGTTGTTATTGCAGTCGAGGTCATTTCGGTACGACGTATTATCTTTTTACATATTAAAACTGCCTAATGCAATAGAAATGCCGACGGAGTGGGAAAAAGAAATAAAATAACCGTAGTTGAGAGCTCGCTCGTCTCCGCGAGATGCAGGATTTCCCTGGACGCGGCATTTTTCCTTCTCTTGGAATATTATGCACAGAAGGGTATAGAGCGGAGCGGGACTTAAATTACGCAATTCTCCTCCATGCGGCCCATTCTACGAAATTCCATGGAAATTACTTTTATTACAGGCTGCAGTGCCGCGTCTTTCCTTCTCGTTTCAATCGATGTTACACCGTGATTCTGTTACCAATTGTTTCGCGATAGATATTTTGTCCGAATGAGAGTAATTCGAGTTAATGAACCTGAAAGATCCTGCTCTCAAAGAGAATAGAAAAAGATTATGTTACAGCTGAAGAAATTACGCAGACTTCAACTTTCGTATACATATGTTACATAGTTTTATACATTAACGAACGAGCGCACGCTCATATCTGCTGTATTGTTCGGCAGATAATAAGATTTAATTAACAACTTTATGTTTGTAATAATTTTAATGTACCACAGGGCACGCTGCATAATTCAATTAACTAATTATGAACCTGGAATCGCGAACGACGGGATATAATTATTTTATGTCGAAAGCCGTTTTGTATAATACTCATCGGTGTCACGTGAATGAAATGCGTATTATTAAGCTGTCAAGATAAACGATAAATAAAAATCCTCGATATTCATTGGGAGCTCTCTCGCGTCGATCATAAACCGATCGTGAGTGACGGTTTTTTTTTTCTCTTTTTTTTTTATATGGTAAGCCGTCTGTCCCTGGCACAAGTAGACCGATCATATTTTGCAGACAATTAATGACTGGCATTGGAAAAAAAAAAATATATGTATATATATAAAAGAATGGGCCGAACAAATCCGCCAAAATTGAAAACGCAAAGCGCTGTTGATATCGACTGCGAGGATAAAACGTACTGCCGATCACAGGCTCCACGTCTCGTAATTTCATTGACAATATTTATGCTAGACTGACTATCGTACTTTGTGTTCCATGTTTGCGATCTTCGGTTATATTTTATTTTTTAAATCACCTATCACTATTTTAGATCCGCCACCCTTGTTTACAGATTATTTATCTAGTTTACATTGCTTTTTTTATCTCATGACTTTGAAGAGCTTTTCTTGAAGGCTTTCTTTATTATTATAATTAGAAATAATATAACACAAAATTTTTTTTTTTAGTTTTAATATAATATAAAATATAAATTGAAGGTTTCCAAAAATCTCTTTTAATCATACGATTTACGCTTTAAATTGCGTACAGCAATAACGATGAGTTGATCCGTCATCAATGTTTGTTGCTCTTGCATTTACATTTGCATATCATGATTTTGCATATCATGATTTTTTAACGTAGTTTTTTTTTCAGAATTTATATGAATTTTATTTACTTTGCAAAAGGGAAATTATAGTTTTTTAGAACGCGCTTTCACCGTTAAGTATTATTTTTTCTACGGATCTTCCTGCTTTTACGAGTGTCCGCGGCTTCGCGAATTTAGATATCAGCTTTATGATGCCGAAATAATGTAACACAGCGTGTTGCGTGCGCTACGTACGCGTGCATCCGTGAATACATCGCCTGCGGATGCATATAAAAGTCGGTAGATTCGCGGGAGTACACGCGTCCGTCTTTCTCCGTGCTCGTTTTTCAACGACGCGCGCAAGATGCAGTGTGTATTCATGAAGACATTAAACGGAAATCATAGTTTTACGCGTAAACCAGCTATGAGAAACAGGCAGGCGACTCATCCGATACGCCATTTTGCTCTTACATAACCCGCAACCTATTTTATAAATATTTAATGGCGATCATACTTCAACGTATTCCTCGCCCCGGCGTGTACTTTGTCTTTTTTATTTTTATTTTTTTTTCAGCCATCTTTATAAATTCGAACTTTCTTCCTCGTTTTCTATCTCGCTCGCTCTTTCTTTCTTTCTTTTACATACTGCATTGGTCGGAGATAATTTTTCCCCTTTACTGGCACTGTCATACTTAATCATAATATATTTTGTGGATACCAGTCCCGGATCTTCTGTATTGGAGAACTGCCTTTAAAGCACAATATATGTTCCGCTATAAATTATTTATGTTCCGCACGATAATGTGACACGTAGAGAACGATTTTAACCGTTTAGCTGTTTAGCATATAAAGAAAGAAGATCATAGCGTTACTTCTTTTTCCATTCGGGTAAAAAAAAGAAAAGGGTTTTAATATAAGCGACGCAATCCACGTTTCATTCGATAATATCTCTATGTACTTACGGCTTGTATATCATTTTTATTACGGCAAAAGTGACTATTTAAATATCGATCGACGTTAACGACGCGATAACGTTTTCCTCGCGACACCGTTAACGTTGTAATTCAGTTCGTGCGGGTTAACGACGGTACCGTTCGGCGCTTTGATGTCTTTTGGTACGCGTTTGTAATTTTTTTTTTTTTTTTTTAAACTCAATCGAACGAGATCGAGATACGCCGATCGCGGACGTAACAGAATTCCCACGTACATACGTGCTAATTTGCATACGGTTACGTGTGCGCGGAAATTCCGCAGCGCCGCGCAGAAATTTCATATCGGTAATGTTGCATTGCGGGCATGCAGAAGCATGGCAATATTAAATTCCATGTTTATTCTACTGGCGAGCGCGCTGCTCGCGTTATTATGCATCGTAACGATAGATCATGCTCATTTCGCGGCCACTCGAAGAGACGAAAGTTGTTCTTTCTTGTCCTCTCAACCCATCCACGTATCCGTTCGCACCCTGCCAAGCGTTACATCGACTTCCCCAACGCTCGCTTATTTATGCATCCACCTTTTTGCAAGCACATCGCGTATCACGTTGAATCGTCTTGCGCTGGTAAAGTATTCTATAAATATTTAGTGGCTCTTTATTTTTTTTTTTTTTTTTGTTCCTCTCGATGGTGCGGTGCTTGAATCTTTTTCATTATTTCTTCTCTTATTAATTCTGAAAGCCAGCGGCTGTTCACGCGCAAACGGAATTTAAAAGTATTTCTATAAAAATTGAGAGATACCTTTCTCTTGATCTGTCTCAGGTTTTATTTACTTCTACAGACGTTTCCAATTTTTTTTTTTTTTTTAATAATGTAACATTACCCGAGTGGAAATTTATCTAGTTAATCTGATTTGTAGCTAGTGATTAGATCGCGCAGATTAAATATTTTTCTTAACTGGTAACTAGTTTGGTACTAGCCATAAATTATAAGAAAGCATTTATTATTTGGTGACTATCTTTAAAAAATAAAGTTCTCATTAAAAAAAAAAAAGTACGTTTTGAGTGTTATATGTTTCTGATTCAGAGCTGGACAGTTTTGCTAGACAGCCACGAGATAAAGCACGAATTGGCTAGCTAATTATTATTAGATAACGGTGGGAATCAATTTCCACTCGGGTATACATAAATTTTACTTATTTAATTATTGGCTTTTAAATTAGATAAATTACGAAATAATAATGATATCTCGCTATATTAAGAAGTATATGCTGCCATTTCTTCTAAGAAAGAAAGAAGGGGAGTGGAAATTTTCATCTTTGTTCTATTTCGAATATAAAAATTGCGAATCGAGGAATATAGTCCGGAGAGGGAGAGAGAGACGTGAAAGAAAATTTGTTGAGATTTCCATTGAAGCTGCTGCAGCAGCCACGTTTCCGTCCAGACGAAGTTTCGCATCTATCGCGGGGTTTCCGTCAGTAAATCCGTTAAAGAAGAGCTCTTCTTTCGCAAAGAGTTATATCGCGGACGACTCTTGCGCATATTCGACATGTACGTGAATGGAAGGATTAAATAAAGTAGGTCGCGTCGCCGCGTCGTATCGGAGCTGCGAAAAATTTTATCGTTGATTTACATCGGATATTTCATCATATATCACAAATTTTGTTGCGCATTTTATTACATTTTTATAACAAATCGCATTACCGTGACGCTGACCTGAAATTACGATCTTTCGATGGAAAGTTTTTAAATGGCAAAAAAAGAAGAAAAAAAAACCACATTTTGTCATTTAATATCTTTCTGTTGTGTTTATGCATTCGACTATAAATTAATACAAACTTTATACGACCAATGTGCATGATATGCAATTTCGTAATTCACCGATGTATTTCCGTCTGGTGTACCGGGAATTTTGGGAAAACGTGTCGAGTTTAATTTGGCGAGTTAGACTAGCACGTTTAAAGGGTAAACAAGATACTAATTTGATTGCGCAAACATTACACTGTCGTTGCAATATTCCTGAAGTAGAATCAGAATGTGATTGGTTCATTTATTATCAGCTAGCAATATCACATTAAAGATAAGTGGGCTAACAATTTGACGCACAAATTTATCATGCTGTCGAGAAACGTTTCGATTATAATTTGTATAAAATATTAATTCAAATAATTATTTGTGAGATTTAAAATTAGATTGGGGCGTGTTCTTTAATTAGGTTGCGTATTATCGAAATATTATTGAATTATTTTGACGATATGTACCTTTGAAATGAGATTTTTCTTATGCAAGGCTATATCATGCGAAATCGTCACCGCCATATGTTTCTCCCGACGTTTCGACGGTCGTATCGCTCGTAAATCTCTGTCGGGGACAGTCGACACGAGCGGGACAGATCGGTCCCGGCGAAAAGGGTCCAGACGATCGTGATAAATCATCGGGTACGCTGTGCCCCAGTCAATTAC
This sequence comes from Cardiocondyla obscurior, assembly GCF_019399895.1. Lineage (NCBI taxonomy): Eukaryota > Metazoa > Arthropoda > Insecta > Hymenoptera > Formicidae > Cardiocondyla > Cardiocondyla obscurior. The sequence goes on along the minus strand of NC_091891.1, from coordinate 1,435,516 downwards.
AAAGCTGCGTCGGTAAATAACGAATTACGCGGCTTTCAATTTGCCCGTGCAGTATAATGGCCATTCCATCGAATTTTGTCGGCATCGAAAGCTTTATGGGCGCCCTCGGGGTCGATTCGTGTATGTGTTCGCACGCGGATCGACTAGACTTCACATTCCGGCTTTCTCGTTCTCGTTAGTCTTCATTAGCTAATTAACGTTCCGACGCGTGCGATAAATAAAATAAAAAAAAAAAAAAAAAAGCGCGGAAGCTGCGACAGACGAACGAGACGTAGCACTGTATTTTGACTTCGCGTTCTCGATAATCTGCCACGCTCAGCTGTAAAAAGTTCGTCGCTATAGCAATGTATAGAGCTGTGATAAATTGTTACACAAAAAAGAAATAATAGAAGCATTGTGCCGTCTCGGTGCATTCGTTTAAATAATATATACTCTCATTATACATATATTTTATTAAACTTTTGTTTACTGGCGAAGTAATTAATTTAATAATAACCCAACCGCTTCTTTCACAAACCCAGCGAAAAGTCCGCAATGTTCGTATTAAATTACTCTGTTTGAGAATTATAACAGCGAAACCAACTTTCAGTGTACTCAAGTTTCCTCAACATATTTCTACGTAAGGAAGACACATAGTGGAGCATTACGTCGACTGTCACCGTTCGCTAATTATTATACCCGGCGATTAGCAGCCGAAGAAGCGCTCGCAAACGCGCAAAAAGGCGAGAGGGATGAAGGGCCGGCCTTGAAGAGGCAACCGGCCTGAAGGGCCTAAGCGGAGAAGAACGAACCGGAGAGGAACCGACCGCCGGGAGCGTCGTCACCCCCTCCTAAAAAAAGGGGTCGAGGCCTGGCACCAGGTCAAAAGCTCGGTCACAATAGGTTGCCTGCAAAGCGTCGGTTCCAGGGGGTCGGAGGCGGAGGAGGAGGGTGGTGTCGGGGGCAGCGAGGGAGGCGGCACGAGTATGTGCTGCGTCCTTCAGGGTGCCGAGAGAGTGTTCCCCTCCGTCGGGAACGGGGGGAAACACGGAACGGGAGCGGGAAACGGTAAGGGCGCCGGCGACACCCCCGTGGGCACCCAGGATCTACCCCTTGAGTCGCTCTGGGCAGCCGGCCTGGACGAGGGGATGGGATTTCCGCAGAGATGCTCTTACGCGAATCAGCATACTACTCTCGCCGCGTCCTCTTCTACGAGCCACACGTCTCCCGCGAATCCCGACGACCTCTGGAGAGAGAGGAACTTTTCTCATAGGTATATAGTTATTCACGAAATTGATCGGTTTGTAAAATTTGTAATATTTTTTTTGGTTCCTCCCAAAAAAAAAGGGGGAGGAAAAGTTTGATTAACTTTATAAATTAGAACGTCAAAAATCAATTATTGATTCTAAAATGTTTTACCTCGATATTTAAAAAACAATTTGAGTCTACAAAATTGCAGAAAACGTTTATTAAATTAAAATCGAGCATGTTAGCAGTTTTAAATCCGCCTACGAAGTCTCCCCGTATTTCGTTATATCCATACAATAGCGGCTATATAAAGCCTCTTTCGCGTAGAACGCCTACGACCTCCACGGGGATCGGTTCCTCGATTACGGATGAGATATGGACGTCGGCGAACGAGCGCCGATTCTGCCGCACCTCGACCACCTCGACCGGCATCGGCTCGTCTCTGAATCTTCACGAGAACAATCGCTCATTGGAGTCGCGCGACGGTGATTTCTACTCCACGGATATAGAGGATTCCAAGGACACCTCCTACCGGAGATTCTACCCGACCACGCCAACCACTTCCGGCCTGGGTTCGTCCTCGGACCGTCAATCCGTAGAGACGCAGTGCGGCTCCAGGGATCTGCCGGATCATCTCTGGGCAGCCGCGATGGAAGACGGCTTCTCGCGCTTCAACGCGATGAAATCTTTGCAGACGATCACGCGGCAGCCTCGTCCGAATCACGACTGGGTGAAGACCGAGCGTATCTCCAGATTCACCAAGCATCGCACTATCAGCCAGTCTCCGCAGCACGAGCAAGAGATATGGACGTCCAAGCTAAACGAAAGCCCTGTAGTTTCCGGTTACGCTACGCAAAGAAATCTCGGCCCGCACAAGTGTCATCATCAAGCACGCAGGAGTTTCTCTACGTCAATTGTCGCGGATCTCGCGGTTACGCCGGACGGATCTCAGCAAAGCCTTGGTAGCGGCGAATTTTTGGTAAGTCTCGTTGTCGTGTTCTCGTCGTTGCTTGTGTCTGATTTTTTATTTATACTTTTGTTTTGTACTTAGCGTTTAATGATTGCATTAAAAATAAACTTTTTTTTAAGAATTTTTAATATTTTTTGTATTTTAATATTAGATGATAGATCATAATTTATAATAACTAATACGGGGAATCGTTTAAACATTATGTGAGATTAAATAAATCGAATTATGCAGCTTCTCATATAGAGTTAAAAATAAAAGACCTACAGAGCGAGATACTTTTTTTTTACGAATTACAAGTTGAAACATTCTTAGAACCAATATATACGGCTGGCACGTTGATGTTGGTTATTATAGTTATTATTGTTGCAATTGCATCACAAAATGCTTGTGTGCACCATTTACGGATTTAATAATGTCCGGTGTTTACGCACCGAACATTTTTTCACAAAGGTAGCTTTGCGTTTCGTTCCGTAGCAGACGGATAATCTTTCCAACCGGTTCGTAAAAATGCGCCACTGGTAGGAATGAGTACAAAATTACGAACCACCGTACTCGGGACGCGGTCTGTAACCGTTGATTATCGTAATGGCCTCGGGCCGAGGAAACGTCCTCGACCGAAGTGGGCGGCCGAGCTCTCAAACCCTTACCTCCTCGCCTCCACATCCGCGGGAAGGGATTTAACCCACTGACTTATCGCGCCTGACTTTGAAATTACCTCGCGGCGAAATCGCGCAGTCTGATCGCGAAGCTCGCTCGTGGTTTTCTTTTCGCGGTGACGAATGCTTCGACGTGATTCCCCGAGTTCATAAACCGAATTTGTCGCCACGTCGCAAGTATCGCTCGCGGTTTATGTACACTTTAAGAGAGGGATCTCTTCCTCCGGCAATTTTTCCCGACAATCGAATATACATCACGTAATGAATCACGCGAAAATCACGCTCAAAGCTAAAACAAAAGCGGATTTAACGGTGACGTACTTCTCTGAAATAAAATCAACAGATTATTCACGTTATACATATGTCGTTTTATTTTTGGTATAATGGTAGTTTAATAATTTTTCTCATTTATTAGATGAAGTGTTTATAGTTTTATCTTCCGAGTTTTATATAACACAGTTCAGAGTGTGATAATTAAATATACCTTATCTATATATGTATAACGTTACATCGCTCCTTGATTTCATTGTCGCGCTCGAGAACGACGGCCGGGTACGTTGTTGACGTCTCCCGCGAGATTGGATAAATACATTTTTCCAAATAAAGCATAAAAACGAAACGCGAAAGCGACATGTTCGTGCAGCGTGTAACTAAGTTGACAGGAGCTATTAAAATAGCGCGCGTTGCTTGCGGAACTCGAGCGCGCTCGCTGAATCTCGAGAAATTGTCGAGCGCCGGACAGTAAAAATTTTTAAGTCCGACTTTTCCGCGAGCATACACGCATACAATACGTTGAAAGTTTTACGAACATGACGGTGTCCTTTGTGCCGGCGCCGGCGCGTAAAAGGCGGGATTATGTCACCGGCGTAAATCCTTGAGATTTTAATACAAGGTTTAAATTCATTGCTTCGTGATTCGCGTTAGTCAACTTTTTAAAGAATAGTCTTATGGGTCAATTATTAAATTAACGAAATTATAAAAATTCTAAACTCTTGTCTGGTTTATGCCACGTGAGTGCATTATCGTTCATATCCCATTACGTATCAGGTATAATACATATTCCATCACGCGTTCCATTCGCTCGATGCAGCACACGTTTTCTAATATACATTTACGCGTGCCTTCTTTCAATAACCAGAGTCGACTCGCATAATTGCACCGATATTATCCCTGGTTGTAACGTGCGCGGATTAAGCTTGTAAAATATAGAAAAAAAAATATAAATAAAATTTTAATTAAAAAATTTAATTTGATGAGTAATCTCCGTTCATTTCAACATTTTTATTATACGTGTGACAATCGATGAAAAGCTTTTGTTTATCAATCGAAAGGGAAGGGGTATAAGAATGTAATATTCATTATAATTATGATATAGTAGATCCTATAACACAATCGTATAATTAAAATCATTATTAAATAATAACGAGTGCAAAAGTGGTGTAAGTGTAATATCATTGTAGCAATATGTATAGTGATAAGATTAATATCATATCCAAGTAATAATAAAATATTAATAAAATATTACTGATGTCAGGGAGTTTAGTAGAGAATATCGTTGTTATCGTCGCGATACATCAATAAAATAGCACGGTGACATTTACGCCATTCATTTCGATGTGTGGGAAATAACTATTGTTTCACGCGGTGCGTCAGGCGCGACAAAGTAACGAGGCGGATGTTCACTTCAGTGCGTGATGAACGAAAGAATGGCTCTCGTCAAGCCTGACTCGATGTCTGTTGTCCTCCGCGTACGTTCTCGCGTGTAACGGCGCTTGCCGCGACGAAACCTGCTCTGAAATCTGTCTGGAAAACGATGTACGATGATGCGGGACATAAAAGCGCTATTTTACTCTGGGATATTAGAGCCGGATATCGCGGTTCATCTTTTTTTTTTTTTTATTTTTTTTTTTTTTTTTTTTTTTTAGCGCGGTCCGCGATCTCTTCTAAAATGAAAGAGTTTTATCACCCCGTGGGGTCACGCGATTCGCGATCGTTTCCCTTCACCAGATAATTCCGACCGTCGGGATGCATCATTAATTTCCTCGCTCTAGAAAGTACCGCCGCTAAGTTGGAGCACGTAATTGATTCGGGTAACGGAATTTGTTATAGCCAACTTTTTGTTTGGAGATTGAAAGTTTTGTGTCTTGGAGAATACCATGCACACGGGCCGGCAAAGAAAGGAGGAAGCGAACTTTCTTCGCGAGAGGGAGTATCATTTTCATTTCTCATAAAAATGTGAAACTGAATTTCGAACTTTAATAAAATCTTAATTAACTCCGCGAGCCCCATCGGGCTGCAAGACGAGCCAAAGCGGCGGGAAGAAGTGCATCTAAAGAAACTTGTAAACTGTCGCGCGCTATATTTAGTACTCGTTTTTTGACAAAATACCTCGCGCACAAAGACTCTCTTTCTCCTTCGCCACTCTTTGAGCCGCTCTGCCTAATTAGTCGTCCCTTGCCGTGTGTCACCCTACGGGAGCTTTGCATCTCGCGAATAAACGTAAAGAGAAGCCAACTCGTCTATATTTGCACATCGGGTAGAAGGTATATCAACACGCGAGTTAGCAGAGAATTTTCACGTGTAATTCTTGGCAGCCGGGCAAGAAGGACGATCCAATTAGAGTCAATGGAGTCTCGTGCGCGCACCCCAATATTCCGACAGTTAACTTCTTTCACTTAGACGCTTTCACTCCCCCTTTTTTTTCCGCCTCCCTCTCGCGGAAGCTTCGCGACGCGAGTCTTCAAGCGACGCTTTTCGACGCGTAATTAACATGGTCGGCGGCCACGGCAAACTATAAAATGTTCTGAAAGTTTCTTTTTATACCTGTTACGCAGACACTTTGATTATGGCGTAGAAGAAAATGGGAACGTCGTGGGTAAAGTTTTTAATTAATTTAAATACGCGGCACACATTCTTCCGCAATTAATTCCTTGGTTATACGACAATTTAAAAGGTCGACCCTTCTTTTCTCCGGAGAGATTTCAAAAAATAATATTTAAACATGCTATCGACTGTAACGCCGAATGGTGAAAATGGTAAGAGATAATTAAGAAAGGCAGCTCTAAGGAGTTTCCGTATCCCATTGTCGTCCCGCAATTAATTCGAAACTCTCTCTCGACTATGTTACCCTGCCTTTGACTTTGTCAGCGCTCGCAGTCGAACAAAATGAAAAGATTTCAGAACTCGCGATATAATGCTAAACGCAGCACGCTTCCTTCTCGTCCCGCAAATCGCACACGCACGTACGTATCTCTCGATTTCAAGTACAGACGCAAGACGATCCAATTAAACTTCGCTGTATCCGAGTTGGCTGAGATGATCCCTTAATCGGCGATATACATGTGTCAAGTACAGAAAGCACCGTGCGCTGACTGACGAAACGGCACAAATCGATTCGTACCGGCGACACGAAAGTTGAAAGACGTCGCGCGCCCGCTTGCGAGATGACTTTGATGAGGTCCGTACGTAATTATCCTTCGATTAATGAGCGAGCATACCGGCGAGATAACCACCGGCAGAGATTTACTCCCGTAATTACGCTCGCTACTTTGATGGCTTAATGAGGAATATACCTATGTATGTGTGTCTTGATCCGAGCTCGTCTGAGAACTCGGCTCTCACAGATAAAGCGCGATAACAGGTTCAGCAAAAGGAGATTATCGACACCGCTGTTTTTGTGACGGAAAAGTAGTTTTCTTTTAGACGGAAAGAAAAAAAAATAACTTGCAAACGATAGTTATTTTAACGGACAGTTAACAGTAAATTAATGAAGAATTTACGACTACGAATTAAAGAGAAATTGACGTTTATTAATTTTTCTTCCACGAGGATATAAAATAAAAATTTATTTTATACTACGTTTGCTAATTTTTTTTTTGGCAGGAAGACTATCACTGGCGTGACTTATACCTTAAATACCGTCGCGATAAAGCTGCGAATGTATAGTTCGCAAACATTCACCGTGAAAGATATTACACTCTTCTCCTGCCATAATTCTGGGAATCTCTCTCAAAATGGCCAGTATATAATGCTAATCTTTCGTATTTATTTTGCATGATATATCTAACTCGTTACATTTTTAGATATTCCAAGCTGCTCGGCAAACTAGCCATAAAATACAAAAGTATGCAGGCCGCGCTGGCAATAAGCTTTTTTTCCCCAATTTACTTGTTTACGCAAAAAATTTCTGAAACCTTTATTTTTGGAAAATGTCAAAACGTAACGTAAAAAAAAAAAAAATAGAAACTCCGTGAGCTCACGCTTGCGCTCTTTTCGTGAATAATTCATGGTAATTTCCAATATATTTATGAGATGAAAATAGTGATCTCAGCGATGATTTACATTCACCTGTCACAAATCGCATCAATCGTAGCCTAAATCGACGATCAGCTTATCGTTCCGAAACGACGCATAGGCTTCTCGAGCGGAAGCCTCGCGACATTTTTCCACGTCGATATCGGGGACGACAACGAATCGCTTTCGTCGCGTTCTATCAACGGAAAAGTTCGGTGGCGCGCGTTTTATGGGAAAATCGCAACGGGGACGTTTGCCGGGCGAATCAGTTTCTTCGCTTGCCGATGACAGCGGATTCGATTCGTTATCCCGGCGATCCTGATAAATTTACCCGATCGATCGATCCCTCCCGAAGGAGAAATTCCGGCGATGAAATCGGCTCGGTTACTCGTAAACGAATGGCGATGACCTAATTAAGTTCATCGTTAATGCATATCGCGCGCGAGGCCGTAACGCGCGCACTATTTCTTCCGGAACGCGTTTGATTAAAATCCATTTATCATTGAAATCGCGCCCCGTTTCTGGCTTTTGTAAACGGCGGAAACACACGGGAACGACGGATTTTCCTTTAGCCTTCCCTACTGCTTAATCTAACATCCGTTCCTTTTCTCGTTTTGGCTATTTCTTTCTGTTTCACTATATCGAAGCGGAAAGCGACGATAAAGCATGAATTAATAATCGCCTTGCCTCCTTATTCCGATCTTCGTCTTGCGCTTCTTCCCGCCGGTGTATTATGCAGCATCTGCTGACATTACGCTGCATAATGGAGAGTCGCGAGCTGCGGCCGTTTATCTACAACCATCCTCGACGTTATTCATGCAATTCTTTTTTAACACCCGCGAATCTGTCGCAAATGAGAACAAGTGATTTCTCGTATACTTTAAGAACGCGTTCAGCATCATTAAGTGCACGCGGACGTATAGGATTCTTTAGATTCTCTTTTTTATAGAAATAAAAGGAATAATAAACATTTTATTCTCAAAATTTCTCGACATGAGACATAAAGAAAATAAGATATTTTGCAACGAGGAAAATATTACATTATGCTGCATACAATTCTGATGAAACCGGAAATAATAGCATTTTATTATCGCAGAGATATTTTTTATTAATGAAACTTTCAGCATCAAGCGAAATAATACTTGGCTTGAATATTTCTAAGTAACGAGAGAAGGTGGAAAATTTTAGATGCAGTCCTTGCTTCATTAGAAGCAAGCTCGTGTGTAGCGCCTGATAGTCGAGACACTTTGAGTCTCGTTTGTTAATCGATGATAATATCGCGTTGTGTTGCGACAAAGCTACGTATACGTAATAAGAGCAATATGTACGCGAAGTGTGACGCGCGAACGCCAATTTTCCTCGGGCGCTGAAAATGAGATAGCCGTCCCACCTTTGAGCGGCAATCTCACAAAGATAGTTAATCGTAGGAAATATTTCAGTACCTATAAGAGTTATTAATGAGAGAACGCGACGTGCTCGTTTAAGAAAAAACATCGAAATGCAAACAAGGTTAACAGCTGATCATTCAATTATTAATTTACATTTCAAAATAAACTTCTTTCGAAAATTTAAGCCGCCGAAATTTATCGCGCAATCTCGATATGGCCGCTCGGGGCGAAAGTTCGTGGATAAAATTTTTATCGGCACTTTTCGCGCCGGCGAAAAGTGATTGGTCGTGAGAATTTACTTTCGTTAGCAGTGTTTTCTCGCCGGAATACCGCTTTTCTCTCTCTTTACCTCGGAGATAAGGAGAGCGAAGTGCAGACAGAATCCGAGAAGAAGTGCAGCCGGATCTTGACTCTTGATTACTTGACGAGCGGGCGACTCAAATCGATAACCGGGACATTGCCGGTGCAATTCCTGCCAACTAAAATGATAATGTTCCCGCGAGAAATTAATTTTTCCGCGGACGTTGGATGACCAACTAAGCAAGTAGCAAAAACGCTCTTATCGTAAAAGAATTTATGCGGTTTGTCTAGATTAATTAAAAGCCCTTTTGTTTTTGGAAAATCAGAAGCGCAATGTACAAAAGGGATAAACGGATAAAGGGAACGAGATAGAGAGATGGAGAAGATAACAAATTGCAAATTCAAGCGCATGTCACAAGCGCGCGCTTTCCGTGCAGCTGGACCGACGGTTGCCGCGATGTATCTTGATTTATTACTTAGGACACGTTCGAGATAAAGCGAGTTATATACGTTACATTAATTACTAGCTCCTTCGATCAATCGCCGTTCTGAGAACCACCTGTTGTGTTAAAGGACCGATCGTACATGCATAGTCGTCGACGATGCATGCATGTTCCACCGTGTGCATCGATAACGCGTTATCGTTACTCGCATCCGCGGTCGAATTAACGGACGCCTTGTTAACAGAGCCTATAAGCGAGTACGTTAAGGTACAGTTCTTTGTTCGAAGCGAATTACCGATAAAATTAACGATTTAAATAATCTATCAGTTCAGCGTTGTATCTCAAGTAAAGCATAGTTAATGTCATTCGTATCAGGCATGGTGGTACTCCTGACGTTTCATAGTGCAAATCGTTTAATCTAGGTTTATCAATTCATAGTCTAATGTGCAGAGTCGTGGGATTTAGCGCGGCTACCATTTCTCGGCGTGGGGAGGTGGGAGGGATAAATTCGCGAATTATCGGGAAGACTGATCGTGGCTGACAGAGCCTCCGAGCTTCCGGTGTCTGGAATTTCGCCGGATCAAGATACGACAACTGACAACATGGATGAAAATGTTGATTGGCATAGACCGCGTTTCTCTCGCGTTCGGCCTGGTCTGATAAACGGTGCATCGGACGCATTAGACCAGCCGAACACTTATCCGGCTTGAAATTAATCACGTGTTAATTGAGAAGTTGTGCGCAAATCATATTGATATCGCGTTACTTTTCCGAAATAATTTTCAAGCATTATCGATGTTGGAAGCTACGATGCTTTACATGCACCGGAAATAGATCGGGAGGCTGCTAAACAGCAGTGATTACCAATAATTAACATGGCTATTAGTTATTATTATTATTATTATTATTACTTGCAAACATTAATCGTGTGCTTTATCGGGATCTGTTTGAACTGATTAATTTTGCGGATATGTGAAGTCGCTGTATATTTGAATGGAGCATGCTGTACATTAATTAAAATGAATGTTAATATGCAAATGTGTCAGGAGTCATAATTTATGTGCAATTTCTTCCTGATAGCTGATAATTTATTAAAGTTATGCAAGGTCGCTGCGTTATCATTCTCGCACCGACGACGCGCGGTCGTGTAAATCGCGCACGTTCTCGCATGTGCCGTCGCATTATCTCTTGCAATGTGATCGCGACAAATCGCTACGATGTAGACGCGATCGTTTTCTTTATGAGACGCGTAACCGCTAGTTCGTACTATCAATTATAATACTTTAGCGATCGATGGCACGTAAGCGTTTGATATGACGAACCGTTTATCAAAGTAGCTTGCCTATCATTTCCGAATCCGAGAATACAGAGTAAAGCTTTTACGGAGCGGATCGTTCGTCGAGTGATAAAGAGTGTGTCGCGCGATTGTAATTAATTTTCGCGAGCAAGTACAAAGACGAAGTCTATGGAAGTATCGGGCGACGGTAAATTCAATTACGAGTAATTTATTGCTTATTATCTTGTTATTCTCTATGTATAAAATGAGCCGTTTAATTAATTTGGCCGCGCAACAATCTTTTCACCAAGTATTTTAAATGTTGCTCTAAGTCGATTTTTTAATTTCATTAATCGGTGATCTGAATTAATAATTTCTTTCTGCGATGTATATTGAAATAATGCACAATCATTGTGGCATTAGTTTAACGATTACGACGGATATTTTTAATATTAATAAAACTAATTTAATCTATTATGTCCATTGCAATAATAATGATATTGACGAATGATAATGTTATATAACAATAATTAATAGCCTTCCATAATAGATTCTATTATTTTCGATGCATTATGCGTGTGAACTGTCCTTTATGGGATTTCTTTTGTTTCAATGTATTACGTGGCTTATGAGAGTGTTTACGATAATAATTATTTTATTTCGGCAAATATGTTGTAAACTACTATCGCGGCTCTCTTCCGCTCGCGTACATTCATGAGAAATTAAAGACCCGCCAACAATTTCTGACTATTGTGCTGCAACAGTTTTCAGTGCATTTGTTGCAAAGACACGCAATAATAATTCTCATTACGATAATAATATTGCAACTTTAAAATAAATATTAATGGTGTTTATTCACACATCAACATATCATTTATTTTTATCGAAATTATTAATTCTTTGGGGAAACTGCAATCACCGCGAATAACAAGAGTAATACCGGTAACGTGTTACATATTAACAATGCTTTCTATCGGTAATTTCAGGATATTAATAATACATTTTTTCCTATATTAACAATTGATGTTTAATATGAGTTTCCAAGCGCGCTTTCCAGATTCTCTCATCAAATACAGTGCTAGTTCTGCGGGAATAAGAAACGAAGCTATTATCATTTCAATTTTTAGTTTCCATTTCTTGAACGAGCTCTCACGTTTCGGAGTATTGTGCATTTCCATTTCTATCATAAGAAACGTACGGCGGCGTAATTTCGGCTAATGATCATTTACAAAGATCGAAAATTAAACGTGTATACTCCGAGGAGACTTTCGGTAAGATAAATTACACAAAGAATTCATTGAAGAGCACGTGGAAAAAGTTTAATCTTATTATACATACAATGTAAATTTACGAAGAAAATTCAATACTGCCGCGCGCACGGTGACTGCTTACAGAACGTTGGATTAACCCTTTCTCGGATTTTTCAAATTCCTCCGACGTCCGTCTCGATCTAACTTTGTTCAAATCTGCTTGAGACAACAACGTCGTTCAAACTCGAGAACGGCGATTCCCGGGCTCGCGAAATAAGTTCCAAATAATCGCCGTCCGAGCGATCCACGGAGCGTAGCGCTTTCTCCGTTCCTCTCTCCCTGTCTTTCCGTTAGGAAAATGTTCCGCATAAAACGAAAAATTCTGGAATGTCGTATTCCGGTACGCCGGAACGCCGACGGAATCCTATTCGGGAAGTTACGACACGCGGAAATAGAGACGAGCGACTCGCAGGAAAGTTAACTTTTCGCGCGTGTTACGCGCGGCACGCTTGCGCTGGGATATTTCTTTCGCGCGACAGTTTCCTTTTCGCTAAACCCGCTCGTAAAATCACCCCGGCGCGGAGGCGGGTGGACCGTTCCCGGTTACGACTCGAAAATTGGGTCTCCCGCTGACGTCAATGACGGGAGACGAGCGGGAAAAACACGGGCGAGCGATCGACGACGGGCCACGAACGTGCGATCGAAGCGGGCTGCTGACCTGCGACGTCAGCGGGGACATGTGCACTTGCTTGTAAATTTAGGATACGGAATCGAATTACGCTTCCCTCGGAAGCTCTGGGACTAGCGAGCGGCGAGTTGCATGCTGTAAAGAGCGATGGACCCCTCTGTATAATTGAAAGTTAATAGCAATGGAATAGAAGCGTGATGGCATTTTAATTAATTTTCTCCTTTTCGTAACAGAAAATTTAATACTAACACTCGTGCGACAAGTAAATAATATAAATTGCACACGTTCCACAGAAATAGAATTGGAGAAGCTATTTTTATTTCCACGAAATTATCCAAGGGAGATTAAAAGTAAAATTTAATTTCTAGTTAAATCAATTGTTTTTTTTTTTTTCTATTCTTATTCGTGTATCTAATGTACAGATAAATATAAGCCATCAATTTTGCAGCACGTGCGTAAAAAATGTGATTTATAGAAGCAACGAGTGAACGCAGACCGGTTTTAATCTTACAATTAAACGTCATTGATCGCGCGTAAAGATATTTGAACATTAGCCCAGTCGCCGTATTGTATAATTCACTGTATCGTATTCCGACACAGTAGCTGGCTCGAGCGTTTCACAAGGTATTGCGTAAGCGAGCTTTCTATCTAATAGACGATAAAGACGTAGCTGACACAAGCTGAAACCGGTTCAGCCCCTTATTGTGCCACCCGCCGTAACAATTTCAGTATTACGCGATCAAACGACGCGGTGTAATGCAGCGGCACGATAACCGTACTGTTTCAGTTTCAACCGGCATCGAATTAACACGAGAGAATTAAATGTAAAATTAAGCGTATTGCGGCGAGCGTTTCTGAATTACGAACCTTTAAAAACATGCAGAAATTAAATTTAATATTTTGCGGGAGGGGAATTCACTTCGCCCTGTGATCTTCTTTCTCGTTGTATCGTGGTAATCAAGGAGAGCTAATGTTAAAACTGGATCTTGTCACGACCAACGTCAGTTTAGAATACGAACGCGGGATTTAATACGACATTTCTTATAGATACATTAAAAAAAAAAAAAAAAAAAAAAAAGAAACAATCTCGACGTAAACGAAGATATAATCTGCTCCATTGAATGCAACTTCCGATGAATCCCATTTATTTTCCATCATTTATTTCCGACAGCACGTCTTGTTAGCCGATATTACGCGTATCTCGTCGGTATCAAGCTGCCCGTTAACTGATTGCGAGATTTTTAATTCGCATTGCCGACTATTCTCGTTCAGAATGTGAAATTGTAATCGCTTAAATCCGGATGCGCCTGGTTTCCGCTCTTTCGCTGCGTGCGTTTAGTTTATCGCGTATCGAGAGGTACACGGTATCTCCCTTTCGAGATTGTCGAAACGTTAATTTTAAATATCGTGGAGCATCCATCGAGAAGCGAAGGGAAACATGATTTATATGTGTGATTTACGTCGGTAGCGTAACTCATCCATTAGCCGTCAGTGCGCGCACGCGTATCGCAAGACTTTGCATTAAATTCGCCGGAGTAAAAAATGTAATATCAGCGGGATAGTATTTTTCATGGAAGAGATATTCGAGATTATCTGGACGTGAAACAATTTAGCAATTCGCGATGTGAAAAATTACATGCCCGGCCCTCTCGCAAATCGGCCATCGACGATCGATTATGAAATTCGGAAAAACGCGAGCATATTGCATCAGCCTTTCGCTTCGCGCGTAGCACAACCCGGAATGACTATCTCTATAGACACTGGACGTGCTGATATTAATTGCATCTTGTCGATTTTGCGCTCGCAGTTTTTCCTTTTTGCGACGATCTGGAAATAGTTTTCCAGAGTGGAAGAGAGAGAAAGAGAGATGCCCGATAGATGTTCGATGAAAAATTCGAATTTATGTTGTTTCCTGCTGATGCATAGGATGTGTTCACAGATCTGGACGATGCGCGGAAAACATGGGGGGGGGGAGGGGGTATCGAGCAGACGACCGACGCGATCTTTCATTTTTTTTAATTTCGTCTGCATTTCCACGCGCATACATATCGTACCGTTTTCGCGGGAATAACAAGCCTGTGCTTTTGTCACCCAGACTCCGGCGAAGTTCGCGAAAATATTTATCGCTTCGGGATAAAAGGGAATATCACGGTTCGCGGTCGAAGAGAATAATGACGAATATTTTTGCATTTGCATACTGCACTTTTATTTACAGAGCTGAGCTCGCGTGACCGTGGAAAAGTGCACCATGTCCGGAATCAAAATTTCCCGTATCTGTTTCCCAATGAAGCCCCGATTCCGCTTCAAAAAGTTTCTAAAAACGCCGGTATTTTTGTCCGGACTATGGTATTTCCTGACTTACGTAATTTGTGAGAGGCAGAGGAAGGAAAAAAAAAAATGCCGCGTCATAAATCGATCTCGACCTGTCAATTTCACACATAACGTGCAACCGCCATACGTTTGACGGCTCAATCGTTAAACGCGATTCCGTAAAAACTGGAACTTTAAATTAAATAACTCAAGTCGCAAGTCATGATATATCTAGACTACATTTTCACCGCTCGCGTCTCGTTATCTGTAAATTTTTGCTTAAAGTTCATGTAAATGTTGCACGCTGTTTATCATCATTGTCAGTTTATCACGTATATACTTAAAAAAAAAAAAAAAAAAAAAAAGTACGTTAATCAAAGCACGATCGACTCGTCTCTTTTACGTTCGTAAGATTAGTGTGACTTCGTTTAAGTAAACTTGGAGACTTGCCAAATAAAACACCCTCAAACGTTGCACTTTGCTGTCTTAACAAATCGTTAGACAAAGAATATTTCGGTAACGTCAAAGAAATATAATCAAGCAGTTCTGAAATTCGTCTTGATGAGTACGTCATCCATAATTAATCAACGCATCTCGTCTAAAGGGGAAACGGACCACGCCCACCGTAGAGTCGATAATTTTAGCGTTACGGTAACAGGTGCATAGCAACGGCATTAACGGTCCGTGGCAATAGATCTACGTCGGATCTCCGAAATAGAAGCGTTCTCGACAGTTCGGCGTCCGTTTCGGGTTTACGCTAAGGAGAGGCAACTGAATACACAGCTAGGCGGCGGTCGTTTGCTCTCAGTGTGTCGGTCTCGAGTTACCGGTACTGGTCGGACGCGAATACGACGTTCGTCGTCTCCGCGAATCTCGAGGAAATCACTTTCGAGGCACAAAGAGAGAGAGAGAGAGAGAGAGAGAGAGAGAGAGAGACAGAGAGAGAAACGGTGAGGCGCAAACGTCTCGTGTCCATACGCATTAAGATGAATTCCCTCCGTAGCATGCAAGTGAGAACGACGCACCGCTCGTCGCGGCTCTTTTACGCGCGCGGCCGATACCGAAATAGCGGAGAATGTCTTTCGTTTTGCGCTGAACCGGGTACGCCACGGCGTGCTAATGGAATGCGAAAGTATACCGTGCGCGAGCACCGTTATTATCGTGCGTTTTGTTATTGCCGTTGCGCGCGCCCGGATCCGTCATACATGGTTTTTCATGCCTCTCATGCCTGCGCCCGATACGCTGCTCATAATTAATTATAATCAGGTGGCTTTTGAAACTGCGCGGAACTTGAATTCGAAATGCAGAATTGCGGTAACAAGAGTAACAACAACAACTGATATTTGACTGAAATAATATTGAACGTTTTATCGAAACTGGCACGTGAGCCCTGGTAGCGACGTACAAAGTGAAACGGATATCTAAAAAATATATAATTGTTCCCGCACGAGCGCTTATTAAGTTATTTATCTGAAATGCAAATTTACAAAGGGTATATAATTATTTGCACGGGACATGAAGCAGAATGGAGTGCTTTCTCCAAAAGAGAGCTCCCCCGCGCGCGGACGTACTCTTCATTTTCGACTTCCGCGATCAAGACGTGACCTCGAACTGCTAGCTCCATGACGTTTAACCGTCTGGCAAACACAACATGTATAATTTTCTGAGCCGAGATAGTAAGCGCGGTGTCGAGTTGCTAAGCTAAACGGTCGCTCGGGCCGTAAACCCTTTTTCATACGATCGCGGAAGCTTGGTGCAACGATTCGTCGTAACCCCGATTCGGTGCATCGTGCATTGAACCTCGACGCGCCTATCTTTTCCACGCGCATTTTCGCCAATATCCACGCACGCATTCAAAAGAAATATAATTACGTCAATTAATTGAAAATGAGTTAAAGGAATTAATAATTAAACATTATTTGCGGCGACATCGTAGCAATTATAATTACGTACAAAACACGTTGGTGCATTGTGATTTTAATAAGGCAAAAATACGTTTGATAATTTGCGTTTTACGCAGGCACATTGAATGAAAAACAATAAATTGTCGAAACAAATTAAGTTTGGGCTGCGAGATAATTTGTTTTCAAGAACGGGAGAAAATTCTTTTTTTTTTTTTTTCTCTGCTGCTCAGTTTTTTAAAGCAGATGTCCATTTAAAAGAGAAAGAGGGAGAAGGAGAGAGAGAGATTACATCTTTTGACGGACGAGACAGTTAAGTGCGAGGAAAATGCAACCGGGGAGCTTCGCGACAGTCACTCGGCTTTCGCCACGTGGCGAGGCACGCTCACACTTGACAGCTGCGGTCACGCGATACAGCATTGAGGAAGGTCAACATAGAGGAAGGCGCGTTCGACTGCGAGCGTAGGTAGGCTCCCGCTTCGCCCACGGCGCTCACCGAGCGAGACGCGCAAGCTACATGCAGTATCCACGCGCTCTTTAACGCGAGTGCACTCCTGCTCGCGCGAATAATCCTGTTATCTGACTCTTATACGTCCTCTTGTCGTTATTTTTTTTTTTTTTCTTTTCTTTTTCTTTCAAAGGATGCGATTCCGTTACGAAAAAAGAAAAAGATTTAATACGAACGCTGTGGGCCGCGGGCGAGTATCAATTACGAGGACCGTATTAATGTGCCGTGGACAGTGATTAGATGAGAAATGTACGAGCGGTTAGTTTCTCGATGAATCTTTCAGTGGCAATGCGTAGTCGCACGGAGATTGTCGTAACAGAATTGTTACAGCTTGTGTGCCTTTGACAGCGTGTGTGTGTGTGTGTGTTTTTTTTTTATTTTTAGAAACTAATATTGATTATTAAATAGCAAATAATAATATAGTTTGTCTATTACAAAAGCAGCAAAATTTTTTTTCTAATTATTAATTTTAATTTTTTTGAAAATAATGAATAGAGTATTTTAGACTATTCTAAATTTATTTATGTAATTAGTGATCGCAGCGAGCTGATGTACAAGGCGTGTTTGACCGTTCGGTGACTTTAATGCCTTCACACCTGCACATGACTAATCCGTAACTACTTATCGCAGAAAGTAAGTTAAAGTGGTACGATACACGTTCTGGGTTAATCTCTTTCTCGATCTATTAATTCTGTGACACTCGGAACTAATTTGTACTTAGCGAGGAAACTTCATTAAATACTGGACGTCCTGAATTATTCCTATTAGAATTCTAGCTGGAGTATATTGAAATTATATCGAAGTACGATTTATTTGAAAATTTTAGAGATAAAGTTTCTCGTTTATTTCTTCGATACTTAAGAATTATTGTTACGTCGATAGTCTTATTAACGGCAAATTGATTCGGCACTGATTGAGAACGCAGACGGCGAGTGTCCGGTGTAATACATCTCTCGCCCGGAGTTCTCCATCCGAATAATCCTATTGTTCACGAACATCTCTGCTGGGCTTTCGATCGACGTATCGACTCGATATTGTCCGAGCACTGTATTTCGTCCGGCCGTATCGCCGCGCCGGTGCCGCGTAAATTTTGTCGGAACAATGTTGAACGCCCGGCCGTTGTCCCAAATGATTTATTGACGTGTCATCGTCTTGATTCGCGACGTACGTGCAACGGCAACGCGTATCGAGCACGTAAACTCGTTTCTCTCCCGTGCGCGACGAGAGTCGGCGCGAATACCGCGCACGTCGGTATGCAACACGAGTGCACTTTTACTTACGAATAGATTGCATTGAGAAGCAACGCGACGTGAGAGAGGTGATCAGCCAGACTTCGGGATCGTCTATGGCCGCGAATAAAAATCGAGTGTCTAGTTGGATCCGATTGAGAAATCTGTTATTGGCATTTAGTAATTCCGGGAACGTTCTCTTCGTCGAAATTCTCTGTATTATTTAATCCCTTGTGTATTTAAGATTTAATATTTTCTATCTACGCTAGGTAAGGATTTAACTCGCTATAATTTTCAGAAAATTAACATTTCGGGGTAACAAAAAAAAAAAAAAAAAAAAATATATTTAAGTACAAAATTCAGTTTAAGACGAGACATTTAAGCAGTCGTAAATTAACAAAGTTTCATTAACATTAATAACATTATTGAAAATGTATCGGTGGTTAAACATTGACGAGGTGGCATACGCTATTGCACCAATTGCGATTACGTCAATCACGTAACAATGACGTGTGTGATACGTTGAATCCAGATGGCATTTCTCGTACGACTATTGAATTTTCGCGTGCTTTGAGTTGATACAAAATTATACATACGTGTATATCGGCCGGCAATATGCGGCGTTTGATCGATAATTTTCACATGCGTAACGATATGTCGACGTTACGCATAGGCGCAATGCAACGTGACATTCCGAGCGCCGCCGCATTGGAGCGGGACGCAATATCTCTGTTTAATCAGGCATTTCGATATCGCGGATTATACACGGACTGCACGCGCACACATCCGCGAATCAATCCACGCGTGCGTGCGAGAGCGACCGGTTTCGATCGGGGCCGTGTGTTCTTGCGGATCAGCAAGATCGATATCGCGAACGCCATCGTCACGGATTACACGTTCTATCGTGTAATTAAACGAAACGACCTCCACTAATTATGTACTCGAGTAACCGTTAAAATTACGCCCGATTGCCGCTAATACTTTATAGACATCAAGAGAAGCGCCTGGTTTATTTGCATTAACCTAGTTCCGTTCGGTTAAAATTTAGTTATGCGAAAAGTACTTCCATTCATAGGTTTTAATCTGCGAATATTAATTTCTTTCCCAAATGCGCTATCATTTATCTCCGCTTTCACGACGTTTATTTTACATTAAAGTAATTAGAAAATAATTTCAACACATTAATTCATTAGAATATAATTCTACTTATTTTATATATATAAAAAAAAGATCTTTAATTACTTTCGGTATATATATACGTATAATGTAACTTTCATTCTTTGTAAACGAACGCATTTGTTTAGTTTCGCGTTACTTTGTCACGCGTCGCGTATGTATAATGTTACGTTGTGTTAGACGCGAGTTTTGCATTAAAACCGACGCTTTTCCGGAGCTCAACGAGAAGCGCCGTAGTTTTCACGTGAAAGCTTTCGAATCCTGTTTAGATTTCGTCGTGACGACCGAGAGTCCACACAACCGCCTGGCTATTTAATTTGCGCATACATGTACGGGATCTTGTTATGTGAGTGGCTCTTGGCTAACTTGCATCGTTAGTCGAGATTTTCGTGCGTGTAAAGGTCGCCGCAAACAAACAGGGAAACCGTTGCAAAGCCGGTATTGCACAAAAGGGAAAATTAGTGGCGCCGTTTAATTTTCTGCCGTGCTATATTACGCGACAAGTCTGCTCGCGACAATAGATTAAAATAATATTGTCTCTTGCTGAGAAATCATTAGCGAGAAGAGTTGTTAACTTCTTAATAAACGCTTGGAAATTAAATAACTTCCACGTTTTGCTGCTTTATTCTCAAAAAATAATTAAAAAGAAATAAGGTGTATATTTTATTACGTGAATATGTTATTTTAAAGTTATTGATCTTAAATTCCAAAAATTTTCAGCGCGTGAATCTTTGAGTTTCGAGTTCTGCGCGCCGTTGGATTTTTTAAATTGCCACAGATAATTTAATTCCCGATTTTTCAGTTCTTATCGGTGACCCTTTTTTTTTTTTTTTTAGATTCTGATAATTACTATTTGAACAAGTATCCGCGATCTTTGCATATCTTAAACGCTAATGTATTCGTCGAACGAAGAGCTTGACGTTGCGTAGTCACACAGAAATCGAGACTAATTGATTGGTATTTAGATGAGAGTGCAGTTTCGTGCGTGATCGTGCAACTTTAAACGATACATGCAAAATTAATTAGCCGTGTGATTCTTCTTTCATAGTCAAATCAAGTCCATTCAACGTAATTTGCAATTCAGAACTTTAGAAGACTTTTACGTCTACTTTTTTAACGTCTAGGTTAAATTCTTTATCATCTGGCAATAATTACGTTAAGGATGAGAGAGACGGAATAAAGTAGTAAAACATTTTTGTACGTAAAATATGAATATTTGAAATTTTTATTCGCGGAGAATGTTAATTAGTGCTCGCGCGGTATTATCAATAGCGGCGTAATTAATAATTGCGAATTGTTTATTTTAAACGTAACGCTCGCGATGCTGCGCTTGTTAATATATCTCCGGTAACAAATTAACAATTAGCTGGCTGCAAAAATTGAGGGTGAGTTGAAATTAATTTTTGCAATCGTCGCGCGTACGGGAAACGGAACAAAAGGTGCAATCTACTTTATCAGGCCTTTGCTTAGTTCTTATCAGGCCAGCGGAGAGTATATTCCGCTTATCGGCGCGCAGATTAACCCGCTGCCAGCCCGCGAGAATGCATAATTCTCACGTCTGGAAATTTGCTCGGCCGCTTTGTGCCTGCAATTATCGTGACGTTATTACGCGTAGTCGTTCATCACAGTATAGTTATTATTTGGCAAGATAACGAGCTCGTTAATAACGTTATTCCGTCAGCGAGACGCGTACCAGTGACAACCGATGGCGATAATAGCAGCGTGTACATTGCCGCGGGTGGACAACCTTGATTCTGGGTGCAATCTCTTCTCGGAAAAGCAAGTTTCGACTGCGGCACGGCCGCAAGTTTCGCGGATCGGCGACGAAGCGTTTTCGAGCGGAATCTTGCTGCGCCGCGCGTTCCCATAAGGTACTTCTCGGAAATGCTTTCGACCCGCACGCAATTTTGCGTCCAAGTTTCTCGTTAGCCCGCCGTTTTGCGAGGACGCGTTGATTATTCGGCAACGTTTCGCACAGCGGCTCTACCTCTCGCTGCATCCACTTTAATAATAGCATGACGGTGGCCGTACCCGTCGTTGAATTATAATGCCGCGTTACTATCCGAAAGTGCGCTACGTATTTTCCGAGATGTTCCCTTCTTCCGTTTCTCTCGTCGTTCACTTCATGAATTTAACAGCGAAAAGGTATTAAAAATTATCTTTGATGTAAAAAATTATATTTTATTACGTTACGCGGGCAATATAAAGCTGTTAGTTAACTTAGTAACCGAGTATTTGATAAAAGTTGAATACTCATTAGTTTTATAAGAAAATCCTCTTGCGCGCAGCCACATTTTCAGTTTATAACATTCATTTTTATTAAATCCTCTTTATTTTCTTCTCTACCTTATTTAATAACGAGATGTACTTTGCAGTACCATTTTGTAATACTATCTCGTAGTACTATGCTCTTACCAGCATTAACATGAGCAAAATTTCTGCGTTGGAACATCTAAACTCACATTCGTTGACTATGCATTTTCAGCCATTACACTTTACGTTGCGCGAAGAGTCCTTACACCGTTCCTTTTACTCTGGCATATTTCAAGATGCGAACGACGCGATTGACATTTTTCATTTAATTTACGATTTCTAATAATAAAACTTTTTTTTAATTTTTTTTATACCTTGAATTATCAAAAAAAAAAAAACTTAGTTTTTTATTTTGATTTAAATATTCTTGAACTTTTTAATTAATTTCATCGATTAATTATTTATTTGATCGTATTACATTTTAGCGAAAAATTTTATATAAGTAAACTTTCATTAAAAAAATACTTGAATTTATTTTTAATATTTTTGATCGTACAGTTCGATCTTGTTAAAGATCCCAAGAGATCTGCTGACGACTCCGGGAACTTTACAATTACTCAGTTTGAAGTCAGCTTAAAGCTCGACACGCTCCGGACGACGATTCGATTTGCAGATACAGTATTCGCCACCGTTATAGCGACGTGCTGAAAAGTTGTTACGCGTATACATTCGGCCAAGCTGACTACTCGCAAATTGGAGATGAAACTTCGTTTTATGATTTCCTAAAAGCGGTCGTCATATAAGTACGATTTCCGACCCCGATCATTTCTGAAATTGCTGTTTTGCCATAATCCGCGCGTTCGTACCAGTCGCGATTATTCAGATTTATATCGAAACGGCCGTTCAAAGATGAAGTAAAAAGTGGCTCCTAAAAAAAGTCGGACGTACCAGAGTTTTATAAGCCAGAGAAATAAAAATGTATCCTGATCGAAGCGATTTTAAAAGTGGAAAGTAATTTCAGTTAATAATTAATTTAGCTAATGCAAATTTCGTGAAAATAAATTAATAAAAAATTTGCATGTCGGAAGATTGAGAAGAGCTTTTTTTCAACTTTTTTCTTCTTTTTTTTTTTCCCCCTATGAAACGATGTCATATCGTTGTTCGGTTTTATTGAAACTTGCGATATATCATAGCTTTAGCCGGCTTATCGAAATGCAGTATTCGCAACGGAATGGATAACGAGGAGTGAATGGTCGAAAGCATTCGATGCAAAGTCAACATGCTTCGAGGTTTACGTCAGCGGTATTCAACGTCGAGTTTTCCGTATTGTGTCGCGCGCCGTTCTCCAACAATTGCGTCGTGTAATTTGCGACCGTCTCAGCTGACGCTCGATTACCGCGCTTGAATCGTGCTCGAACTAAACATTGTGTGATGCCATCGAGATAAATTAACGTGAGTTTACTTGATTTAATTTTCGCGGTTATGCGTTAGAAATTTAATTACTTCCGAGCGAAATATATTTGCGCGACTAGTAGTGAGTAATATTAATGGGAAATATTTCCTTTTCACGATAAAATAAAAGAGTTTATCTCGTGATTTTCTTATCTATTTTTAAATCTCTATAATCGAATTTCATATTGACACTTCGCGCAAATACATTTAAAATCCGTGTTTGCGGTGCAGTCACATACTGTAAGTAATTTGAATACGATGGGCGATTATTTACACTTTAGCGGGCAGAATAAGAGGAATAAACGGCTATTTAGGTCGGGATATAAAAGATAATAAGAATTGACATTTCTTACGCCGTTCGTATATGACACGTTGTCGGCGAAACAGATTTCTAGTACGTTTCTTATCGACATCTGGTTTTGTCACGAGAGCACGAAGGATGTCGGATACATCTGGAAGCGTCGCGTGACGATGCGATAATCATTATACTCGGCCGTTCCGGCCGCAATTATTCCATAGCGTCCTGGAAAATTGGCCGGGCCATCGTAGTACATCTCGTTACTTCGTCGTTAGTTTGTCTCGAGGCGATAGTTAACCGTTAGAACGCGTTTTACCACGCCCGTTCACGCTTTCGCGATTTCATCTTGCCATCGTTTAGCCTTGCGCGTCGGGCGAAGTCGGTGGCTTGTAACGATCGCAATTTTTCGAGCGGCTAATATCGCCATTAGCAAAAATAACGAGTCATCGAAAAGCCGCGATGCGAATCGCAAACGGTCTCCGCGATTCTATCTACGTACATGGGTAATGTTGTTTACCGGAAGGCAACGCATAAAGATCTCCGTGGCGAAGTAAGATTATTTACCTGGCGTTCAAATCTTGACGTGACTTTTTTTTTTTAATTATTATAATTAAAAGTTGTAAAAAAAATTATAATTGTATAACCAACGTACTAAATAGAAATGGTTATTAAATGTATACTTTTTTTTTTTAATTTAGATATTTTATTACGCTTAACGTAACTACTGAAAATATGATACATTTCGAATGGAAAAATACGAAGGAAAAGTAACGAGAGATCTGAAATACAGAAGTGATGTTAGCACGGAAAATTTTTAATTCTGAAATTTTCCATGTCGGAACGTATTTTCACTCGTAACGATCTTCGCGAGGCGCATCTCGTGCGCGCACGCCTCCCGATTACGAAAGGCGAATACGAATTTCATGCAGGTGCATCCGCGATACGTCCTGCGAGACTAATTGAGGCAACGTCCCGGCGAACGATAATCGGGCCAATTAATTTGCCGCGAGTCGCGACCCGCGATATTGCGCCGCGCGCACGCCGAGAGAGACAGCCTTTGACGTTTTCGCAGGTGGTTCGATGACGGCGTATGAGCTTTTGTGTGCTCATCTGTTTGCAGACCTTGCTCATCCGACCGACGTAACGCTTATTCGGGCGGGCTAGTATTTGCGCGCGGCACTCGCATTCAACACCGTTCGCAGCTAAACATCGGCGATGCGTCGCGATTAGAGAGAACGACGGAATTTAACGATCTTATCGCCAACGACCAGACAGAATGCGCGACGACCGTAAATACGCCGGTATAAATACATACGCGTTGCTAGTTCGCGCACAACGCGAGTAATTAACCGTGTGCTATTTATTGAACATTCGATCGAGACGTTAATATTGCGAAAATCTTGCCGAGGGATCGCTACGACGAAGAACGCAGGGAAAATTAATATACCGGAATTCGCACTTAACTTTCAGCACATAACTTTCGTTACGCTGATAAAAGGAAATTGCGGATATCGATTTTCATACACCAATAAGATAATACTGCATGAAATTTGTAAAGTTTCGATAGAGATGATAAATTATTTTCTTTTAATTTAAGGACACTTTTTTTGAGCCTGTATGTTTATCGTTATCGTAACTATTAAATAATTAGAAATAATATTTTTGTATCGCGTGCGCTCCAGGACGAGATTCAGTTGGGTCAGTGAAAAGTTAAAAAAAGAGTCGAGTACATCTGGCCGAAACGATTGCGCCAGATTTGTCTTAAACGATAGAGTCTCTCGTAGGATATTAGGATCCCGAAGAAAAGTTCCCGATATAACTTTTTACTACGGCAGCTGGCACAAGCGCTTGAGAACTTTTCTGCGAAATGTTTGTCTTTAAGCGAAGTTACCGTTTGTTCTGCGATATCTACGCTGCATGGTGGAACATAAGTTTTCCGTAAAACGCGATGATTTCATTTCTCCACGTATATAACCGTATTATCAGCACATTATCCGTCTTCGCGAACTCGTCCGATCGTTCTTATCTCTCGGATACAATAAGAGCTGATTATACCTTCCGAGAAAATTACGAGTAATGGGTAACAACGAAATCGAAGAGATACCCCTGAGATATAATTAATTTCGGTCAAATTAACATTCGGAATACTAAAATTTCGGAACACGAACGGGTCAAGATAGATTGCTAGCGACGGATGAAGTGGAATCTTAATAAGAATCTCCGGGGGTATTCCCACGGCGGGCTGGATGGAGTCAGTTCGGGCGTTATTTATCCTCGCTCGTACTCCATTGTTACCTCAATTTTGCGCGCGAGAGAAAATTATTATACTCCGGGCGCGATAAAGCCGGCTGCGCGGGAGAAGAATGAAATTTTCCTTTCTTATTGAGACGCCGGTAATTTCCTCGGCGTCTTTGGCCGCCGCGGTTCGTTTTGATGCATCGTGCTCATTGTTTCTCGCGGCGTGTACGCGATAACGTTATTAGATTAGCAACGGCTGCGCGATCGCGGACGGTCGTTTCGTTGTTTCCCTCCGCGAAAGAAAACCGCGAGGACATCGCCGCTGCGAGGGCACGAACCATTTACAGCTACGGGAACGGGGGCAGAAATTTCTGGGCCGGAATAAGCGGATTTTGCGGGAATATTGCGTTACGTACGGACTTGGACTTGAAAAATCTTACGTTAGCTACTGTGCGCTTCGCGTCCTGCTCGCGCTTGGGTTTCACCATGGAATCTCTGTAATTTTTGCCCGACTTCTCTCACGCGAGTGTATTTCATTTTATATCTAAATTTGTGCCTCAGCATCAAAAAGCCGTCGACTGAATTCGCAGTATATTATGAGTTTATATATTTTAAATAAATATTCATAAATTTAATTTGTATTATTTATGTAAATCGTGCATTACGAAAATTTAACATTAAAACCCTTTGAGAATTTGTTCATAAAATGGTTAATATTTGATACAAATATAGTATTCCAAAACGAAACGGTAGAACGCAATGCTTAAAAGGCAAAACCTGTATAATTTAATTTAATTAAAATCAATTGATTTTGAAAATTAATGCGGAATGTCGCACGGGACTAGAATAGTTGAGAACGGCTTAGGATTCTAATTTTATTCGTGAGATCTACAGATATTTTTATTAGAACTTATTTTCTTTGCGTTTAAACCACGCGATTGTTACTAATAAGTTTCTCACAATTAAATCTCGCGTAAAACTAATAAAATACATCAAATGCATCGCGTCGAAAACTTTTGAATAAATATAAAATAATAAATTCACAATTTACTACTCTGTAATTACGTATACAACTTTTCACGATAACGGTAACAAAACCATTTATGACAGCAATTATTTCTCCTCAGCGAATTATTACAAACTCACAAATTATTTTCGCGGCTACTGACGATTCCGCGAAGAAATTTTACTGTTAATTAGAAAACTTCTTACCTTATCAGCGACGTAATCTGTTTTAATTTCCTGTTAAGCTTTTGTTCACGTTTCGTCGCGACGTTATTAAGTTAAGCGGCCGGACGAAAAGAAAGTCCCGTTTCCACGAGAGACTGGATTCGCGAATTGGCATTTTACAAGTCTTACAACGCGTGCAGTTACGATTGTTCGCGCGGGTTTAAAGTTACGCCCAACGTGACGATGATGACACCGTTAGAAGCGAAATTTCTGTCAGAGTTGTAAGATCGAAACCGTAAAATGTTTTAAAACGTTGTAACGGAGGGATATGGCGGGCACGTAACTACGTTACGCTGTCGCGAAGCAACTTTGCGAGGTACGCGAGACATACACGCTTTTCTATTTTTCAGCGGCGGAAATATAAATCGGGAACTCTTTCACTTTTGTATCGCGCGTCTTTCGATAACTTCTCATCGCGCATGTTTTCCCGCGATATTAAAGTTTTCCTCGCAATTTTCGAACTTCGGCGCCCAAATGCAATCGGCTGCCGTTGAATTTTTGAAAGGTCACACATCTTTTTCGAGAACCCAGATGCAGCGAAGATATTTTCTTTTAATATAAATTTCTTTATAAATTTTAAAATTTAGGTATCAATGCGAACAGATTTTACTTCCGATATCTAAATGCCAACTTTATTTAAATTGCACCTTGTGCAAGCTGTGTTACCAGCTCCGTTGGGGACAGCACCAAATTTCCGGGTCGAACTAACTAGATCGTCAAGCACGTTTTCGTGAACCGGCGAACGAAGGATATTCTCTTCGGGGTGCGGTAGCGCCGAGTTAATTAGGACTGTCCCAAAGGATGGAAAGGGAGTCGAACGAATTTGTAATTTCCCAGATTATCTTCCGTTGCAACCGTCTTTAATTGCCGTCCGTTACACGTGGAATTCCGGTACACGCAGTTTTAGGCGAATAAAATTTATTGAAAGAATCGATTAAGATCTTCACCAACAATGCATATTTTACTTATGAAATAATTACGTAGGCATATTTAAAGGCCGCAAAATTTTTAAGCAGCAGCTAAGTATTATTAATTAATTTTAAAATAAAGGAAAATTTATTTGACGAATATTATGAAATTCTTAAGTAAATTCTTCAGTGCCATGACAATTTTAGAAATATAAATAAGTCGATATGAGTAACGTAATTAGGGTCGTTAAAAGAGACAGGCATAGCGACTAAATTGCGTAATGCACATTACATCCGTAATCTTCTAGAAAATCTTCACCTTCTCCTTCACCTTCTTCTCTTCATTGTTGCCTGGCGGAGTATTGCGCTCCCCCGGGCCCGAACTTTATGAGCTTGCCCTTGTCTTTTCCCGACTCGCTATCACGGATAGAAAGCCCCCGAAATTGGATTATCCTTTATATCGTGTTCCTACACTACGTCTATGAGAAGAAGCCGAGGCGCGCGTAATTCCGTGCCTCGTTTCTGCACGCTGTCTTTGAAACGAAGACATGGATCCATATACATACAATAATGATTAAATGGAATGAAATTTGTATGGTAGGAGAAAGATTTTATGCATTTAAATAGATAATACTGCAAATAGAACCGTCAGAATTTTGTTGCCAGAGTTTGTCGACAATATTAATTTTAAATCAAATTGGACTAAATTATTTAACAAAAGCTACACGTTTTTTTTTGCAAGCTAAAATACACGCTTGGATTAATTCAGCGTTTTTTTAAGAAAAAGTATCGAAAGCGAAACGGGGATGATCAATGAGCGCAGATATCCTCTTTAAAGTCCAAAATTATACACGTCGAGTCGCGATCTCGACCTCGTTTATGTAAATTCCAACCTTCCGAAGGCCTCCGCGCCTTGTCTTCCCAAAATGACCTCGTTCACGTTCCCAGATATTTTTAAACGTTTCTCGAACGTCGAACTACGAACTGCCCGCGGCTCAGCATCGCTCTCCAGTCGTTCGTGGATCATCGCACGATTTTTCACAACGTTCCCTCGAGCGCGAATAGTAAACCACCCCCTCGCTTTTTTCAGGTAAACAGCCGTGTAGTTTTCATTGTTTTATTTCTGTAGCTCATTGCCTGATTTGCCGGGGGTGAAAAATTCAAATAAATGTATTTGCTTCGATATTTTGAATCTATTGCCATACGTGCATATACGTAAAACAATGTGTGCGCAAAACTAAGTGTAATTAAATTAAGTAATTGTTTGATTTATAGTAATTGACTTTACGTTTGGCAAATATATTAAAAAAAATTTGCAAATAATAAAAAAATTATTTTAGGTATTTAAATATTATATAAAAATATAAACTTATTTAATGATTGCCATAAGATTCCGTTCGTAAATGTTTGAAGTAGAAAAGCGAGCAAAAGGTAGTCGATAAATACCGGCTCGTGAACAAGGTGAAAAGTGGTTTTCGCCGCCGATTTACACGAAACAGTGCCAAACAGCAGTGTAGCCCCCAGACATCTTTTTCGATTGTCCCAATTTTACGCGAGCGTGTTGTAACGCCTGACTGAATCGTGTCGTTTCGTCACCAGGAATATATTCTCATTGATTTTATAGATTGCTTTTTACGTAATACTTAAATTCTTTCCTATGTTCACGATCTCTTTATTTTCGAAATATGTTATTAGCTTTATGCCCCATGGTATACAACTTATTAAAATATTTTCATGTACCCATTATCTTTTTTTTTTTTTTTTTATTTTTTTTTAATATAAATACAAGATTAATTTTTAGATAACATTTTATTGAATTTTTCTTATAAAACATTTCATCAATTTTGCGATGAACTGTAACAAGTTTAATTGTGAACTGGATTGTGAATCGGCAAATTTCATTTATAACTCGAATACCATCGAAATTTAATTTTCTCAATTATTTCTGAAATCGAGTAAAACGAAAGTCATCAATAATAACATTTTACCTATATAAAACTAAGTTAATTTGATTCAGTGCCCGTATAATTTTAGACAAATCTAGTTAGATGGTGAACAATCGCCTAAATAAAGTCAGCTTGTAAAAGAAATAAATCGCGTGCTTAAATAAACAACGTCTAAAACACAAAACATTTTAAAGGAAAATCACGATAATAAACAACATTCTTTTTTTTGTTCTTTTTGTAAAGGATGTATTCGTTTATACGGCGTGTCGAGATTTTCGTAATTAATTAAAGTGCTTCGGAGGTTTCTAATCAATTGACGAGAAAATGGTGAATGTCAAAGACAACGTGAGGTGAGAACGACACTGTGCGTGTGTGTGCGTATCGCGCGATGCCGCAGCGCAAGTTTCACTGCGATTGCAGCAAAGATCGCCTGCCCGATCTCACCAGCGACATGTGCCGGCTGCTGTCCTATCGCAGTCTGAACGGTCTGGTGAGGAATCATCGGTCGGATGCAAACAGGGATCAGAAGTGGCGGCGTGAAGAGGAAAGGTTGTCGGCGGTAGCTGAGGTCAAGGTAGGGAGCTGGCGACCGTGGATGGCCATCGGGGCCATTAAGCTATCGATTCTTAAACGTTGATACGCTCGACACGTCCTACACTCGATCGCGCGACTGATTGATCGTTCTCCTGGTTCTCTCTGACAAACGAGTAAAAAGTAGTACGAGACGAGGATAGTCGGCCGTCGGATGTTAAATCCCATGTATACATGTCATGAATATTAAGAAAAAAAAAAAAAGAAAAAATCGTTTGATTCTTCTATTTTTAATTTGAAGAAAATGA
Source organism: Cardiocondyla obscurior (assembly GCF_019399895.1). Classification (NCBI taxonomy): domain Eukaryota; kingdom Metazoa; phylum Arthropoda; class Insecta; order Hymenoptera; family Formicidae; genus Cardiocondyla; species Cardiocondyla obscurior. The sequence continues at coordinate 1,404,737 of NC_091891.1, read as the reverse complement.
TTGGAAATAAAAATAATTGCGTAACGAAATAAATCCCGGTATGCTTATTCATCGAGTTGTAAATTATAACAATTATTACGTACATTTAATTTAAACGGTAATTTAATTTTATTATCGCGATAGAGTTAGTCTGATTTTTTGACAAGCAAAGTGGCTTATGAAAAGACGCGCGGGTTCTCAATAAAAAAATTATAGGCAATGTGAATAAAGCATTTGAACGGCAAAGCGCGCCGTACGAGCGGAACATTGATCTCACGAGGCAACTGAGGAACGTAAATTCTCTTCTGCGCGACTTGCATGATTTATATGCGACGTTGGATAACGCGTCTCAATCGCGCAATAATAACAAGGAAGTTTCGCTCGAGCTTAAAAATTGAGCATTATCCTAAGTGCATTGCCGTGTTGCCCCGCTTAACCGGCGCGTATCGTGCGCCGCGTTGAAATTTATCCCGGGAAAGTAGACTTCTAAGAATGCACGAATATTACTCTCGATACGCGAAACCTTTACGCGGACTATCGCGTTTTTCGATAATAATATCTACGGGATAAGAGAAACCAATATTACAGTGCTATTTTATTATAACTTTACAGAGCACTCGGCAGGTTTTTAGATAACTATAGTCGCGAGCTGCTTTTTATCGGACCTCTCTCGCAGGTGAATTTTTCTATTTTTTCTTTTAAAGTAATCCCAGCGAAAGGAATAAATAATATTGGTAATCCCGCTCGGATTTTTGTAAATCGTCTTAGCGCGACGCGATTGGGATCGAATTGAACGTCAACGCGCGAAACGCGAAGGAAGGAGAATTAAAGTTACGTGACGCGGTATGGTCTATCGCAATGAAATGTTTGATGGATGTCATGACGGAACGTTTCATCTCAATTACGAGCGCGAGTCGCGTAATTCGATGATACGGCTTGTCGACGCGCGCCGCGGGAGCTGCGTTCGTTCAGATCAATTTTTTTTTTTTCTACCCGCCATCTGTTCGCGGTGGATTTTCTCTGTCCACCATCTTCTCGGTCGGGGACCGATGTTGCGCCGGCCACTCGATTTCCATCACGCTGAACATTGAAGTATTATGCGTCTTCCACTTCGGTGAAACGCGCAGGAAACTCGCGTACCATTTGTTACAGCAAGAAACGGCGCGGGATTGCTGATAGCGCTCTTCACTATTTCCCTTTCACGCGACTCGCGTTTGTGTGCTCTTTATTTCGCGGGGGAACACCCCGGGAAGACATATCCATGTTTCGCGAAACTCCGCGATTTCAAGGAAATATGCGACGCGCCTCGCAGTTCGAAAACTGCTGCTCCAAGTTACATTTTGTATTTCTGCAACATTGGTCCGTAATGATGTTCGGGGGCAAGAGCGAACTAAGTTTGTAATTTTAAAGTCCATTTTACGCACGACTTCATACTTGTGGTGAGTAAATTATGAACTTGCCTCAAACTTATTTCCCCGCTGTAAACCTTATGTATCATTAAAGAGAAATTATTGGAATGCAAAAGTTGCACTTTTCTTTTATACAAGTAATTTTTTAAATGGCACTTTTGCGCACCGGTTCCTTTTTCGGGAAGGTAGAAATCAACGCGAGGGATGTGTAATACAAATACATGGCATATAACTTGAGACAAAATTCAGGTGTTTTGTTTAAAATTCGGTCAAATGGTAATTTTTCACGCCATATTTCGCTGTTAATTGCTTCGTAAGCATACGTGTACGCGTGACGAAACGAATCGTGCCATATGCGTACAGATAACGATCCCCGAACGGTATACCGCAATATCGATCCCCGTAGACTATACTAAGGTGCCGCAATTATCGACGCTGGTTACGTACGCAGCTACCGCGGAAGTAGTTAGGCATTGAAGATGAACGGCAGCGCAGCTGGCGGATGGAGGCGCGCTGAGAGAACTTAGGAACACCCTGTGTAAATCACATCAGCGTTTATGGGGCTGCCGCACCGGTCCCGTCGGTGCTTTTAACGCCCTGGCATGTGAATTATTTTGTTAATTTTCCGCCGGCACGCGGAGGCAGACCATCGATTGTTCCCACCCGCTTACCTCGCCACTTTCGGGAGCATAGTCGAAAGTTGCCCTTCGCTAGGACGTTGCACGCCGGCATTCTCGTGAAACGTCCCATTTTCTCCGGTTATTTTTCGCTCCTCTCGCCTACCAATCGCTACATTTCAATTCATACCGGGCTCGAATGGTTGAAACGGAAAGATTTTTTTTTAAGGAGTATTATTTATTTATACGCAGCCGTATAAATTGGATTAAATTTTTTTTTTTTTTTTAATTACGCTTTCTTTCTCTCGTTTTATTTTTGTCGTTGTTGAAAGCGGTATTTATTAAGTATTTTTTTATTTGCGCTGAGACATTACGGAGGGTAACCAGTAAATTGCAAGAACAATTGTACGTATTCTTTATTTAACGTAACATACGCTATCGCGTATAAAATATATTTGCTCGCTGGGAAAAATTTAATTTAATTTGTTGGTAATTTATTCTCTTACTTTTCGATGTAAACGAGGTAGCTGTTTTTCTTCCATAATTTATTTTCTAAAATAGTCGGTGGCAAAGTGCATAATTTCTAATTTTATCGTCCTTTCTACCGACATGGTAGTAACTTGAAATATTAAATCGTAAATTTCAAGTTTACGCGTAACTTTATCGTTTCACTTCTCTGGTAACTCGGTGAATAGATTAATAATATGATTTTACTCAACCCTTTACTGACACTTCTTGCCTATATGCTTTCTATTTAAAGAAATTGTACGATTTGGTACCATTATTTAAATCGCAATCGTCAATTTCACACTTTATAATGCGTGTTTTAAGTGAACAACCGAAAGCTTTCGGGGACATTTGGATTTATCGAAAAGAAAGGCAAGAAACTTTTATCACCTTTTCCCGAGGCATCTCACGAAAATCCCACTTCGCAGGGTCATTCGCTAAGTTCGTTAAACGCCAGCGGAGAGAAGACGAAAAGTTTCTTTATCTGAAATGAAATCCACGGGGCGGACGAGTTTGATGACGTAAATTAAAAATTTGCATGGGGTAAATTAAAAATTTGCCGGATGTAAATTAAAACATTTCATTCGAACTTGTGCGCGGCAACTGTACGGAATAAAGAAAAATTCAGAACAGACCCAATTAATAAATCCGTTGTTTGCAATTTTGTGCGAGCAGGAATACGTTTTACGCCAGTACTTTACCGCGATATTCCAACGAAAGAAGCTGATACCAGGTGCGTTTATACAAAGGGATTAAGAAATAATTAGAAAAACTCATGGAACAGAAGCTCAAATATGTATTATATATCGCAACGGAATCGACACACGGTGTAAGCTTTACGCGACACGTATCGCGACATTGACATTTTCTACGATCCCTCGTTTCCGATTAATTTAATCTTCCCGCCTGGATATTATTATCCCGTTTAGAATTTGTATTATGCGTATACGATTTGCTCGTGAGAAAGTTATAATAGCCCAAGGCTTTTCTGCTGTGATAAGTTTTCGTTGTCTATTGCGATATTTCCGCGTGCAAAATTATTCGTGCAGACGACGCTAATAATATATATATATATATATATATATATATATATATATATATAAATAATAAAGTAGAAAAATACTGCTTTATTAATAAATTATCGCTTTAGTTTGTAATTAGAAAACAATTAAAATCATGTTGCAACGTGAACCTGTTTGTTCTGTTAAAAAAAAATATATATATTACATTTTCTCGTGCGCTTATTGTTTAATTGGATTAAAGATGATAGGACGTACAGTGAATTTAATAAATGTTTTAATTTAGCTTACGAATTTGTTTGTTTCCGTTTAGGTGTCCACGCGTTACCGCTTTAGCCGCGAATTCTGTGTCAGGTAACCCGCTTACTACTTTTATACGGTATGATTATGTACACATTTCAGGCCACAATTTCAAATTTATAGCATTATACTCTAACCATCTTACGCGAGCATTAGATTGCATTATATAAGATCACGTTACGGTAGGGGACTTACTGCTGCCGCAGTAATTAACCTGGTAGTACTCGAAGGGTCGTTTCGCCAGATCTTGTAGACCGATGATAGATCCCCTTTAGAGTTCGTGATACATCAAAAGGGAGAGAATCCGTTTCGATCGCACCGACTAATTCGCAGAACAGGATTAAATCGCCGAGACAATGGATCGACGAATTGGTACACGGGTAACCAAATCGGATGCTTTAACGAGACCGAATATTATACTACGAAACCTGGAGTATCAAAGACAAACGTTTATTTCGTTCAAAGGTGTCTTTAGAAAATACGGAAAATAAAATTTTATGTTTATTATTTTTATAGTAATTTTGTTCATTTTTAAGACGTTGCTTTAGCGTCGCACGTATCGCGAAATGTTATGAAAATTAAGTTGTGACCAGAATCCGAGATATATAGTTTCAAAATGCGGAATTAATCGTAAATACTTATTTAGATATTGATCTACGTTCATAAAAAAGTGATGAATTGGCTTGTAAAAACGTTTTTTAAGTACAATGTGTTTGAGTTTATACATGGCAAGCGTTATGTGTACCATTTATTTGATAAAAATAATGCATTTTGTATACAAAGTACTTAATTTACCTTTGGTCGTGCATGCACGACCCGTTTGAACTCTCTTTTTTTCTTTGAAAGATTGATAAATATTTAATAAAATGTTAATAATGTATTGTAGAAGGTTTTTCACGTTTTCTCCGGTTTGCGAACCTATATAAAACAATAGACTCTGAACATCAATGTATTTTTATGTTTATAAAAAGTCTATTTTTTTTTCTTTTTTTTCCCCTAAGCGCTGTTAAAACATTTGTGTAGCTGAATATTTAACTTTTCTCCCTACAAAATCGTAGTTTCTAAATATGGCCGTTTGCACTGCAGATAATGTAATAAAAGCGACTGCATTGTACTATTTTTAACTTTATTTAAAGTTTTAAATTTATTTATGGATCTAATAACGGTGCTGCATACAAAACATACGAAACAAAGCTCGGAGATAGTCGAGGCAGCAAATATTTAACACAACATGAATATTTAAAATATTAAAAATTATATTAACTTTTTTTTATTTAATTTTCAACATTGCAACAAAAATAATTACTACTTCGTGTAATATTTATAGGTACTCGACTCAGCATATGTTTAAAGAGGACGCAGAAAATACGAAAGCTACAAAATTATATTTATTAAATGTAAAATTTCTACTCTCTCAGTTCGGAAAATAATCTTGTTTCAATTCGCTCGGAAGTTAAGCGAGCTCACGTGTGAGCAGCGATATTGGATTTCTGTATTTGGAGCAAGTTGATCAAGTTGGCTCACCATCAATTTGAACGGTCGCATGTGTTTTCGCATGGCATGATACAAACATTCACCGCTAAATGTTGATCACAAAGGCAAGCATCGTTCTACCCGAGATATTGCCTCTCGCGTCAATGTCGCTGGGAATCTAGGAAAAATGATGAAAATCCGTTCGCCATTCGCCGAAGGACGCTGGTAAATTGTCCACGGCGCATCCGAGAACGTCATAAATTCCACGAATAATTCTTTCCCTTTTCCCCCCTTTTTTTTTTTTTTTATTTTTCTCGTTCTTTGCCAACTGGTCCATTTATCGTCAAATATTCGTGAAAAACTGCAGCGTAGAAACTTATACGATTTCAACGCGTTTAATCTTTATAGTTACAGAAAAATTCGTGCTTTTTTTATCGTCATAATTGCAAATAAATGTAAAAAGTATCTCGTTATGCTTTCGTTACGTCATTAAATTCGTAAAGTACCAAATCGTTCGGAAGATAGTCTTTTTACCGCCGCTTAATAATTTGTGCCACATTATTTCGTTCAATTCCCGATTCCTTCTGTCGCCGTTATTATGCTTCCGCCGAGTTGTCGCGAGGCTCACTTCCGACATCGCTTTTCTTGTCTCCGTTCGCGAGAAGTAAAAAAAAAAAATAAAAGACGCCGGCAAAATTGAGAAAGCGCAAGCTCGTCCGGTGGTATTTACCGTTGCAGCGTTCTTTCCCATCAGGGATTAAGCTTTACGAGGAACTCGTAATTATAGAACCTTCGAGGCGACATTCCGAAGGACGAGCAAGTCCTAACCACTTTGTGCTCACGGTACGTTTCGATATCAGCGAGCAAACATCTTTAGACACATAGCGAGAATGTCATATTCGCAGTTAACGGAATTAAAACTTGCAATTAATTTAATTTAGCAGAAAATTATAAGACCGTAAATTGCGTAATTAATTTTGTCGCAAAACGGCGCTACACGGTATCGATAAGTTTCTATCTGTGAAAGATAACAATTTCAATAAAAATTCCGATATTAACTTTTCCCACCCGTAGAACCGATGAAGAACGACCTCGGAGAAAAATGAAGAGGGCTAGAGCGTTAGGGCTAGAGCGGCGAGTGAATTTAAATTCTCCTTAATTAGATTTGCGAAAATAAAAAAAATAAAAAAATAAAAAAATAAAAAAAACTCTTTAAGAAGTGTCAAACAAGAATTTACATTGTCGGTAATTCGTGTAAATGCGGCTTCTCGGGTCTAGATTTACACAGCGCTCTACGTCAACATGTGCCCGAGCTGCATGATGAGAGATCGAGGACGCTGCCTTTGCGGCTCGGATTTACCCAGGAGTAGCGTGGCCATTACGGATGCATTTGCTTTACTGGCAAATGCATTAATAATCTCAGGCAAGGGTCCCCGAAGAGCTCGCTGAATGTTCTTCGGATAGTAGTTCGCTCGTTTGGTCCACTAGTTCGGTATGCCTTGACTACGCATGGAATTTCGCGGTGAATGGCGTATACTAATGAAGCGTGCATGCACCATCCGGATTATTTTACGGTGTAATCGCCTGTGTCTCGGTAAATTATTTCATATAGCGACAACGACGCTCCCGATACGTAGGTACCTCGTTTCCTCCGCCGTCACACGACTGTGCAGAAACGAGCGCACAATAATCTGGATTAACAATAAAGACTTGATTGCACGGCCCCACTTATTTTGTAACTAGATATTATTGTACATTATTTTAGGTAGCCTACATATACGTGATACTTTATAAAGTGTTAAATAAAAAAATTATTTATGTAATATAAAGTCGTTATCCTACATTTATTAAATCTCTAAATTTATCATCGAATAGATTTACTGGATTAAGCGACTTTTAATTGAATTTAAGAGAAGAATTCCGAGTTTTTTTCGAGCCTCACGGGAATGAATTTATGCGCCGCAGACTCACTTTCCTGTTTACGCATTTTCTTTTTCTTTTTTTTTTTTTTATCGCTTTAACATCTTAATTCGTGCCATCAAGGTGCGACTCAAAGCAAAATCAGGTCGTTGTTGTCGTTATTCCGTTGCTTGATGGGCTTGATGGGCGATTAAAGCGTGACGCGCATCGCGACATCAACGAAAGCTTTCTTGAGAACACGTTTGCAGTGCATTAAGACCATTGCATGCGTCTCGCGGACGAGCAGATTTCCGGGTCGTTCATGAATATTTAAAGGCGGACGAGATAGAGTGACAAAAGGATCGAAAAGGTTCCGCTAAGGGCCTTAAACGCTCGGCAAACAACTGTTCGCGACGTAAGTTGGTTGACAGAATTTTACATGCATTTCCAAGCGAATTGCTGCAAATCTACTCGATCGTATAAAAATTGCCACCTTAAAGTAGATACCGAAAGTGCCATATATTCTTCTAAAGATCACTATTTCTCTCTCGATCTACTACTCGATGCAACAAAACGAAAAACAATTTTCGTTTATTAATTAACGATATTATTTTTTAACGCTTTGTACCATTTTTTTTTTTTTTTATTATTTTATATTACAATATTCCGTCTGCTCGAGACAAGCAAAATCTGTAGCAAAATATGTCGCTTTTCTCGGTTTTCGCACGTGTGATAATATCCTTGGAAGATTCCTATTACCACGTCCAATTACCTTCACGGTATTCGCAAATTAGGTCGAAAACGGACAGGAACGGAAGTGCTTTTGATATTCGTGCGGAAGGTGTCAGACCGCGTTCATAACGATGGAAACGTTAACGGCACCGGAAACCCGTTGTCACGACCCGGGTAAGAAAAGGGATGATAAGTGACAGAGCCCTCATATTTTACCATGCTCGCTCGCAACGACGTGTGTTACATATACGGCGGCTTCGTTTACTCCCAGCTCTTCCTTTCGCTGCAAACTTACCCTGTCGTCGTCTCACCCCCCCTGCGCGACATCGTGCATAACTTCTGAGTAGTTCCACCGCGCCATACTTCTTCGCGAGTATGCAAGAAAAGAGGTGCACGGGGATCCGTACCCACGTACGCTAGATTTCTAAAGTTGCATTATTGATTTGAAGAATGGCCCGCCGCGGACCTAGATTTTAGAGTACACATGTGCCCGATAATTTATCCGAAATTCAAACCTAAGTGCAGATCTCTATTTCTAATTGAGAATTTCTTCACGACGCTGCCGGAAAGTATTGCTTTGAATCTTAAATCTACGGTATATATTGATTATAATAATTATTATCCCGAGATGGCGAGATGTAGCTACGTAAATGTTTTTGAATCGAGGTAAGAGTGTCCCTCTTAACGATATGTCGCTTCCGAAGACTGGGAAATTAGAATCCTTGTTAAAACAATATCTAGATACATCCCGGAAAATGTTTTTACTCTTACACACGCGCATCGCCGACCACCGAAAACATCGCTTAAGCGAAACTTTGAACCGGCCCGTTTTTCCACCAATTTGCGAGCCGCGCGGCCGTTAAAACGCCTCAGAATGAGTTCAAGCGCGCTAATTTACGGGCGAATTACCGAACAGACGCCCTCATTAGGCATCCCGTTGCCTTCCGCGCGTACTTTCGCTAATTGCAATCGAAGGAAAATTCGTCGCCAGTATCCTCAAAACGGTGATCCTTGCAAGTTCTTTAAACCGCACAAAATCTTTTTAAAGAACGCTAAAAACTTACATATCTAATTTATTACGATAAACGTTAAAGAAATTTATTATTATAATTTTTTTTTTTAGAGAGAGAGAGAGAAAAGTAGCGTTCGATTCCAAAAAAGAATTTTTTAAATAAGTTTTATTCGATATTTTCGAAAGTAATAAGATCTTCATTTCAGAGATGAATGGTAGTCTATAATGCCTGAGTGGAGAATAATTTGAGTAGAATATCGCACTTTTCCAGCTAAGCTAGTCGTTCGCGATAATGAGGTTACCTTAATTGGCAATCTCAATTAGTTTTTGATTACCACTAATTATTCCTTTATTGCCATTTGGCGTACCTATTTAATCGCAAAGTTTTAAGCTTACTGATTTGTTTTTACGTATTTTTAGCTATTTTTTTTTCGTAAAATTACGTTTAAAATTTATAAATTTTATAACGGTTTTAATTGCCTAAATTTTTTTTTTAATTTATCTGAACAATACAAAAAAAAAGGGAGAAAAAATATATGTTATATAATATATTTTACTAAAATGCATTAAAAATTTTTGTTTAAATTTTATTAAAGTTAAATAAATGATTTCATAAATTTGATACGCGAGTGCAAGTATAGAAAAGTACTAACAAGACTCTTTGAAAATGAAAACTTTTAAATCTCTTCAGAACAGTTTGCGAAATCAGACGCTCGAGCCGGTAATTAGCTACGCAAATAGACGCTAATAAATGCTAATAGCGTGCCAGGAAGAAAGCAACGCAGGAAAAGCTATCGTCGTTCTTGTCATTTCACTCGCTCGCTTTTGTTATATTCGACGTTGCTAAAAAAGCTGTGCGCACGTTAATTGAAATAACTGATGCGTGTGCCATCGTGGCAATCACGTCAAAGTAAAGAGCATCGCCGTTGATGGAAGTAGTAAGATAAGATCTTTCACCGGAAAGAATCACCAACGTCTTTTACATCTCCGAGAAGGAAGTAGTACATTAATTTCATAAACGCGGGTTTAATAAACACTGCCGGCTGCCATCTGCTCGCGTGCAATTAACTCTGTATAATTACGATTATCCGACAAGACTGAGTTGACTTTGATCTCCATTTTCGTTAAGGGTGGAGTGAATCGTCCGAGGGGGATAATCGAAAAGGGACGAGGCGAACTTTAACAAGGATTTACTACCGAAATAAACTGGAGAACCTACTTCAAATTTTATTATCGTTTTACTGTTACATGTAAAGTGCAGTTTGAATTTTCCTTTACACGAACAACCTAATTATCGCGTTTAAAATTTAATGCGTGTTAGCTTCAAGTTATTTAAAGTGGTACAAATTAAATAATTCAAAATTTCATTAAAGCGGACTGCTTATTTATTTGAAAAGTTCTCAATAAATTGGTTTTCTATTGTAAATTAATTTTTCTTGTTTCATTTTTAAAGGAAAACTGGGCGAGCGGTTGTTTAAAGATCTCCGATTACACGTCATCTTCGATTTTAATTTTCTTTTGTGCTGCATAAACATGCAGTCGTGGGTGCGCGGCATCGGTTGATGTAATTAAATCCGCGTAATTATGATTTTTCCACGAGAACAGCAGCGGTTTTTCTATCTCAAACGAGAACGAAGCCGCCAAGAAACTCATTGTCAGTATAATCAAAGAGAAAGAAGATGAGAGAGATGTCGAAAGATAGCTTATTGCGATTTATTAAACATAACTTTTACTTATGTCAGCCTCCTAAATCCCGTATAATTGCAATTATTTGTAATAATCGACGATCCCTAATTTCTATAATAAGGTATTTTTACTAAAAACCCTACACTTTGTAATTTTTTATTTAAATGTCAAAATAATTACGTTTAATTATAATATTTTTACGTTTCGCGCATAATCAACGTTCTATACACAATAACGTGTTAGAGATATTAGTTAACGCGTATAATTATTATTTAATCATACTCGTAATCATTACGATAGGCACATAATCATTTCTATTGCTGAATATGGAATTCGTGTAACATAGCTGAATTGATATTACTGTTTTATTGATGCGGATCGCGCAAACACTCGACGGCTAAATTTCAGACATATTGCCCGTCGGTAGTACCGATAATGACGTACCGCGGTAACGAATGTACGTTGACCTCGAACGCCACGTAAAGCAATTTCGGTAATGGGCATCTCGGACCTGCCTGGACCCTCTCGAAAGGAACGATGCCGCGGCAATCGAAGTGCCCGCACGTCGCGGAGTTCGAACGTCTCGTAAAAACCGAAAAGGTAGCACGGTTCCCGCAAAGCGTGTGCTTTTTGAGCTTTGCACGACCGGACCGATCGCGCATTCCCCTACTCTCCATGCGGCCGAGACGTAGACGTGGGTGGACCAGTATCGCAGGCCATTTGTTTTCGCGACGTTGAAAAATGTTCTTTCTTTCGGTACCTTCGCTAGCTCACCCGGGTCAATGTCTCGACAGCACACCCACATCCAATTTCCTTAACTGGCACACAAAACAAGCCCCTGAGAGCTCGTAAATCGATATTCCTGGTTTAATCGCGGAACGGATTGACGAGCGTAAGTATGAAAATGCGGAATTGCAATAATATATCGATCTTTAATTATTTAATACTATTAATAATATATTAGGCAAGAATTATTTATTAATTATTACGTATTTTTCATGAATTAATTATATTTATTATTGTACGAGTTACTTTATGTGTAATATTTTCGAGATATAATTAATTGTATTACCGGATGAAATGTGATCGCCAGGTATTTTAGAAAATTTTTATCCCGTGTACTATTAGTTTAGAAAAAAAAGCAACAAGACAGCATCGCGATAACGCGCATAAGTTGCAAGCCGTTATGCGATCGGCCGACGGGTATCGTGTTTCGCGTTTCCGGTCGATCGGACGAACGCATCTCGCGCATGCACGCGGCGGCGCATTAATTCCGTTCCGCGTCATTGCGACGATATAACGCGTCGCGAGTCGCTTTTCCGTTCGATTTATCGCCCAATCTCATATTTATTGGACGCGCGGCCAATTTCCAATTTACACGATCGTGGTTAACGTGCCGTGAACCCGCCTAACTGCGCGCGCCCACCACTAAGAGGCTCGGCGTTATATCCGGCTTAATTGGATCGGGATTAAATTAACTTCCGGCTGTGATAGAGAAACTTTAATCCACCCATCTTCACCTGCGACTCTCTTACCACCTTTGATTTTTGTTCGTCATTCGCCGTTTGGAATCATTCCCGTTAATTTTCAAAATCCGCATGTTTTTGTTACGGTTTTATTAAAGTAAAATAATATTTTTTTTTTAAGTTTTAGTCCAAGGGAATAAGGGAAAGATAAAATAATGCGCGGTTTATTTTCGAATTAAAAAAAACAGCAGTATTGTATAAATAATTCAAATTTCGAAAATGTTACTTTGGTTCGAAATATTTCATGTTCCAGATGTGTATTTTATAATAATAGAAGAAACCATGTGCGCGCTACGCACGCGCTGTTTTTTAAGAGACCCCAATTACTACGAAAAAATAAATCATGCGACTTACCAATCTGCATGAACGTCAACGGAGTTGTAGAATTCTGCCGGTGACTGTAACATAAAGAGGAAAATATTAATTTAGACATGTATATTAGTATATTAGTTATCAAAATTAATAAAAAAAAAAAAAAATTTTTTTATTTAAAGATTTTATACAAGAAATTCATGCTTACCTAAAAGTTGCTCCGCCGATGCAGGATGCCTCCTGGTGGGCCTGCTCATCCTCTCAGATGGGACGTGTCGAGTCATCCTTCCGCGCACAAGTCACTCGCGAACGCGCCCGAAAAATTACTATTGCAAAATTTAATTTTTTATTAAACACTTTCGCGCGATAGTCCATGACACTCCCGTTGTAAAATTTTTATATAACAGAATGACGTCCGAATACTTTGCGGAACTCCCGAAGCGACCGACGAACCAACCGCGGTTCGTATTCGTGTAGTTTTCGGCGTACGACAGTTTTCTCCTTCGGATTTTTATCTAAGCAGAATTCTCGTTTCGCTCAGATAAAAATCCAAAGAAGTGCTGAGCTGTAATAATATCAACGTAAATTCCATACAAATATATGCAATTTACATTGACATGTGAAATTGAAATTAAGACAAGATATATAAATTGATAAAAAATTTTTTTTATTCACCTACATTGTTTAAAAAGTTTTTATTATTTTGGGTTACCGACGTGGTGTATTAATATTTTATTTTATTAAATATTTATTTTATATTGTGTACTAACATAATTGTGCCGCGGGTAATATAAAAATCTTTTCCCACCCGAAATTCTAATAATTAAAATCTACAAAAAGAAAGTATGCAACTCACGGATATGCAGGCGGCGGAGTTTTGGTAAGGTGATCTGTAACAAATAAATGAAAAAAATTAAATTGTAGAGATTTCAATAATTATTTAGAAAAAAAAGATTATACGCGCCTCTGATTTTTCAAATAAATAACATAAAATTAATTTTTAAAAACGGCAATAATAAAAAAACATGATCCTTACCAATGGGTTGCTCCGCCGGTGCCTGATGCCTTTCCTAGGCTCTCCTCCTCCTCTCAGCACTAGTCACGGGGATGTCAGACTGGTGTTTCTTTGATGAAGGACTTCCTTTGGATTTTCATCTGAAACAAAAATATCATATTTGATTAGTAAAAATTACGAAAATTAAACGTACTGCGTTACAAATAATTACAACTATTCTATGTGAAGTATTTACTTCACAGATACCCGACACGTACACGTTATCGATCGCGAAGGTCTGTTCGCATCAGCTAATATTGTATAATTGTATAATAAAGTCAACTGACTACGCACGGCAGCCGACCGGTCGGCACATACCTAGGTTTCACCGTGCGAGATGTGTACACCGCGCGCGAGACCGATCTCTACTCTCGGTCACTACAATCCTTTGTGCAGTATTATTCCATATTTTACTTCTGTTTTTACTGTATTTATAAAATACTGTATTCCATTTCAATAATCACGTTTGTGAAACGGGAGTGACTATTCAACCGTATTTATTATCAGTGCAACAATACGTAGGTGTGCACTCGAAAACTTTTAGACTGTTCGTTACATCACATTGGTAATAATAGATGTAAATTTATTATCACGGATTAATTTACGCGGTTAAATAATGAGCACTCGAAACAAGTGAACGTAAGCAGACTTTTTTTTTAATTCTAACACGTGGTATTGTTTTATTATAAATTCAATTTTGCTTTAAAGACCTTCTTTTTGCATGTATGCAATTAATCTGGCTTTGTCAGAATACTGAATATCTTTCGATCTAAAGCTTCAATTTATTTAAACATGAACAAATTTTAAATGTTTTAACTCAGAAGACGCCGTAGATTAGGTTTGAAAAGTTACATACAAGCGATAGTCAGGGAAGAATTTTTTAAAGTTAATGTCACATTTCGTAAAAAGATTTTCCGCAAGTTGGCGACTGTAAATCAGTTTCTCAGGAACTTGTCGACAAGTTTTTCTTTTGTTTATTGTCGCGTTAATTGCGGCACATGTACATCTTCGAAACACATTACGCGTCTGCTTATGCGCGGTATGCTGAGCACGTTTTACTAATTGCTCGGTTTCAATATCACATACCTCGTGTCGGCGTTATCTATTAGCGTGCGTTATTGCTTTCGCGAATATCCTCTCATTTGAAATGCGATGTACATATTGTATGTCGAAGCACGGCGTACTTAGTACGCGGCAAAATTTGATCGCGATGTATCACTGATGATTTGGATCGATGAATGCGGGAAATAGATTTATTAATTAGATATATCAACGAGACGCGTTTATTCCACGAAACTGAATGCGAGCGAAATGTATCCGAATGCAAACAAATTAATAAGTGAATTAATGCTCGTATCAAGACCAACATTTTTGAAAAAAACAAACTCTTTGTATGAAAAAGGCCATTACCTTTAATCAAAATAATTAAACAGCTGAGAATTAGCTATGACTTTTATGACGCAGATATATTTTTTAAGTATATTAGGTATTTAGAAAAAGAGAGATAAAAACTTAAACTACTTGGTGTAAATAAAGATCTAGTTTTTAATCTCGCAAGCATTGCCGTCTTAGTCTTTCCTCTTTTCTGGCTATTTACATACTAATAAACTTCAAGCAATTAACATGCTAATGCTGAAAAGAGGGGAAAAAAAATTTTACGCATGCCATTAATTATTTCGAATTAAACGCGACCCGAGGCCGCTTTATCCAACACGGCCGAGGGATATAAAGAATTATTAGACATTTATATTGTGGAGTCGAGTACTCGCGTGCGCTTGCTTTAAATCGTCCTCGTAATGGACCCGCGCGCCTAATTAGATAGTAATGACTTTATTAGATGCACCCGGAAAATTTACCCGTGCTCGTTACCCCCGCCGGGGTAACGGCTAATGTAACCGGCGGATAATTGCAAAGTAAATTCCAAGGTGCACTGCCGGAGCAGGTATATACAGGTGTACATCGCATATGCGCGAGAGATGTGCTTCACGTTCCATAATTCCGTCGGTTACCTGTAATCTTATGCTATACGCTATACATACGCTAACGAGAACGAAGACGCGTAATTTTCCTCCCTTCCTCTTTCTCACTCTCTCTCTCTCTCTCTTTCTCTCTCTGTCTCTCTTTCTCTCTCGCGGGGTAGTTTTGCAACGAGGTACGAAAGGGGGTGGCGCATCCTTTGTCCGCGCCCGCGAGAAGACGCGTAACTGCATCGAAAACGTGGCATGTCTCTCCTTTGTCGTCTCGAAAGCTGCAATTATCTCGGATTAATGCGCTCATTCTCGCTCCTGCCTCTCTTTTCCCTTATTTCTCTCTTTCTCTTTCGCACCCTTTTCCTTATTCCTCTATGACTCGATTGTCGAAGCCGCTGTTGTTCCGTTTCGGTATATAGTTCCACGGTACTCGACGGCTATTCTGCGCTCTCCGTTTTAGACGCATAGTCCGCCGTGTTTCAGACAGAAGGCTCACCCTCCAATTTCGGTATCTGGGTATTTCGCCAATTCGCAGAATAGTGGCAACTGCTATGCCCATAGTCTAACGTAAATATTAAAATTGATTGCGCGAATATACCGTAAATTGGAGCATATACGTTTCTAGTTATGTTTTCAGCAAATATAAAATGTTTCGTCAAACAGTAGACGTGTTCGGTATCATATCGAAATTCCAAAAATGGAATAGTGGAGGTCAATGTAAATATGAAGGTAGAAGTTTTATATCAGATTTCAAATTTTTGTTCGCTGCAAAGCTTCCCCCCCTCTCTCTTTCTCTTTCTCCCCTCATTTAATCAAAGTATTCAGTTTTTTAACTTGAACGAAATAAAAAAATAGAAGTGTTCTCTTATTTACCTAGTAGATTTGTATACGTTCATCTAGGTATTCTAAATTGAAGATTAAAATAGAACTTGATCGACGTAAAAATTAATTTTATGTGATACAAGCATCGGTAAAAACGCCTATGAGAGTAGTGAAATTTTTTAAGCGTAGAAGGTTCAACAATTTGCGTTAAATAAATCTATGTCCAATGAATTCTTGCGTACACAACGGATATAAAGTGGATAGAACAAAATGTATGAAGATAGGTCGTAAGGGATCTTAATAAAGATGTACTATTATCTTCGTAATCTGATTGCGCGAAAGTACTGCCATTTTCATGAACTTAATGGAAATCCCGAGCGAGAAAGGGGGACAGACGAAAGAAAGATCTCTACTTTGTTCGTTGTTTCATTTCGTCAATTAACATCGCGGCTCGGTGAAGGTCGTTACAGGTAGCCTTGCCTTCAAGCGGAATTAATATCCGAGAATAATGCGATTACTGAGGCTTCACTGCTAAGTTCTGTCGTCTCGTCTTCCACTTTTTAGTTCGAATAAGGTACGTCTCCTTACGCTTTATAAACGTGTCGTAATCATTCGTAATGATCGATTTCGTGACTTGAATTTTTATCTCACGCGCTTCTCTTTGCTAAGATTATTGGAGAGTAAACAATGTATTTTTCGAAAAAGAATATAACAAAATATATCTTACAATTCAGATGTTTTAATGTCTTAAATATTTTAAGAGATTAAAATGTGTTTCTTTAAAACATTGTCGCGTTGAAAGACGTAGATACTTCTTTCTCCTTGTTTTTAAAATTTATTTTATACGTGTAAAAAGAAAAAAAAAAGAAATTAAATAAAATAATTTACTCTTGCAAAGTATGAAAAATTCTTCTTCTAATTAAATGTTCCTCCGTTTTCTTTTTCTAAAGATCTTAACGATAACATGTGAGACAGACTTTTAGAATTGCGAGATCTCTTTTGCATTCTGAATACACGCAGGGTAAACAACGTTAATTAATTATCCGTTACACAGTAAGTTTACTGAAAAGATTGCTCTTGTGTGAATAGAGATATATGAATGCAGGTTTGTAAGAAGAAAGGGATTTAAATGGAATCGCCGAAGCAAACAAACGTACTGTTTCCCGGATTAGTCGGGATTTTAGTCGCACCGGCGCGCTCTGTATCTCTTTTTCCGTTTGAACGAAGCAACGGAGCGCATTGGTGTATGTAGTTGGGCAATTAAAGGAATATCTGCCGACTGGTAGCTAGATACTGATTAGTTCTCAGGCGATCGATAGTTTAAATCGCGCCCGATCGACCATGGGGACCAGTCATTTCGAAAAGTTTTCCGATTCCCGTTCCGGCAGCGATCTCCGGCCGCGAATTCCGAGAAATTGTCAGAAAAGTACGAAAGAAGAAGCTTTGATTTCGTTCAGCCGTCAGAAAGTTAAACGTTGCACGTTAATAACGAAAGTTACGCCGTTCGAAGATTGTAATATACCCGCGCGATCGAAGCTGTGTTCTATTCTCTTGGATTTTATGAAAATTCCAATTTAATGACGCGTCCTCGCTGATAAAGGAGATCTCTCCCGTTGTAATATCTTGCGCAAGGTTACACAAAGGGAGATTAATAAAACGTGCATAAACAAAGGAACATATAATTATGGAATATGATATGTTTGATTTTCGAAATACATTGCTTTCAGTAAATCTGTCTTTTGAATTGTTATAATCTCGTATCTTTTTTTTTAATGCTTCTTTTTTTTTTCTTTTTTTTCAACAATTGTCATTAAACAAGCAGTCTATAAATCATTAGAGATTATACTGTGCCCTAGCGATATTGAAAAATGAAATTAACTTCGGTGCGTTAATTAAATTCAAAAGAGAAGCGTCGTCGGGGCGGCACCGGTCTCGTAAATCTTGAGAGTCGAGTTCAGTTCCGAAGTTTAATCCTCGAGTTCCGTTAACGGCGTGAAAGTGCGCGCGCGATAAAGCCCGACCTCGCAAAATCGCTTGAAAATTTCCCGAAACTTAATCCTTAGGTTTAACTAGACCGCCGAAAACGACGAGGATCAAATGCTCGCACCTGGGCGCTTCGTTTTCGCGCGCGAACGACTTTTCTTGAAATCGTAAATTCGATTTCTCACCTCGATCGTACTCGTGTCTTAAAATCGTGCCCTCATCGTAAAGATCCTCGAGAAAGTAAAGATCGCCGTTATTCATTTCCAAAGTTTGTTTGTAATTTTAATTGTCCGATATACTTTTTAACCCTAGAATGCGTATTCTAATCAAGAGTCATCAAATATGTTGATAAAAACGTCAACGAATTAAACTACAAATTAATATAACAGATAAAATTACTTTGAAAAATGTATTATATTACATAATAAATTAAAGATCGTACTCATGAATAAAAAATGTACTATCGATAACAATTTTATATGATAGGTGTTATAAATTAAATGCCAAATACTGTTCTAAAAAAGAATGTTACATTTCACGTGAATGAAAAAAAGATGTTAAATATGAATCTAGATTAAAATTTTGCGCCGAGTGAAAATTATAATATGTAAAATTGTATGGTTCTGAAATATACTGTATATCATAATATCGAATTTGAATCATTAAATCTGTCGAGTCCCTGAAGTATTTATATTTCCCGAATTTCTAACTTATCGCGGACCATTGTTACCGCGCGACAAATCCTTTTGAATTACTAAAAGACGATAACAGAGCTTAGCAGATGAAATATTGGAAATTACGAACTAGGCATCTATGGAGCATCTCGAGTATATTACGTCAAGAGCCTGAGGTTTCGCTGTTCTATAACTACCGTTCCTTCGTCTGTTGCAGGAGCTGGAGAGGAGTTACACCCTCTCGACCCCAGGGGGTAGCAGCCCCGTTTGTTGTCCGCCTTGCAGCCCACCGCCCGCGCCAGCCGCATACATATCGAGCGCGCGCGCGTCCTCGCGTAGACTCGGCGCCGGAAGTGGCCTCGGCGGGCCCACATCCCCTGAGAGGGATCCCCTGGGAAGACTGTTAAGGTGAGTCACTCGCTCGATGTTCCCGCCGTCCGCAGTTCTCTCGCTACGAGACGGAATCCTTATTTCTCCGGGGCGAAATCGTCGTTCCCGGTTCCGAGAGAGAGAATCTAATTCCATTAGACGTGTTTTTGCCCGCCGACGCTTACGTTCGCATTGTCCCGAGATGAGATGATGCTCTCGGAGGTGATTTCGCTCGGTACAAATAGATACCGGATAGCGGTACAAGGGGAAACTTTACGTCGAAGTGCTGTGCGTTTTAATTAATCTCGATTTCAATTCAAAATTTAATTTCGGCTCGCCTTGCCGTTCTCTTTTACACGGGCTACATCGCGATTGGTGGATAATTAATTTATCGTTTATCATATAATATTCTCCCGAAATTGTAAATATAATGCATTCCTGTAATTATTCGGTATACGAAGGACTGTGCAAAGAATTTAATGTACTAAAAACATCTGCGCGTCGTACAATTAAAAATATCTTATAAATCGTAAGTTTACTTTGCGTCCACTTTAAACTTCCTCGTGCAAATAATTTAACGCTTCAGCGAAAGCACAGCTCTGCCATTGTAATTTTCATTAGTCTAACATGATTCTAATTATATAGTAATTGCGGTTAATCCAATTTTCTTTGTATCCAGAGTAACTGATATTGCAGTTTAATATTAATATTAGTTAAATCCTGATTCAATTTAATCGACATTAATGAAAGCCGTTTCTAGAGAACACGCGGGATATAAATGTGAAAGCATTCGTGCGAGCGAATTAAATTCGTGACGCTCGGGAATGTTTGTCGAGGCTGCGCGAATGACGCGACAGAGCAACGTGTTACGCGAGATGGATGTCCGGTCTAATGATCTTGATAAAATTAGAGCAGACTTTTAAGACCGATCATTCGAAAGTCGTAAAAGTTCCGCGGGCTTTTCTTTTTCATCCGTCGCCGGGACCGTCCTCCGCCTGATTACTTTCACGGCCCCGCGAACGTAGTACCGACAAGATCCATCAATTCGCATAGCGAGAGGTGTACATGAATTTTCCGCCTAACATCTTGTTCGTATCGCTATTTTGTCGTCCTGGGAAATTTACCGATCACCCCGGTAAATGATGATCGCTCATCGTTGAGTGACGTTAAACTTTTACCATTCCGATCTGCTTTATTCGAGGCCCGTAAAATTTAGTCACGCTTTTTACCCTCCGTGTCATGTCTCTTTTCTTTCAAAAGTGTTGCGCGCGTGTTAAAATGTTTCAATATCGCATTAATAAAAACGACGAGTATTAACGGTACGAGAATATACTGAAATAAATTAAATTTTAACGTACGGCATTAATTCCATAGTTAAACGGGTAAATTGAAGTTTTATGTATCGCCTATATCTTTAGCGGGAGAGGGGGAGCCATAAAAATAACCAAATTAAAATTCCAAAAAGTTACGAAAATGTTCGTACGCTCTGAACAATGCGATATTTTAAATCCCGCGATTATCAGCTCTCATCTATCTCGCTTAGAACATCAAAACTATTTCATCAGTTCCTAGCCGATGTTCCCCGGAATCCGGCGAGCCGTCGCTCTATGACTTCGCTCGAAGAATTTCCGTTCTATATATGGCTCACAGATTGAATAACCCTGCCGAACCCTATCCTTGCAGATTCCTCAAGACCTTCTACAGGGAGTTGGGCACCCGCGACCCACCCCATCTACCACCATGGGCGTCCCCCCTGCCGCTCGGCACCCTCTGCCCAGCGCACTTTCAGCCGCATCTGCAGCTGGTGCACAAGAGCGAGCAGGAGCACCGTCTCGAGAATATTAAGCCCGATCAGATCTTCGCCCCCGTCAGGGTGAGTATAATTAAAATCCAATAATTGCATTATTATTGATGGCTCAAAGCGCAAATATTGCATGCATGCCTAAGGGATTACAATTTAGCAAAGCCTTGAAGGGATGTTTCGTGTAACGATCAAGGGTGAAGTAAATGAGACCGATAGATAGGATATTTAAATCATCGTTACTCATGCTTCCTATATCACCGCAAAGATTCTTTTTAGATATGTAATATTGTAATAATCTTTTCTTTTTAAATATACCTACGTATTTATCATATGCTAGATAGCGGGATAAAGTTCCAGTTTATTTTCACAAAAATTGGTCGCAAACAGATAGATATTCTGGAAACGCGTAAAATTCAGGCCAAAGTGTTGAAAACTACCGCGTTACATCATAAGCGGGGCAATCGATAACCGCGGATCCGCACTGAAAATGTTAAACAAGTTTTCGGTTTACGGGCGCATACGAGTTTTCAGGATTTATCAGACGGCGGTAGGGATCTTTCGTTGGCAGCCGCAAATTTGCATGATATCGACTCCGTAATTGCATGGACGAGCGACAAGTCGAGTCCCGAATGTCCAAAGAAGCAACGGGGGGAGTTTCCTCTTACGACTGTCGAAAGCTCGTTTCATCCCCTCTTTCGTCGACGTTGGTATCGCGCCGAGCAACTTCTTTTAGAAATGTGAAAGCCAAGTTGGTGTCCGTCTAAAGTTCGAGAGCGAAAGCGAGGGAGAGAAAGAGAGAGAAAAAGTTCTGCGAACTTCCTTCTCTTCGCGATTTGCTGTCTCGAGTTCGCGGCAATACGAAGCTGCCTCGACTCTTGCACTCGCATCGGTCTCTCAATGCAGTCTCCCGCGAGTGAAACGCAATGACACTCGAATCGACACGCTTACTTGATTTATAGTCACAGTTGCTTCGTCAGTCAAATAGTTGTTTAGATAAAATTGTAAAATTGTTAAATCAATTATAAAAAATGCAACATTAAACCAGAGCTATATATAATTTAATCATTTTTATATATTTTTTGTTAAGCTAAAAAAATAATTAACGATTCATCAATATTTAATAGTATTTTACAGATAGAAAAATATATTTAAATGCTTGTATTAAAAAAAAAATTTTTCTTTCACGAATCTATTATTAAAAAAATAATCTCAAATTTCCCTAAAATTTTTTGGCGTAAATGTGAAATCTAGACAAATATCATTTAGAAATGAGTTCGTTTGTGCGATTGAATTGCAGAGATAGAGACGGTAAACTTGATGTTCTAAAATTCAAGCGAAGATGTAATAACCAATTCTGACAAATTGTTCAACCCTGTACCCAACTCTGATGTACGCGTGCACGTACATAACACATTGATCACGACGAAATAGTAGCAAGGGGATGAATAGCGGTTTCGAGCTACTTACGCGATTCTCACGTCTCGCGAACGGTCGTTCACGTCCCGGCGATATTATCTCCGTCTCCCTAACTCTCGTTTTTCGGATAAAGGAGGCGAGACACCGACCTGCGTCCTTCTGCATCGCATAACGAAGCATTGTTCTCTCCCTGTACGATAAGCCGATTCGTTAACGTTTCCCCGAACACCGTTGGTGGTGTTCTCTTGTCTTGGACGGAAAAACCAACTACAACGCGACGGTACACCTCATACTGGAACGTGAAAGAGTGAAATTCGTACGTTCCCTTGTTCTTCTTTTTTTGAGATCGCTTACACGAACATAGCAGCAAGTGTCAGTTTAAAATTTGCAAGAAATTACAATTATTTATATCTAGGTATTTATCTATCAAGTATTACGTAACGAATAAATTAATTTTATTATTTTATATGCAAAAGCATATAGCGAAATACCAACAAGAAAACTTTTCAAAGAAATTTTATTGAAATAAAAAATTGATTAAAAACGTCGGCTACATAAAAAAAATGCGAACCTACTACCGTCGATGCTGCAATCTTCTCCTAAGAAACCTGTGCCTTTCATTCGTTATTTTCGATATACTATATTGCGACTACGTAATGTAAAGAGCCACAAAATGCAGACAATGCGCTACGTCGCCCGGAAACGCTCGCATCGAAAAATGAGCCTCGTAACCGTCGGGACACACATAGAACTCGTAGGATAGGAAAGAAGAGAGGTGCAGGCGCACAAACCGAGCTTGGGAAACCACATACGCGCACCAGCAACTCGGAAATAAATCTGCGTCATAAAACCGATGTGCTTGCGCCGCGAAAAAAAGACGAGTACAGAGACCTTCTCGAATCGCTCTTAGAACCGCCAAATGCTTTCGTCGCGTTTTTATACGTCCGAAATTAAAGAGCCAACGTGAAGAAAGAGTATGAACGGAGAGACGAGTTTAAAAATAACTTTTATTATTGTCTTATATATCATAAAAAAGCCGTATTATCAAATCGAATCGAATTTATTGTTGCCGCTTCTCCGCGATGCTAATTCATTTTCTCGTTTGGCTTACCTTGTGCCGCGAGAGTAAATATCAGTCGAATTTTCATTATTCCGTTAATTTTTATTGTTTTTATTATTTTACAGTTTTTAATAATAATAATTTTTTTGGCATGTAAAACGTTTTGTCCCATAATAATTTTTAATTAATGCATATTCAAGTTTAACTAAATATTTAATAATTTATTTTGAACAATATTGCTTTTTTATTTTTTATAAATATTGAATGTGGTTTGTCCGTTCCGGAAAAAATCTCCCAATTTGTCAAAGTATTTGCGAATAAAACCGATGAAGAATCAGTGTATATTGCGAGCAAACCAACACAAGCCATTCCCTGAGAACCGGACACAACTCGCGGTAAATCCTGTTGACGTTCACCAGGTTGCCAGAATCAAAATATCGAGGTCGATACGTGAAAAAAAAAAAAAACGACCGATTAAGACTCTCGAATCGAGCATCGATGTTTTCAATAAAAATATGGAAAATCGACGTAGCGTCAACTCTTGCTCTTTGTTTTTTTCCTTCCGCAAAAAAAAAACGCAATTGCCTCAGTTTTCAATTTATAAAAAATTATGGCGACCACTTCACGCGACGGTGGTGGATTATTTTTATTATCCGCTATACAAATTTGCATGCAATGGAGGGATCGAGTAACGCTGTTCACTAATGGCCGTTGCGCTCGAAAATTCACTTCTTTATGTAATAGTGGACATGCGCTATAAACATTATACTCCGCTGGAATATAAACTGCGATAAACGTTATCAAAAATGGGAGAAGAAACCGACCAATTCTAATAAATTAAGTGGTCGTGGAATATGAATAATTGAGATCAGTAATGAGGCGCCGCGATATTAAAGTAGCGAACGGAAACGCGCTGAAGTGTATCACTCTCGTAAATTTTCCGCGGTCAAGTAAAAAATGCAAAGAGATTTTCATCGGCAGCATCGATGTTGCGGGGAAAAGCCACTAGGTCTGCTATTTTATTATTTCATTGTAGAGATTTTTCCGCGGAGAAATACGCAGACTGATATGCACCGCGCGTATTTGCGCATTCCGTCAGTTTACGCGATCGGATCGATGATAGATCGACCCGAGGCTGAGAGGACAACGCACGGCGGTGGATCGATCGACATCCAATCGTTGCCTGCCGTTTCTAATATATACGGAGGCGTATATCTGCAATAGGCTACACGGCACGATTCCGCGGCGGACTTTTCTCATCGCGTTTCTTTCCACGATATGCTCGCAGAGAGACACATCGCTAGGCGGAAAGGCAAAAGAAGGCGAAACGTCCCCATCGTTTCCCGTATCGCTGTCTCCTTAAATTTTCCGCTGCGAGATGAAGCGCGATATTTCTCGAGGTGTCGCATGAATATGAACGGGCGCGCGACGCCGATCCTTTTGCCGAGATTTGTGGACGCGCCGCTATCGTTTTCAATCGTTTCATCTCTCCGCGGGAATAGGTCGCGGCGTCTAATTGGATTGCCGGCAGAAATAATTGGCACTGACGTGCGTCGCGTCAGGTATTTGTTGTGGCATATCGTGGTGATATTAACGATCGTGCGATAATTATGCAATGCAACAATTTGATGACTTTACTAGAATTCTAAAATATGTAGTAATTAAAAATTGATAGTTACATCCCCGTGGCAATTTAAATTTAGTTCTCTCTCATTTTTTTTTAAATTCGACGAAGCGAAAATGACTTATGTAAAAATTCAAAGAAAATATATGGCGGTTGTTCCGCACGAAAAGTGTCTCTGTATTATCACCCACCGGAAAATCGACTATTTCGTCAAATCGTATTTAAATAATCCACTTTTCGTCTCTTTACGTAATATAATAACGAATGCCGCTCGCCTCCGACGCGCTTTTCCGTCCCGGTTTATCGAAGAATATTTACGGGCGCGCGGATTTTCTAATCTCCTCGGAAACGGAGGATTTATCGTTCTGTATTCTTGCAACGTGACCGTTCCCGCTCTTTACGCCCATCGTTCTCGCGGAATATTCTTCTCGCTTGCCAGCATTCGAGACTGGAAGCGAGCGGAACAAATGCAACCCTACCGAAGGATTGATAGGTAGATCCCGCGTGACGCAGGAATTATTCTGCGGCGGATTATCCGGTAACGAGCTTACGATCCTTCATGCATCCACGTTGTTGCATTATCTCGTCAAAAACTCGCGTCATGCTATCGACGTTTCGTTAATCCCCATCGGTTAACGTTCAAATCAATTAATTTCAATCGAACGTCAGTCCAATTTGCGTTTCTTAACTAGAAATATTGCTCGATAATATATTAATCTATTAACGTTGCGTCGTATCGTGTATATCTCAAATCCTTCAATAATTTCTCAAACATTATCACCCGTAAAAGAGCCGATCTGACATATCTCGAAAGCTTGACATACCTTACTGACGTTTCTAATAAATTTCATTTTTATATTTGATATTAAAGCGCAACAAATTAATGCGCGGGCAAGTGAAAATGGACAAGGTCCTTTCACATAACTATCTCGCGGCAAGTAAGAAAATTAAATTAAACGCCGATCAAATTTTTGAGCGTATAAAAATATTTGAATTAATCGGGGAATCAAAATCGAAACGATAAGCTGATAATATTTGGGCGAAATACGTGCATATTCAAGCGGCGGCGTGCAAAATATAGGCGTGTCGGCATTGATGCGCTTTATGTGATAAAAGTTATATCAAATATACATTTTATTTGAAAATTGCTCGGGGTAACACGCGATGAATGGACTTGTATCGCGCTCTTTTTCATCCGCGGCGTCCCAATAACCGGATGCTGCAATCACGCAGTGTATAATGGGCGGCGCTGTTATCCGTCGGCCGACAGATTGTGTACGCCGACGACCGGATCGATTATTGCTGACAGAGTGAATGACCGGCAAACGCCGCGTGCACCGCGTACTACGGATTACGGATCTCGATTACGGAAATCGCGATACTGCTTGCCGATATCGATCGGATTTACCATCACCGTCGATACCACGGGGCCCTAACCGCCGCTTAACAGGGTCGACCTCGGTGCTGCTCATCGCGAAACAGACCGGGCTTAATCGCCCGTTCCCGCTAATCGTTTGCATAATGCTGTAACTGCAATGTCACGTGATACTTTTTGCTTCCAACATTACGCCAATACACTGTCAGGGATTGCCCTAGATTAGCGGTAACTGAGCAGATAACATCACTCTGCGCGATATTTGTTGACGGACCGCGTCGGAACGCTATCGATATTTCACGAGGACTACGAATCGTCAGAAATAAAAATTTCTTTTCTAAGGATACGAATTCCAATTTAACATTAAAATGTTATTTTAGTTGAATAAAATTTTGTTTTAAGAGAATTTTAATCCCGAGGCTTAATGAAGAACGTTTGAAACTTGAGAGTTTGAAAAATTCGCGGTTTCGCAAACAGAGGAAAGGCGTATCGATTCTCGTGGGGAAACATTTCGCTATAATGTCGGGTACAAGATTACAGAACGTAGTATCGAATGCCCCACGTGTAACAGGCAATAAGGTGTCCGAAGTGTTTCCAAGTCCCAGACGACGGCTGATCGAAGAGGATTAGCGGTTCGTGGGGAAGGTTTTAGGTTCTAATTGGCTGACCGGAAACCGAGATCTGGAAATCGACAAGTATCCGAGAAGCTGGTCACGAAGTGACTAAACTTTTTTTCCCCTTATCCTCTCGTGCCGTCGGTTTTACAAGGAATTTTCTCTACGTGAAGAAACAATTTATAACTCGTCGCATTAACTTTTTTTTATTCATTCTTTCCATCGGGTGGCCCACGTTAGTGACGCTCGTCACAAGTTTGTTTTAGTTTGCGCGTTAATTTGCAACATTTTTTATTTTACTGTTACATTTCTGACGCTGCGTAATATATTTTTGTTCTCGCGTTTTGTTATGTAAAATTTAAATTAAAGCAACATGCATAATATTACGTGTCCGCCCTTTTCCAATTCGCTGTGTGAAATACTTTAAATTATTTTATTATATTTGTTATAATTTTCATTTTTGTTAAAAAATTTTAATAGCTCCGGTTTTATTTGTATTTTATTTGATTATAATTATCTTGTTTGTAAATAATGTTTTGCGAGTAGTTTTGCAATTATCATGCATTTTCCACGTCAATCATACTTTAATAATCATACTTTAATAATCGTAATAATCGTGATAAGATAAGAGCCATCGACATGAACAACAGATTTGTCTTTCCAGTTTTTAATATTATTTGTCGCTCAAGCGAAACGAATTGTGATTTCCAGCTGAGCGACGGAACCGTGTCGGAGGCACCACGGCGCGTCGCCGTCGAGGGTGGTCCCGGAAGCGGTCGAACCACTCTTTGTCTTCGACTACTGCATCAGTGGGCGAGTCAGAGCGATGGTCCTGCTCTGGCGTTTATCGTGCCGTTGCGAGAGCTCCGCGGTAGCCCTGTCTTAAATTATCTGGCGCGAGAATTGTTCCCGAGAACGGCCGCGCTGGGCGACGCGGTTACCCAGGTATGGCGCACCTTGCACCTGATGGAAGATCGCGTGCTTTTCGTCCTGGATGGCTACGACGAGTGCGTAGGCGGTCGGGCGTCGCTCGGTGACGCGGCCGACTTACTGGAGGGACGGCTATTTCCGGATGCCAGGATCCTAGTCACGTGCTCGCCTAGCAATTCCTCTGCTCTAGCACCTCTGGTCCAACGTAGAATCCACTTGGCTGGCCTCGAGTGGCCGCACGTCGAACGGCTTTGCGTAGCTTATTTTATTCACAATGATATCGCCGAGAAAGCCTGCGAATTCCTCGAGGCACTCAACGTACAACCTCAATCCGTCAGACAACTCGGCCAGCATCCACTTGGCTGGATTATGCTCTGCTGTTTATATCAGGTAAGATCTGTCGCTTATATTTTTTTATCGACGATAGATTTTTAATTTTTAAAACAGAGTTATGTTTTTTTTTTTAACGGAACTCGCATACGTTTAATTAATTACGATTTTTTTCGTATATTTTAGAGATTTTAATAACGCACGGAATAATAAACCGTGAAAAATTCAACAAATTATTTTGATTCACGGGGACGATTTTTTTTTTGTCAGGATTATGGGAGTTTGCCGACCGAGACGAGTGCCCTCGTACAGGCAGCAGTGAAGTGCATCGTGAAGAGAAGCTTAGACCCGCCAATTCCCTATAACGAGGAGATCCCGGGCCATTGTAGAAAGCGTCTCGAAGACTTCGGCAAGGTGTCCCTGGCCGCCCTAAGGGAGGGCAGATGCTGTTACACGGAGGCCGAGCTAAGGGCACGAGGTGGCGGCATCGAGGTTACTCGACTTGGCTTTCTTACGAGGGGACTGACCTTCGGTCAGAGACGTAAGCCGGATCTTTACACGCCCATTCACATGGCAGTGGCGGAGTTCCTAGCGGCCTATTACCTCACTTCGGTCGCGCAATACGCTAACATTCTACGCCGCGAACTAGAGGGTCTACCTTCGGGCATTATCGGTCATTTGGCCGGTCTTTTAGGCCCGAAGACACATCTGATTCTGAATCAATTATGTCCACTTGAAGTGCCACCCAGAGCCGTGTTTTCGTTGCTGAAAGCGGCCGGCGCGTCCGATGGCAACATTTCAGCGGTCTGCCGACTGGTCGGCGCGGGTCCCGGATTCGGGCCCGCGCCCAACGAGCGACCTCCGGCCCCGTTGGTGCATACGTCTCCTCTCGAGCTAGAGGGATGGGCCAGGATCCTCGAGAGTCCCGCTTGCACGCTCGAAGCGCTCGAGGTGGTGTTCCAACTGGAGCGTGGCTCGGATCCAAGACATTTGGACGATTTCTTCGACGCGCTCGCCGGCAACGAGAGCGTCAAACTCGTTAGGATCACGTCCTTGCTAGGACAGGAATTCCCGGCGGACGAGGCGCAGCGACTGGCCGGACACCTCAAGAGCGTGCTCGGTAAAAAGAAGCTCAACGACTTCGAGCTTGTCATCACTTGTCTCGAGGAAGCCGCCCATGATAGGTGAGTTTCGCAGATATATCCACTCGGCGGGGTAAACTCCAAATCGTTTTTCAAGTTGTCGCGAACTCCCCGAGGATAGTAACTTTCGAACAATTCGCGAGATTGCTAGCTAAGTGTGTTTCAGGAGAATAAACTATGTATAACGCGCCGGGCAGGTTTACCGTTACGTAATTGAGTTACCGAGATTGATACACAGAGAAGTTCATATTTTTGTCTTAACAGTTTCCGACTTGATCGTTTAATCGTTCTCACATTTGCTTCATTGTTTTTATTTTTTTATTACTAATTTTCTTGCGTTCCATTGTTCCTTTCTACTTATCTTAATTAATGCTCTTTTATCTTATCACGATTAAGTTTTCACTTAAAATTTGCGCGCTATTGTTCCGTGGAATTTCTCAATTAACAATGGGTCATAACGACAATTTTCCGCGTCGAAACGTACTGGACCACTATACTGGACGACTCGTCCGATCGATCCACTCGCGTGACTCAATAGCTCGAAGGATAAAGAACCTAGTGAATGTGTCGGCATTATTGCACCTCGAGGACGCTCGATAGAGCGCCGTCGATAGCTTCAACGGCGACGAAGAGTTATTACAGAAAGCCTGCTTGTCCGCTCGATTGTATATGAGGTTCGCCAGGACAACAGCCAATGAGAATATTTGCTCTTTTATACCGCGAAAGAAGCGCGAAAGACGAGAGAGCGGATCTATATTTAGATTTCTACGTTAAAAGATATAAAAGCAAAAGAAGGAAAACGAGAAAAGAACGATATTAATAAAAGCGTTTTAATTTTCGTGTAGAAACGGACATTTATATCGAGTTTTTATATCGTCGGTTGTAAAAAAAAGAAAAAAACATTCTTGGTGAATTTAGAAAATAATAATGAGTTATTAATGATAAATATTTCGAGATGCAAAATTAGTTTTGAGTATATAATATGTCATAGAATAATTAATATTTTTGTTTCTGCAGCAGCTATAAACATTTTAAAACGTTAGTCGTCGCCGCGATGCGCTCGCGGACGTAATATAAATCATCAGGATTTATCGTTAAGCTCGGCGACCATCCCCGAAAATTTTCATCCGGCTCGCGCGATTCCCAGGAGACGTCAAAATTGAGAAATTTGTTTTGTCGCGCGACGAAGGGCGACGAAAGGGTCCATCGCGCGGATATTTGTCTTTGCCCGAAGGGAGCGAAGAAATGGTCGACGTGGAAAAAGCATGTTTACCTTACAAGACTCGAGTGAATATACATTCGCATACTTGCATACCTGACTCGCTCACGGGAAAACTTTTCCCGAGGTAGTCCACCTCGTCTGCGGTTTTTATACCCGTGAGAAATTCAACAACGACTTCATAATGAGAATCGTAATAATTACGAGCGGAGTAACGGGAGAGAAAAAAATTGACAATAGCCATTATCGTCAATCTTTCTTAAATAAAAATAAAAATAAATTATAGCGTCGTTTAATTTCTTTTCGTTATTAAAGGATTTGTGATTTTCTGGTATAAAAGATTTATGTTACTTAACTCTACACACACGCTCAAATTGTGCCGTCTACATTAGATTAATTAAACTAAATGATTTACCGCACGATACTTGTGTAAAAAAAAAAATTTATATGCAAACTCCTTCCATTTGCGTACTGCCGCATTTTTCTCCGCTGCTTTACCGAGCGTAATAGGACTATTTCACGCATTTACGCGTACAAATGAATGCGGGAGCCTGCGATTGCTCACATGCAGTATGCAACGGCGTTCTCAACGAAATCTTCTCAACATTTTTTGCTCACGTCCCTCGCGGTGAATTTTAATTTCTTGCTCATACTCCCGTGGCTTAACTTGAATTTCACCGGCTTCTCCCGTTTTATACGCGCTCTCGACCGCGACTCGCCTATTTTAAACTTTATATTTTTCGATTTTACCGAGACGCTTGAACTCTCTCTTTTTCCGTGTCCCCAAGGAAACGGAGAAAGTATTTCTCCGCCGGAGTTCATGAACTCGATTCACCGATGAACTTGCCGTCGCGTCGACCTCGAATTTGGAATTGCGAGAAGTCGAAATGCTGATTCCCTTTAGGAATATATTACCGCGATTTTCATTTGATTGATCTGTATATTTTAAAAAATTAGTTGGCTAAAATATTCCGTGAAAATTAATTTATTGTCTTTCTTTTTTTTTATATATTTTTTTTAATTTTGTTTTATTGTTAGTTTTATTTTAGATTTTTAATAATATATATTTAATTACTTAGTAACACACGATTTTATGTAAAATATATTTAACGACGCGTACTAGTAAAACATTTTGTGTAAATTATACAATTTGACGATGTCTAGAAAAAAGCTTAAGTAAACGGCCAACGAATGAGAATACTAATCTTTTTTTTTTCTTTTTTTGCGCTTAAGAATTCAATCTCGTTCAACCTGAGAATACAGAGGCACTTCTTTATTCTTATCGGAAAATTTTTCCTTTAAGCTACATATCGCTCCCTTCGAATTATGTATTCCGGGCGTGGCGCGAATTCCTCGTTTTTAAGGAAGTAAAGAAGACTTACGAACTGCGAGCGGCACACAACAGCGAGAGCGTGCTCTCGGCAAAGGTTGCGGACAGCTGTAAATTCTCGAAAGAAAGCTCCGTGAGGGAAAAAAAACAAAGGGAGCAAGAGAGAAGGCTACAACGGAAAATTAAAGAAAACTACGAACCGCGCGAGCTTTAATTCGCGACCAAACTCGCCGTCTCTCTCTTTTTTACCCTTTCGCGCTCTCTTATTGAATCTCGCTTCAATCTCTTTAGTTTTATACCGTTGCCACA
The DNA here is from genome assembly GCF_019399895.1 of Cardiocondyla obscurior. Classification (NCBI taxonomy): domain Eukaryota; kingdom Metazoa; phylum Arthropoda; class Insecta; order Hymenoptera; family Formicidae; genus Cardiocondyla; species Cardiocondyla obscurior. The sequence goes on along the minus strand of NC_091891.1, from coordinate 1,372,241 downwards.
CGCTTTTCCTTTAAGACTTTTCCCAAGGCTGTTATATATTTTACAATTTTATTTTTCACTCGCCACTTTTTCTCGTACACGCAATATACGATTCTTTCATCCAAAAATGTAAATATATTCCTAACCGCTGGACCAAATGAAATTTGTTGGGCCGAGGCTCTTTCACCGAATGCTTAAAGTCCAACCGGCTGCAAACGACTTAAATCTGATTTCTTCCGAATGAAGCGAGAGAATCATATCTCTTCGAATATTCGCAACATGAAAAGTATTTTCCGAAAGATGTTTCTTCCTTTCGCGTATTGTATTCCGGTAAATGCGATTACGCTCGCAAGCTGGGCTTTCGTGCGCTCTGCTTTTCGTCATCGGTCTTCTCTCCGAACGCGAATATATGTATAGACCTCGCGAAGTCTCTTCAAACTCCACGAGAGCAGCTATCTTTTCCGCGATGCGACTACGGGGAGGAATAAAAGGGTAGGAAGACCTGCCATTTGCTTCGCAGAAATTCTCTCTCTCTCTCTCTTTCTCGACAATGCGGTCGCGGGCTCATTGTTTCGCGTCGAAACGTTCTTGTTTTACCCTCTACCTCATCACCGAACCCTTTACTCTTCGTTCTATCGCTTTTCCGTGACGTAAGCCGTCACTTTTGTTCTCACGTTGCGACTAGTCGATATTACTGTCTATCTTTTCCATTCGAACGACGGAAATCGATCGGGCCACCGTCGTCTCAAATATGAAAAAACTTATTCTTTCCTGATACTACTGGAACGATCGCGTGTTGAGAGATAAAAGTCATATAAGCGAGCACGATGTGATTTTATCGTGATCGACATCACCGTTATCATCCTACTTTTTTATATTGTATTATTTGACATTAGCAGTTAGTTGAATATTGTTTTTATTATGGTATAATTTTTTTTTTAGACAAAATGTTTAATAGAAATTAATAATAGTTGTGAATAATGAAATAATAATTTAATTATATTTCTGTATATTAATTATTCCGAAAGTAATTTATATGATCTCATCTGCTTTACTATTCTGAATTATCCAACTTTTCTTTCTACAACTTTGCATTTTTGTTGAAAAATTAATTTTAATTAAATTAAGAGACCCCTCGGTTTGTTTATTCAAATAACCAAACAACTGCTGAGAGACAGACGGTTCGAGTAAAATTTTTTTTAATTCGCGATCTTTTATCGCAAGCTCAAAGCTAGTTACTATGCAAAGTGGCTAAGTTTACCAATTCGCAGCGGAAGTTTACCCCTTTCTTCCTCTCTTTCCGCAGCGAAATGCAAGGGATTATCACATTCGCCGTGATGCGCGGCGTCTTCTAGATACGAATTCTTTCCGCGTATTTTCTGACAATGTTGGAAAGCAGAACGAATACTCGATTAATATTACGATTCACGTTACGAGAACGCTGCCTGCCGTATCCGCAACTGCACTTAGCCGTTTACTCTCGTGCTTTTCGCGAACGCCGCCGGTTGCGCGCTTTGGCCGCAATTCTCTCACGTCTCGAATGCGGAACGGCCAATTCCGCGCGAAGAAAGCTTCAATCGCAGTAATGTAATTCCCCATAAAAGAGAGGCAAAAGTCAAGGGAAAAAGAAGCGGCGGAGAAAGATAACGCGAAGGTACAGATAAATATAAAAAATTGACCGTGAAAGAAGGTAGAACATATGCAAAGAGAAAAGGCTAAAGAAAATGGAAAGAAAAATTTAAAAAATGTCAAGTTTGTTAAAATATTAATATAAAATAAAATATTCAAATTTGTTTCTACATATTACCTATTAATTAATTATAGCAATTAATACATATTAATTTGAATTTATGAACCACTATTAATTTATTATAATTTATGTAAATTTATCATTACTAATTCTTATTAATATTAAACGACACGAAGGCTCGAAAAGAGCATAATAACGCATAGCCTGAATGACAAAATATGAAAGCTTCTTATCTTTCTCGTTCTCTCTCCGAAATGCTGTGCGAAAGAAAAGCGACAAGTTCTAAACGCTAGTTAGAACTTGTGCCACTGACTTCGGCCAATTTTCGAGTACCGGGGAGTAATCGGGATGTGCAACGCGAGCATCTTCTCCTTCGGTTGTTGGCATACGCGAGAAAATCCAGGCTTTCGTCTACCATTTCTCGAAGGGGGTTGCGCGGTCGGGACTTTGCATAATGCGTATGTACCTACGCGCGGAGAAATAGCGCTGCGAATAGACAGCGTGAAATACGTATTACACATACACCTATAAATATATTCGCTGACGAGTCCGCCAAACTTCCGCGTTGTTAACTCGCCGCCGCGCCGACCGAATTTACATCCGCCGCGCCGGTCGGCAGCATCCGTTCGAACCGCGCGTCTTGCACACGTAAGCCGAGATCTTCCTTCGAAAGTGCGCGTTCCCTTCTGCCGTAACTTATCCTTCATCAACGTCAGTTTTTCCGACCACCGGAAAGTAACACGACGCGAACCGTAATACCGATGGAAATTCCCTTCGCTCGCGTTTCATTTAGCATAATTCAAACCCAAAGGTACATAACAGCTGTAATATTAACAGCACTTTCCCAGCAGATCGATACCACATGCATAATCCAACGTCAAGTTTGGCCTAAAACCATTTGTAGTTTATGATATGACGGGCAATGAATCCGTCTTATATGTACGGTGCTTATACTTAACTACAAAACAATCAATTCGCCGAACATCGCAGATATAAATTCTCTACTTTTTCGTCTGCTTTCAAATATATTTTTATCCTCGGAAAAGTATAACTAGCAAAGTTATCAGTTTACCGAACCTCAAAATAAGTGATTTTCTCAATATTAGTTTCATATATAAATTTTTGAAGATATATAAGTAAATGTATTTTTTTATTATTATTAAGTTTTGTGGGTGATGTAACTTTTATGTACTTGGCTCTTTCTCAATTTATTTGTTCGTTCTCGCGCCCATTATTTGACATTATCGCGCATTCAACGATAAAACGCGAGAGCAAGTCTAAGTGGCCCATTAACACCGTCATTAACGCGATTGATTTCAGACTGGAGTGCGTGGTGAACGCTCTTTGTCGCGGCCTAAGTCACGCCTCCGGCAGTTTGTCGCGTCTGGTGCTCGACATGAATCTGTCCGGCGAGCAAGTGTCCCGTGTCTGCGAAGCACTTCGCGACTGCATTCAAGTGCAGGCGTTGCACTTGCCCCATTTAGGATGCGGATGCGAGGGCCTGGCATCAGTCGCCGAGTTGCTGAAGGAAAGACCGCTGCTGGCACTCAACCTGGCCGGCAGCTGGGGCGCCAAGAACGAAGATCCGTCCAGCTCTGGCATCAGTATGGGTAAAACCTTGCCATTATTGCCCGCGATTTGCCGACACGATTCCGCGGAAGCTTACATTCCAAAAATTAACTATCTCGAATATTTATGTTAGGTTCGTGATCGACTTTGGAAAGTATTCTTTATGCTGATACTTCTGCTTCGTGATAATTTTATCCGGCAAATCGGAAATAATAAAATACGAAAGTAGAAGCTGAGACTGCAAGTAAAGAGCTATTTCAGCGACCAGCTTTTTAATTAAAAATTTCAACTCTCTGAACACGATTTACATTACGTATACATATATCGGACGCATGGATGCGTATTTCGCGGTGAATCGTGTCGATAAAATTGCGAGCTTTGCCAACCGATGCGAAGCGCGAACATATACGTGCCTATCGTCATTTGACCTCCACGAATTTTTCGCAATATTAACCGCATTCCGTATTTCATCGCCACTCGGACAAAATTTTTTTTTTTTTCCTTTGCAACTAAATTATACCCTTTTATAAATTGAAATATTTTTCTCTCCATACTGCATCGGGATCATTAAACGTTTAATAGATAGAATTAAAATTAAAGTTAAAAAATTCTACGATTGAATTTTTTTACTCATTACATTTATTATTTATCAATTAAGCAAGTTTTATCCCGAGCGTTGTCTTTTTCAAAAATAGCTAATAGAACAACTCTTTGTAAATTCAAGGGAGTTGAATTTCGTGGTTCTGTTCGGGTTGCGTCTCATAATGGTTGAATTGTTGTCAACGGACCGACCGCAGTCCGTAGGAGAGCGACAACCGTGACATGTCGCCGAGAAAACTATGTCGGCACAGTCACATCGATCCGACCATGGCAAAAGTAACATTGTCGCCAATGTACGCTCGCCACCATTAACCCGACTCCGGAATTAGAAACTTGCGAAACGGAAGCGCGTGAATCGCGACGACAAATCCGCGCGACCGAAAGTTGCGGCGTTAAAACGAACTTTGGCCCTTCCGAAAGTTTAAATCACGCCATTTGCCGGCAGACTAGAATATAAAGGCTCGATTTATTCGTCGTAAAGGCCTATGGTACTCATAACAATCGAAACGAAATAGTCATTGACGAGAACAAACAAATTAATAAATTAAAACAGAAAATTAACGTTATAGAAATATATGACGATGTTACAATTTTATTTGGAAATAAAGTTTAATTCGATTTTTAAAAATACGCGATTTTATTTATAATTGTTGCACGAGACTTTTAAAATAATGTTATATAATAAATGGAGTTAAAATAAATTTGTCACAAAAAAATCGGACAATTTATTTGTCTTTTTTCCATTTATTAAAATCAATAAAGTCAAGTATTTTTGATTGCCATTTAAACATAAAAATTTTCGACAGAAAATAAAAACGCATTATACATATACATGTATTATCCTCATTTTTCGATCTTGCATTGGAGAACAAAGATAAATTTTATTTTCCAAATTTAAAGTATATTTTATTAACTCCTTTAAAATGGAATAATACATCAATTACTAAAGTTCTCATTGACACAAAAGATTAAATAATTTGCTTGTTAAATTTAATTTAATAATTAACTTGTCAATATCATAAGCTGAAAGTCGATAATCAATGACGAATTAGAACGCATGTAAACGCAATTATCGGTTTGTACACACAAACTTTACTTGATACCGTTGGCCAATTTTGACGATGAATAATCTGAGAGCCAGCATAATCCCGACGTTATAATTTCTTACCCTAATTAACTTCCATATTTTAGTAAATATATTTTTAATGTCAAATAATATTAATAATATCAAATAACGCGCGTATAAGAGGTTTCCTTCTTTCTTTTTAAAAGACTAATTATAAGCACTTGGAAAGAAACCAATCTGTTTACAAGGCCGAGCATAAATCGTTTGGCTCGTCAAATAACGAATCGGGGGAGCAGCTCATCTTCTCGTACCGCAAAATTGCCAATTGATCGTACTTAGAGTAACTACCTACGTCTCGCCAGGAAATTCGCGACTTTTGCGCGGCTATAAGGTTGCGGACTTCCATATTCCCGAAGGAATTGCTCTCAATCGTGTGTACCTCCTACATCGTCATTTTCTTAGTTGAAAGATTCTCATAAAAAAAAATTAATAGAAAATTCCTTGTCGCGTAATCGGAGATTACATTCTCGCGTTAAATGAATAAAAATTAAAAGCAAGCTTATTTTTATTATTCCCTTAGACGTGGTATTCTCACGCGGATATATAACACGAACTATCGGTTTGATTAAAAAAAAAAGTTAGCGCTCCCGTTTTATTAAATATACGCCCGGCTAAAATAGCAATACGCTACATTTTGATAAATAATCTTGTTAAAATATTAAGGCGTCGAATTGCATGTGTTTCGTTAATTTCGTTCATATTCATTTAAATTTGTTTGCAATCCAATTATTTGTTTTCTGTTTGCAATTAAAAGAGAATCAATTTACAGAACGGTTTGATGATATTTCTATTTAGGCAGTTTGTTCAATTGCGATTTTATTTACTTTGGACGGAATAATACGTCGCTTAGAATCACAACCGCGTAGCAGTGTTAAACCCAAAGTTTTTCTAATGGCGCCACGTTCCGCAAATAGCCCCAAACGAAACTAAGCACCATTACAACTTTCGAGCCGCGTGTAAGGTCCGCGCAATTAACGATTATTATGTTAGCGCAGAATTGAGAGTGCGCGCGAGTTTGCTTATCAACTCTGTTAAAACACATTGGACCGCGGTTTAATATACATATGCTACGTATATGCGTATTCATTAAGAGCGCGAGTAATATTTTATATTTCCTAGTTTTATAATTACTTTATAATTATCATAAACGCGCTGGAAACGTTGGAAGATTAATTATTTAAGTTCGCTCTCATTTTGTCGCGAGACCTCGATATTGGTAGTAGCAATTAGCAATAATACGCGATGAAACATCTTATTCCTATTTTTTATTGAAAATCAGCGTTTGCGCTGAAATATCAGAACCGTATTGTTAAAAAAAAAATTTTTTTTAATAGAAGTTATAGACTTTTTTCAATTTCTTGAAAATCTAACTGAGAGGGAATTGTGGTGTAATATCTCGAATTTCTCATTCCTGCATTTAGCATTCTTGAAATATCTGTGGCTCGCTCAATCGACCCCGCGCGTTTTCGAAAGAGAGTACCGTTACGCTTGAAGGGCTGCATTTAGTCGAACATCCCTTTCTAATCGCTTTGCCTTCCCTACCCCGTTCTCTCACCTTCGTCTTGAAATCGCTTTGCATCGTCGTTCGCAACGCCCGTTTTCTCAATCGTCCGAGTTCAATTTCTCGCCGGCCAGCGGCATCCAATCACGCTAAAACGCCTCGGATAACATTGAATCGTCTCGGGACTATTGTTGTAAGCAATACGCGTTACAGAAGCATCGTAAATTTATCTGATTGCTTTAAACGAACCATTGGTCGCGCAAAAATTGGAATCACGCTTACAAGAATTGTGCAACATTTTTTAAAAGGGTTATACGAGTTTAATGTAAATTTAATAGTAATACTTAATTAAAAAAAAAAAAAAAAAAATATACATTTTTCAAGCTAAATTATGTTTCTCTCGAAACGGTAATAAAATAGCGAAATTGTTTTTCGCTCGTGTTATAAATAAAAGAATATTATATTGTTTAAAAAATGCGCCATGTTAAAGAACGTAAAATGTGAATTGGATGTCGAAGGGGAAGCACAAGCTATCGACATCGCAAAATTGCTTTTCCCATCGAAAGGATTGAACGTCATCTTGTAACCGATCGTGACCTAACTGGGTCGCCACCACCAATCGGACTCTATTATAATTAGTTTGGCACGACACGAGCGGATAAACGCGATGCAAGTTGTGCTGATCGACCGAAGGACAGAAACTTTCCCCGGCCCCGTACCGTGATCGAATAAGTTTAGTACAACGTCGCGAGAAATTTCTACCTCTCTTCGCATAAAGGAGATAATAATTAATATCGAGTTATGCATTTGCAAGTCTCTCGGATAGGGAGAATGAATTGCATTAAACTTCTTTTCCATTATCCGAAAGCACCGGAAAATAACAAATTTTAATGAATTTAATAAAACTTTTGAGATTTTTGAGATTTCTTTTTCTGTCTAAATGTCTAAATAAAATTTATATGATTAATGTAATGTAAATAATGTAAAGAACTTTATTCCATATTATTATTGAAATGCTTCCTATAAATTTATTTATACCGATTTATTAATCGGTTAATTCTCTTTCGCTCTTTCTCCATAGGTCTTTATAAAATTATTTATGAATTAACTTGATTAATTGAAAAAAGCAAAATTATTTGTAGTCCATTAAAACCTTAATTGTTTGCCATAAATTAAGAATCGTTTATTAATTATCTAATCTATTTTGTGTTAAATATCGACTTTTAAATCTATTAAATTAATTTTAATAATAATCTTTGTAGCTTATTTTTGAGAAAAAGAAAGTGCGAAAAGAGTTTTAAATAAAAAGGACATTAAGATTTTATCTTTCTTTATCAAATGTTTAAATAAATTAATATGAAAGGGCTTTATAACGCTGACAGGTAATAAGTCGACGCTCGAACGCACGATATTCAATATTTTCCTTATACCGAAACCTTTTCATAAAAAAAGTTTTTTTTTACCGCGAAAAGCATCCCATTGACTTCTGCGTTTTGCACGTTATTATTTATCGAGATATTGCATTAAGATATAATAACAAACAATATTTTAAAAGCAGAATTATTCAAGTCGATATTACAATCCTTTCAAATAAGACGAGAAAAGCACGTAAAACATTTAGATTTCTTAAAACGGTAATGAATAAATGTATATCAAATATAAAATTTTCACGTATTATAATGTAAAATTATACATTTACGGCTATATTTCACGGCACTTTAACACGACATATTTCGGCATCATAATACGTCAACCTAATTAACGTTATCATAATCACTTCGTGTGTGTCACGAGCGCCGATGATTTATTAATGAAATCGCGAGTCCGCTATCTCGTCGGGTTAATCATCGTCCGAATGATCGCGTGATGTAACGTGATTTTACGTCCCAGTTACGACATAACTTCCTATTACGCGAAACCCCGACAGTGTCCCGGTGGTGTCCATCAATTTAATACTTGACAACGTCAACGACAAGAGAAAGAACGACACATTTACATCCCGCGTGTCTAAGCACATGCTCGAGAAAGTGTATGGAAGTTCGTGCCAAGTTTGCGAACAAAAGTTAACACTTATTATAACAGCTCAACTTGGAGATTCTCCGCAAGCTATTTACGAGAGAGAAAGAGAGAGAGAGAGAGAAGGAAAGAGAAGATATACTGTCTGCTAAAACAGAAATGCACGCCACTGGCTCGTGGACACGACTTTCTCGTCACCGAAAATGAGTTTGTTGTAATTAATTCGACGGAGGTAAATCTAAAAGCACGTGCTGTACGTACACGCGTAGTTGAAGAAACAATCAGAAACTTTGAACAAGACGAGGACGATAGGGTACGACCATCTACCGAATATTTAAGCATCGTTTTATCGAGACATAAAAGCATCAAAAAAGCAAAAGCCTAAGAGCCCGAGAGATTCAAGGATCGTTTAATCGCAAAGTCTACAAATTGAGAAACACTCCAAATTTTACTACAAATTTTAAACATACGAGGAAAGAAAAGTGGATTGATTTGAGCAGCGTAATTTGATCTGAAATATATATCCTATCGCTATGACGGATGGCTATCAGTAAAATTAAACATTGAGATCAAGCAAACGTCGCGAGAGCATCTCGAATAATATTCACTGTGGATCTCGCGTGCTGGTTTGCCCGAATTTTCCCGTACGTCTAATTTTCCTCAACCGATGTACACGTCGCAGATGAGATCACGTCGAAAAAGGAATTTGAGCGTTTAAACTTGTACCGCGGAATCTGTATTAAACTTAGTTGAATCGCGCATCCCTCGTTAAACATTCGGAGCAATGTTAATGTTACCGGTATCGTCGTAGCTACAGGGGGTAAAATGAAAGAGAAAGAGAAGAACTAATTTACGTAATTCAAGTTTATCAACTTTACATTTGCCGAGAGAGTATATTTTTTCGTTACTGAAAATTCAAGAATTTATCACCTAGCAGTTTCCTTAAAATTCATAACAGTTTTTCTTTTAAATCGATACATAAATCACGCTCTCCGTCGTTCTTGTTCACACATCTTGTGTTATACTTGAATATATTGCAATCATTTTTCGGTGATATATATTTTTAATTTTTTTTTTTTTTTTTTTTTTTTTTAATACAAGTGTATGTATGTGACTGACAATAATGTAAAATATTATTTAAAATTGAAAGAAAGAGTATTTTAATATTTTCGGGTTATTTAAGCCACTGTACCGGTTGCATTCAACTACCAGTTTAGACGAATACGGCCGCATAGCGTCCTCGCAATAGTGATAAACATTCCCTAATTTAATTAGTAATTACGAAACGATCGTTTCAATGCGCCGGATGCGATGGTACAATTATCGTACACGGCAGTGTACTCTCTCTCTCGGATAACCAGGCCTACGTGGCCTCCCGTTGATTGATCGCGTTACATAGCGGACCCGATTACAGAGCAACGCGTTACTGCGCGGTTACGAGTGTAACGTTGATAAAATTTGTGCTGTAACTAAAATCTGCGCTTCGATTCAATAAATCGACACCGGTGGTAAAAAGAATCGTTGTCACTCCACGAAATTAGAAAAGTATGAAATTTTATTTAAATTCGCTATTTCTTTTTTTTTTTTTTTTTTTTTTTTTTAAGTTAAACTTATTATTCGCGATCGCATCGTATCTTCTTTTTAAAAATACTAGAACAAATCATGCGCACGCTTCACGTGCGCTATTTTTCGAAAGGATTATTTCCCGATTTGTGCGCGTCATTATAATTAAATAATCAATGGTTGATAGCGTGTTACGGTTCAAGAAACCCAATTGCAAACTATGAAAAAAAAATGATGCGACTTACCAATCTGCATGAACAGCGGAGTTGGAGTTCTGCCGGTGACTGTAACATAAAATAAAATATATTATTACAGACATGTTAGGATTTAAATTAATTTAAAGGTAAAGATATATTTTTATAAAAATTTTCTAAAAAGAAAAAAATTATATCTACCTAAAAGTTGCTCCGCTGATGCAGGATACCCGTCCCGGGCCTGCTCCTCCTCTCAGATGGGACGTGTCGAGTCATCCTTCCGCGCACAAGTAACTCGCGAATACCCCGACCGTGATTTTACTCGCGAAAATTACTTATCACTTTTGCGCGTTTCTGTCCGGCACTCGCGTATGGAATAAAATTATGCCAAAAAATTGCGACCGAATACTGAACGAACTCCCGGAACGACCGACGAACCGACTACGGTTCGTATAATATAATATCGGCGGTGACGACACGGTGGATGCAGCTGCGACGATCTGTAACAAGAAAAAAATATATAAAATTAAATTGCAGACATGCTACAAGTATTTAGTCGGCAGGCTATTAGTTTTGTGTTTCAAAAAAATTAATTCTTACCTCTGGGACTGCTCCGTTGTTACACGATGCCTTTCCGAGGCCTCCTCCTCTCAGATTATTAGACCTCCCGTCAGAGTTAACCAGCTTCCTCTCAGATCGTTTGAACCTCGTCCTCGCACTGCTTACCTGCAAACAAAAAGCCCGAATAATTAATAAAAATTACACGAGTACGTACAATAGAAAGATCACCTCAGAGAGTTGAGTATAAGTAAGGTAGCTTACTTTAAGGAAAGAAAACTTAGTCACAAGTGTTCTCCTCACACAGAGAATGGGGAGGAGAAGATAGTTCTCGTTAAACGGAAGTGCGAATCTCTTTCGGTACGGAACATGTGCTTGCTGTGCCGTGCGTAGTACGTGTGTGCTCGCGCGACCGCTGGAGAAGGACAAAGCGGGAGTGGGAGTAGTGGGGGAATATACCTAGCGCGCGGCACGTAGGCTCGCGCTCGCTCTCACCCCGTCCTCCCTCCCCCCCCTCGCCATCCCCGCGGCTAACTATTCCTTATTCTCGTTCGATTTAATTGTAATGTTTCGGACCTCGCTTTACAACGCAGCCAATTTCTTGTGTCGAGGACGACCCGGTGGAAGTACCGCCTTTGCCTGGATATATTAAATTTTTTATTCCGTAACCGAGAAGTATATTTGCAGCTAAAATACGCTTCTAAACAAATTTACTCGCGGTAGCAGCTACCGCTTACGTTCCGTATACTACTCCAGTAAAGTTTACTATCGATAAGACAAGTGGAAATTGTGTGGGGCATCTACCCCATAAAAAAGTTACGTATCGTCATCACGTTGCCCGCTCGTATGAGGTGAACAAATCACCTTCTATAAACCCCGTCTTTCGCCTTTTCAATTTCGCACTACTCTCTTCTCCATCTCCCAGTCCCTTCTACGCATAAAGGTCTTTCGAGCGGACTTATTTATCTTTTCCTTTAAACCAATCGCACAGAAAGAACGTGATCGTTGCGTTGCACACGACATTTTAATATTCGACATTGAATAGCTTCTGCGACGAGTATTGAAGCGCCGGTAACCTTTTATCTTTCAGATTTCGCTTTTTACAGTTTCTTTTGCTGATTTAAATAATGTAATTTAATTCTTATCGTATGTCACATTTATTTTATCTTTCTTCTTCTCTACGCTCGACTCGCTTTGTTCTAGAATTTTAAGATACGCGAAGCTTCGACAATGTTATCCTGATACTATACATTTACGATAGGTTCCGGTTCAGGTTCTGGCTCTGGCAGCAGCGGCTGCGCCTCCAGCACCCTCGGCACCCTGCCGCTAAATCGCTGCTACTCGTCTTTGCCCCGAGGTGCGTTAACGGCTTATGGTAGCTTGACGCGACCCGCAACTCTACCGAGACTTCCCCTGGGCTTGGGTTTAGGCCCGGCACCCAACACCGGCAACGGACCCCTGCCTCAAAATGACCGAGATCGAGACAGTAACGGAAGCAGCAAAAGAAACAGCGACAGCGTGCTCTGCCATCGTTTACCTTTACTGCATCCTCTACCCACGTGTGACGTCACCAGTCACCAAGGCACCGGTTTCCACGAGATATTCAACGCTATCAGGTAATTAATTTCATTTTTGTGCGTGATTCTGTTACTTTCTTATACACAGCTATGTATATTATTGTATCGTAAAAACGAAATGGTAGAAACATCGGAATTTAATTAAATCTTTTTTTTTTTATTACAACTCAACGTAATAACTCAGCAATAAACTCTTATTTCTCTCGACATTTTTGCATTTCCACTGTGAAATAAATTTATTTGTGAGCGGTATTATTTATTGAAATACGCGAATATGCAATTACGCGCTACTAATCATTCGAGGAAGAGAGACGATTCAATCTGTAACCACCGCGAAATGTTAATGTCGCATAAATCCCGATCGATCTTCGTCTATCATGCGCACCAGTAGTTCAGCATGAAAATCCAATAATTTCATGTAGAATGACATTAAACGCGGTAACGTTAATAATTATGCGCGACATTTCGTTATCGACTTAATCACATTACCATTATAATTACCATCACAACTGAATGTTTTACGGTCGAGATGGACCGTAAAACGAGCGGCGAGTACGCTCGAATTGCGATCGGTCTTGACGCATATATGTAGATATTTTTACGCATAAATGAATTTAACCACCATACATACATATTCCTACCTGTTCAATAATCTGAATAAAATATTCAACAAGGTATAGTCACGTGCTGATACAACATTACGTTTGGGAATAATAATTGCGCCTCTCGCGTTGCGCAAAAATTGGTGGAAAAGTTCAACGATTGTTAATTATAATAGAAATTTAAATCGCTACGACGGCAGAAAGAGAATAGCTTGAAGAAGGTAGTCGAGGTGGAATTTTCGAAAAAAAAATTTTCCTAGTAAAGATAAACTTTAGAAGTAAGAACGACGTCTCGTTAAAGAAGAAAGATTTTAGAGATAAAAATGATCTCTTTGTCTTCGCCTCTCGTCTCAAGTTTTCCTCACTCGCGACCTTGAAGCGAGCCCTAGAAATGCTCGGACAACTTGTCCCTTCTGATTACCTTCTCGAGCTGGAATTTCTTGGGGATGAGAATATTCGTGCGATCTAAGACGAAAGCGTCTCCTGAACTTCCTCGAGTCTCCTTCTTGAACGACCGGTAAATGAGTTATGGAAATTAAAGGGAACGAGTGGGAATATTTCGTTGGTGAAATTATGCAAACTTCGCGGACGGCGGAAACTTGGGCCGGAAGTTGCTGGATCTCCTCGATTACGTCAACAGCCTTCCCTCCGACGTGCCGCAAACTCGTAGAAATCGCGCAACTCCTATCGCCATTCTCGGCCCGACAACGAAGAAACGGGACGCATTCGCCGACACTCCGGCCGACCATTAGATATCGCTCTGAGAGTTTTAGTTCTTCCCGGACGAGAGGAACTCGGAAAGTTTGGCGAGCCGTGTGCTTATCCGGGCGAGAAGCTCGATATTTCGCGTAATTATCGTCGGAGCTTGCCCGAAGCTGTATGAGATTCGTGCGAATAATTTGCGGAATTGTTCAGGAACGAGTCTTAAATACGATCTCTTGTCTCTACAAAAATTTATATAGTATTAACGCGCTGCTATAATTTTCGTATTTAAAAATTAATGGGGAACGATTATTATTTTACTTTTTTTACATACTTTTATCTCAAGCGTTATAAGAAAATTGAGAACGTAAATTGATTTCAACTGGAATTAGATATTAATATATTAATGTATTTCGCATCTTACATATTTACGGACCATTAATAATATTTAAAACACCGTACATGATTTATTGTTCGCGTAATCGCCGGAGTGTCGTACGATACGATGGTCGGCGGGAAAAAGGAAGTCGATCCATTTCTCGCAGATGCGAACTGACACGGGTGCTCCCAACTGTATTCTAAAGATCTCGGAAAGATTTCTTAAGACCGCGACGGGAATAAAAGTTCCGCCGCCACCTGGCTCATCGGTCGTTCGTCTTTTTCGCGGATTTCTCGATACACATTGCGTCTATGAAATAAATACGATTTCCCTGAATTAAGCTCATACATGCAATTGAATCCTATTCCATCTAAGTGCTCAAAAAAAATTATTAAAAATATTTGCTTGCTTCTGGGGTGAGCGAATTAACTCGCGCGAGGTACATGATGAATGCAACATCGATTGAAATCGCAGAGGTAAGCTGCGGGTTAATAGAGATGCGCCTTGCGTATTATTATAGATTATCGTCGCGCAATATCGCGCGAGAAAATTACATCGTTACCGGACACGTTACGCCGCCGCTGAATAGAACCCGACGAGCAATTTCGCGAGGATTTGTATTCGTTATCGACGCTAAATACAGAACGGGGTCTCGGGGCGTGAACGCAACCTCCCCGGGAATCTAATTTGCAGCGTGCCCCCTTACGTTATAAAACGAGGGTGCGATTCAAAACAAAATGTCAACTACGTGACGCAGGCAGACGTGTTTTTCGGACGCGCAACGTGTTACCGCCGAATTCCGGTGCACGGTCAATTTTCCGAGCCACGGCGACTTCATCGCTGATACATGCGCGTGTATGTGCGCAAAAGCTGTAGGCGAGAATTGTACGTACGGCGAAGGCGATGTTTTTAATTAAAAACTCGCCTCCGCGGAGCTTGGCGCAAGTCGCGTGGATACTAGCGAATTGAAGTGCCGAGAAAAAATATTACCGAGATATTATTCCGGGGATTCGAGCTGCGTCTTTCCGCGCATTTTTCCACGTACATCCGCAAACACGTTCCGCTAAATTTCTCTAGTCTTTATCGCCCTGCCGTAGTCAACTTAAACTTAAGAAAAAAATTAAGTCCAAATTTTTAAAGGAGTTTACGCTCGAGTTGTACGTCGAAGAAATATTATTTTAGACCCTGGATCGACTCTTAATGGAGTCATTCGTAAGACTATCTAAAAGCGATAAGCGTGTTCGAAAAGTTACTTCATTATTGTGATTTGTATCTGGCTACGTCCCCAAATGAGAAATCGTTTAACCGATTCATCGAATTAAAATAAAATGAAATAAATTTGAAATATTTCATAATTTAATAAACAAATTTTTTTTTTTAACTAAAAATGAATATAAAGCTTTTGTTGAATATTTTCCTTGGGAACATGTTGACGTTTCGCGTTTCGTAAAAAACTTTATCGTATTAGTTTTATTTATGAAAAATATCATTCCTATTTATTTAAGTCATATTTTTTCAGCATGTTTGCGTAAGTGTTAGACAAGCCAGACATTTTTCACAATTCTTCTCGCTATTTGAATATAACGAACGTTCCCTAGAAATTATTAAATTCTCATAAGAAAAGTCTATTAGCGATCGTTAGCGCTAGTTCGTCTGGATTAAAAAAAAAAAAAATATCGCCTGCCGCGTCATATTGCTCGGTTGAAAGAGATCGATGTACCAACGCGATGCGTCTAAATGACGTTTATCGGCGTTTTTCTTTGTCGAAAAGAAGTTTCGGGACAAAGAGCGACTAATCGATCTCCCTTTCTGCCCCTGTGTTCCGTCATTCTTCATAAACGCGGCTGTCCAAGATTTTCCATAAACGTCAAAATGTACACGTCCCCGCGCCGACCGGGCGATGAATCTCCGTCATAATCGATTTTCATCGTCAGACAACGGTCGGCTATTTCGCTCCCGAAATTTTGCAAGTCACGCCAAATCGCCGTGATCTCTCATCGAGGGTACAGAGCCACATTAAACACGCGATCGAACTTATCGATTATCCCACCCGCGAGCTCCTGATACATGGGACACGTCGCGATTCCTCTTTTTCCATCCCTTCTTGTAGAATTTTATTCCGATTCACTTGAAATAACATGTTCAACGTCTGTCGAGCGTTTTATTCGTTTGAAGATCAGAAAAGATATTTCCTTGAAAAATAGTCCCTTCGAATGTAACGACGTAATCAACGATGGATATTTAGTCGTGGAAAAAACTCTCGAAAATCGTGAGCTTATCTTTTTTTTCTTTTTTATTTGTAAAATATGTATGTAATGCATACCAGAAAAAATATTGCAGTTAAATTATTAAAATTTTTAATTAATTCAGTCTCTTTTCTATGCAAATTTGAATAGATGTTTTTGTGAGTGTGCCGCTTTATTCCCGTAAAAAGACCAAGTTATTACATCATCGCGCGGTTTTGACATTGTGAAAATAAAATGTCTATATTCAAGCGTAACTCAATGCAAGCACGAAATTCGTCGAATAAGGATAGTAATGTCTATCGGCTTAGGGGTTGCCTGACCTATAAACGGAGGAACAATACTTCGAGAGTTGATAGCAGTCGACTGTGTTCGATCGGAGCTTCACAATTACTTCGTCACTCACATGAATTTCTATGCACGTCGTAAGTGGAGTCGTAAAGGGTTAAAGTTCTTTTTTACCTTATCATTATTTGCATGACATATTCATTGAAAGAGCAACGCAACTTCCAGAAGGAATCAATCGGGAATCAATTTCTACTCGGAGAGATTAAGAAATATTTATAAAATCTTAAGGAAACGTAACTTAACAGAAAATTGATAGACGTTTCCTATACGTGCATTCATTTTCGATTAAGAATTGACAATTTGCTTAACGTTAAATCGTTTGAAATATGAAGTGCGCAAGACTGGGGGAATAAAGCGCTCTCGACTAGCATAAATCCAATCCTGTCGTATTCGGCGATAAGCACGGCGGATCAAACTTAAGATAAATTTATCGCCGCTCGAAAAATTTCGTAATAAGCGACACCGCGATTTTTCTCACCCTCGTTCCTCGCGGATCGTCTTTGGCGCGCGGCCTCGCGTCTAAACATCGGCATGGACCCTCCGGTATAAGTATCGCCCCGATATTCGCGGGGCGTTTTCGAGGGTGCTTGTGAACGAAGATACATCGCTTCGATGGAAAACGATGAGGATATTTCGCCGGCGGAAGTTCGTTCGGCTAACGCGAGTTCGCGAATTCTCCGGGCCCGAGGAGATTTTTCATCGTTTCAAGTTTTGCCGACGTTTTTCATCGCCGTCGGGACGATCTTCTCCCACTATACTTTCGCCGCGCTCCCGACGAGCTTCCTAAATCACGCGCGCAACACAGCCCGCGATAAGAGACACGGCTCCCGGGATTAGAGAGGCCACTCAGGTACTCGCGATAAAAAAGTTGAGTCAGAATTGTATCCATTGTCCATGGCGAGTCCGATAGGTTGCCAACATAAATCAGACAGTTCCCTACACGTTGTTTCCAAATTGTTTGTATTAACGTAAGGCAGATTGCATTTAACAAAGCTCTTATAAATATGCCACGTGCGTAGAATTCGTTACGTAATCGACTGACGAAAATTAGATCGTTAAAAAAGTACTTCGGTTGGCGTATATAAAATCCATCTACGATTTTCACTTCGCGTTTAATAAGAAAATCATGAAAGTCGTTCTCGCAGAAGACGCGGACTTTTATCCGAATTAGCGTCGTTACTTTCGCGCGGAAACGCGTCGAGGGAAGATTTCAATTTTCCACTTGGATTTGAAAAGGTAGTTGGAACACCTTCGCGAGCCGGTCCACTGCATTTTATTAGCGTGTCTTGAGACGGCGAAGCGGATTTAGCTCTTACTCGCCCGCCACTTTCTTCGGATAATCCGATAACAGCCATAAATAAACAGCGATGAAATATAAATGGGAGCGTTTACATCTTAAAGGGATGTCGGATTTTCCAATATCGCGAGATTTTCCAATGCCAGAGGTTACGACGCGCGGTATTAATGAAATGTATGTGTATTTCGTGAGCCTTGCCGTTTTAAATAAAACTACCATAAAATTATAACAAAATCACGCACCAGATGTATATAATTTACCGGAATTATCTCGTATAGTGCGCGGTATATATTCGCGTTATTATTGATTGTGATAAAGTAATTGGTGTAACAACTTGGCAAGGAATGCGGTATATCAGCTACCGAGCTCGGATTTCTCCGGATAAACGGAGTTCCACTGTATCTAACGAGCTCTGCGAGAGATCGCCGAAGATCCCGGAGGTGCAACTCGCGGAAACTCGTCGAAAGAGCAAGACGAAGAGAAGTTGAAAGCGGCAGGATATTCCGCGAGACGCACGTCGGGTATATAACGCAGTTAAGCACCTGGTATTTTTCTTTCGCGAAGCAACTTCGCTCGGAAGCTCGCCCAGTCGTTCTCCGCGAAGGGAATATGAGGTCGCGCGATTTTCTCCGTGGAATTTATTATATGATACTAAAAATAGATGCTAAAAATGCGCATGTTAATCGGGCTTGAAACATGCTCCGGTAAAATATCTGACCTACATATAGCAGTATAATTTTAAATGAGCGCCGAAATTTAAGTATACATAAATATGTATACGGATATTTTTTTATTCCAACGATGGTAAAGGGTAATTGTTCTGAAAGTTCGTGGATAACTTGAGCTAAATTGACATATTTATCTTATTATGCCGTGAAAAGAAGAAGAGCCCGAGTTGTAAAGTGGTTTTATAATGCCGGGGTCTCGACGTTAAATTCTCTCACTCGCGCCTTTACGGCGTCGTGCTCACGCGTGTCAAATTGTTACGTTATTTCGTCAAACAAGTAAATATCGCGCAATTGTTGCGAAATGTTTGTTCCCGCTGTGTGAAACTCCACGGCGAACAAAAGACGTTGCTCTTTATAAGAGCGTAAAGTCGAGTGACTTCGAATACGGCGGTAATAAAAGGCGACGCGATAAAGCCGAGGTGGCGAGGTGGAGTTAACTTCCAGTAAAAATGCGCGGCGTTCCATTTTCCTTTAAGCCGTAGCGGATTTTTCGCAATTCCAGGCGTCCCGTCGCGAAAATCTCCGCGCCGGTAAAATTGTCGAAACTAAAACGAAATAACATCGCGGTCGTTTGACTTACGATTGCGGCTCTATTGCAGTCCGACTTATCCCGCGCGATTCCACGCGCCAAGCGATGCGAAAATTTCGTCGCGTCGCGTCTCGATATGCTGTAAAATTCTGGCGCGGATAAGTTACAAATTGTAATGTATAGGTAATTAAACGCCAATTGTACGGAATGCAGGAAATAAATTAAGTTCGTTAATATTTAATAAAATTGCCACTTCGCGCTTTATTGCGCCGCAATGTATACACTCATTAAATATTAATATACGTGAAATATTTATCGAGTAATTAAATTAATGCCTCTTTCACGCCCTGTATATCCAATAAATTACGTGTTCTTTAAATACAGTAGCACAAATCTTAATCCCCCCAAAAAAAACATTATTAAAAAAATGTATAGATGCGCAGCAGCGGAGTTGGCGAGTTGGCAATGAATCATTAACACAAAATTATAATTTTAATGTAGGGAGGGGCTGAAAATTATTTCTAATGTTTAAGAAAAAAATTATACGCGCTCCCCTGTCCGTCTCTCACCTGTACGTACGTACTTTAACACGCCGTAAGAGAATTTACATGCCAAATATTAAATTAAATTTTATATTGCATATTGATTTCAATACTTGACAAATTTTAACTCATCGTACAAATTTTAACCGATTCATCGATCGAGTCACTTGTTCTTTACGTAATTAACCTACAAAAATTACTATAACTAACGTTCTAATGCATATACAAAGTACATTTAAAGAAACGGAAAACGTTTAATCTATCATATAAGATATGCAGGTGCATTCGTAGTTTGTTGCTGAAAATTATTAATTTTATACGGAATTAAATGCGAAACGGTTTCTTTAATATAGAGAAAAGCAAAAGTAAGTGGAGCGCGTTTTACAATGCCTTGGGCATTTAAAATACCGATCGCGTTTTTCGCAACGAAAATTAAACTCGGGCCGACGCAATAATACCCGCAAGCTCCGAGACGTATCACCTGCGTTTTATTTCAGCAGCAAATTTCGCGTACCACACCATGAATGATGGTGAAATGCCATTTGTTCTTTCCCAGCGAAATACCTGGAAACTCACGACGAACGGTCGAAAAATTACCGCTGTTTTTTAACAGATTAACGTTCGGTTGTTTGTACTACACTCGATTTCCGAAGGGAATGTACGCTGTTTTATACACTCGAAGCTTATTTGTCACGTCGTCGTTAACATTAATTACTCCTTGCCGATTCTATTATTAATCGCGTCTCTTTTTTAACGATAGAATAATGAAACTGAATTCGAACACTAGCTCGTGTCTTAAAAGGGCACGCAGGGATACTTATAAGACGATCTGCAAAAAAAAAAATAAAAAAATAAACGATCAGCGGAGGAAAGAATTGTTTTCGCAACAGTGCGAGTGGTTTAAGTCAAAGTATTCTCGCTCGTGAAATCCGTAGCTTTATTACGGAAGTCTGACGCTGGCGGAATATTCGCCGCGCGCGTTTCCTGTTTCTCTCCTGGCCCGACGGAAGCGTTTATTTTTGTTAGAAATTCAACGCGAACGCGCGCGTACGTTCTCGCCGCGGAGGGTGCAGTATTTTTGTTCTCGTCCCTCGGTTACGTACAGGCACAGGGAGAGAGTCGGGATGCGCTGCATCGAGCGGCGGCGGGTGGCTCTCGAGCGAATTTACCGCGCCCGGTGCGATACCGTTAAAGGCAACGCCATTAGACGTACGTACGGTACGTAGCAGCGACGTATCGCGGAACGTATGTACGTATCGCGGCGGCAATAGCAGTAGGGCCGTCAGTAAATATGGGCCGAAGTAGATACCATTAAATCCAGACGCGATACAGTGCACGCCGGCCGGCTGCTGCTGCCGCTGGTACTGTTGCCACTCTGTTGGCCCGCACTTCGAACCGTTCGTCTTAAATTGCCACCATTAAACGCACGTACGCGCACGTAAATCCTCGCGGTGTCGGCCGCCACCGCGATTCGATTATTCGCCCTATAATTCGGCCCGCCGCTTTACCTCGCGGTGATGCGCGCTACGACTACCGCCGTGTGTTTGTTCATTATGTTCCGTTGTCGTGACGTTGATCGATTTACCGCCGCGAGATTGCACCGAGCATTTCGGAAAGTGTCGCGCGAATAATGCCACGATCACGTAAAGAGTTTTGCGCCGATCTTACATGAAAATCACGGTAGCTGGATCGAACTATTATATTTTCTCTGCGCGTAAAATGTCCTTACAGCGTAAGAAAAATGAGGGAAGAGGCGTGAATGTAATTCAAAAGAAATATTTCAATTTTTTTAGGAAGCTAATCCGGACGGTAAGTGAAAATTTAAGACGGTATCTTGTCAAAATTCAGGATTGATTTTGTGGTATAATTATAGAGACTGGGTAAGTATTTTACTCCCCTTCTTCAATAAATCTGAGATTTAATGAGAAATTTAATTAAGGAACTAATTAGCTCAGTTTAAAATTACATGGCTCGATAAAATTAAGATGAGAGTAAATAAGACTAAATCTCAATTAACTTTTAATAAATGGAACCGTTAATTATAATTTTAATTTGATAAAATATGTCTGCAGGCCTGTCAATGCTTTTGACGTGTTGTTATACTTTGTTGAGCCATCCCTTTAAGAAAGATCGATGTCGATATTAAATCTGTCCCGAATTGTCCCGAAACTTTCGCACGTAAAAAGAAGGCACTAGAGTTTTTTTTTCGCGATTCCATTTTCATTTCGCATCGATATTTCATTCGAAGAATTTCGTGTCATTGTTATGAGAATGACCGTGTTCTTTGTTGTAAGATTGATAGACGATGATGGGAACCGAGACAGAAATTGCCATGAGGTGCCTTTTACGTCTTTCTTTTACTTAACGGCAAAGTTCCATCTGCGATTCGATTTGACCTATCATCAATCTTAAATGATTACTGCCCTATCAGTTGATTCGATTAAATCGTTCTCCTATCTCTCTCGTCCAATTTGATAAGCTCTCATTTCTCTTGCCAAAATCGTACACAAATTATTTATGACACATCGCAAAGTGAAACTTGACGATTAGCAATAAATTAAACGAGTTATTACATTAAAATGTATAAGAAAATATTAAATTATCTCCTCATTTTTATTAATTTATCTTTAAAAAATTATCTAGTTTAAGTTATTTTTTTTTATTTGTCATCCGACTAACCGGTAGTTTTGCGCTTTCAGGGAACCTAACTGCAAACTGAGATCTCTAAACGTATCCAAATGCCTTCTGGGCGGTTTGGATGCCGGCTGTTTAGGCGAAACCATAAGGAAGGCTCGCAATTTGGATGCCTTAAGGGCCGCGGGAGCATCGAGACCGGCAGATGTGATGCCTCTAGTGCTAGCCCTGACAGAAGCTCCCTGTTTACAGTTATTGGACCTGTCTAGCCCTCGACTAGCTCTG
This sequence comes from Cardiocondyla obscurior, assembly GCF_019399895.1. Taxonomy (NCBI): domain Eukaryota; kingdom Metazoa; phylum Arthropoda; class Insecta; order Hymenoptera; family Formicidae; genus Cardiocondyla; species Cardiocondyla obscurior. Next base: position 1,349,519 of record NC_091891.1, on the reverse strand, counting down.
GACGACCATCCTTCGAGACTCTTGTGCCACGCTCTGGCCAGAAATACAACTCTTAAATTGCTCAGTCTGGAGGGATGGACATTCCGGATAGAGGTAAGACATATCTCGTTATTATTCATGTCTTGTAATGTACACTCAATGCATTTTATTTGTTAGATGCCTAATAGAAAGACTATCCAATAATATATTAATTTAAAAAAAGAAAGGCAAAATTTAAAAATTCTAATAAAGCCGCTTACAAAAGGCGTTGAAAATTTCTCATTGCTTGGAGATAATTTCTTGAATCTTAAAATAATAACTTAGTAAATCGTTTTTAGATGTATCGATAAAATTTAATATTTATATATATTTTTTTTCATATTTGACTCGAAGTAGAAAAAGAAAAGCAATATTTCTATAATTATGCTGATTGTATTTTCGAGTTGGCTAAGGCGTTTTCAATTTTATTTTTCATAATAAGCATGAAAGTTTGTGAACAGTTAAACATCCCGCGCTTCACAGAGATAAATTTTACCGTAAGATTCGTTCTTACATCTCGCAAATAAACATCACGTATGGCGTAGGCGACTAAATGTCTAGCCCCCGTCCTAACGTCATCTATTTTCGTATTTTCGCGTGCGAGGAAGCAGAACTCGCGAGGGCGAGATCGCGGGCGACGAGATAAGGATAAATTAAAAGGGGCGGAAATTATTTGCCCTTCCGTGCGGGTGTGCAATACGGAAAAGTGCGAGACGGTAATGTTCCACCACACCTCCGTAACCGCGAAAACTCACAATAGCACGACCGAGGAGGAACCGAACATTCAACTAACAGTCCGGACAACAATATCTGAGAAATTTTCGTTCTTACTACTGAAAGCTCTCGTTTCCAAAGTCATAATCTAGTAATATAATCAAAATATTAATACCACTGAATATTAATTTCTTCTAAAAAGCTCGATGGCAGTCATACAGGGAGAGATATTTGAATAAAAATGTAAATCAGTTATAATTAATATGATATATAAAAAAAAAAATAGTTATAAAACTCGGTTATATAAATACATGAGAAATCATGCAATAGCCTATTTGTTACGGCGGATATCTGCGACGCCACTTTTTGGACCCCAACAATGAATTATCGATCAAGATTAATGCTAATGCGGTCCTAATTAATATTAATTAATTGCTATATTCGCTCGCTGTGCTCATCAGTCATTTCGCCAAGCGATATAAAATTGCAAATTTAAATTATCCTCGTCGCGCCGCGTGGTAATATGATTTGGCATATGAATTCGAAAATCCTTCGCTTTGCCAATAATAAAGCGTAGCGAGACTTTCGAAGCGTTTACTCGATAATGGCACAAACATTTCGACCGAGCCGCAGCATACGGCGTTGTAATATTTACCTTCGATAAACGTCTTATGCACTGCACGCGCTCTCACTTTTACGATCGTAACAATAATAATTAATATTTACCAGGCGAAAAAAAAAAGTCGCTGGTTAAATAATGTAGTCAGATTAACGCGAACGTATAACGTCGATGTAACAACGTGGCGCTTAACCGTACCGCCGTGAAATTTCCGTAAGCATGACTCTCGCTCCTTGCTCTCGCTCGATGCGCAATATCCTGGCCTTTACGTAAATTTTATGGGAAACAATCTCATAGCACGGTCCTTTGATTTCAATAAGCTTTAACGATCGTCGTTTAATAATTTCGCGCTGGGATTTCCAGAACTACTCTTGTTTCTTTATATAATTTTGAGCATAATTTCTACGTTTGTGAAAAATATTCTTGTCATAAACGATAAAAATGAATAACAAGAGAATATACGGAAATGATGCGAACGATTGAAACTTTATTTTAATGTATTAATAAAATGTGTAACTCGTTTAATTTATCACGCTCTCTTAAACGCGCTTTTAATCTAATGTGTGCTTGAACTTCAAAGATGAGTTTTCTTCCGCTTTGCTCGCGTCCAAATAAATATCTCGCGGAATCTATAAAGGGATGCAGGAGGAATCGTTCTCATCGGAAAATTGCAATATCGTTTCGATGCGAAGTTCTCTAGTTAGATTCACGAGTCAATATTGTTTCCATTTCGTTAAGCTTTGGGACGTTGGCAAAAGTCAGGCTGAAGAGAGAGAAAAAAGAAATAGATAGAGATAAAGAATGAGAAAGAGAGAGAGAGAGCACGCTTCAGAATTTACAGGAAGAGAGGTCGGTTACGCGGTATGCGTTTGGAATCTGCAAGACTTCACCCTCGGGGTGTACCCTCGAGCTTTCGAAGAAGTTATTGAACGCTTCGAGAGATCGACGAAAGAAATCAACGAGGGCGGCCTTTGGTCTGCCAATAGTAACTTCGTATCCCGTAGCAAAAGGGAATCGACTGAAACTCTGCGGTTCTCCGTCGAGTGTCCGATCTGTCTGCTCTTTCAAACCCGGAAATTGCCGGGTAAAACATTTTTGTAGCTTTTAACCCAGTAAACTAACTTTTTTAAACCGTACTGGTCGAGGATCAAAGTAACGCGGCATGTCATAACCGCAAAATCCTGAAGACTCTACGAGCTAGTTCTCCAGACAGTTCCGGCACATGTACTGCGTTGCACTTATACAAGCTGCCTTTTGCAAAAATTATTTTAGATACTAATTTTGAAGGTTTATTTAATGCTTCATCTAATATTCCTCGAAAACAAAATTATGATGCATTGAAGTCGCGAAATAAAACACCGCGCATATAAAAAGCTCAAGTTAATATCCTGTGTTTAAATGAGAACTTTTTTTTCTGCCTCTTGTAACTTTCACGTTTTAAATTCAGATTACGTTTAGGGCTGCTAGATAATTTGCACGTGAAAATAATTGAATAATCAGTAAAAATACGTTCTCCCATGAGGGGCGATTATGAAGTAATCTGATAAAAGAGTTTACTGCCTAAATAATTCTAGAACAGCATATTTCTTCCGCGCGAAGGATTAAACTCGAAGAAACTTGGTAACAACATTTATCGCGCAGGACTTTGCAGGACAGCGCATATTTATCGCTATTTATTTACCCGGCGAATATTGTTTACAAGCCGCGAGTTTCCGTCGAGCTTCTAGCCGCAATTAAAGACTTTCAAAGTGCATGCTAACGAGGGCGGTCGCTTCCGTCCATCGTGTGGTGCAACAACCTCGTACGTTTAATCGCTCAACGTTTAAACGCATTCATAACGGCAAAATTTTGAAGCGTATCTTACAGAGTGACCCTGCTAAATATGAGCAAGTCCGTTTTCAATTTTAATTAAAAAAAAAAATTTTATCATGCACACACGCCAAAAATCCGATTTATTATTCAATTAATTCTTAAACCAAAATTTACAAAAGCTGCACTTCGCAAAATATTTGAAATATTAATTTAATACCGCGTAACTCAATACATGCAAAATATGTATAATATCCTTCTAAAAAAAATCTATGATATTGAAGTTAATAATAATAAAATCTTCAAATAAAATTTTAATAATTTATATTACGATTTAAAAAAAATCGTCTTGTTTTAAGGGCGCGATTTTTATCTTATTTACGGTGACAATATCACGGCTTAACTTAAATAGCCACTTTGCACCCCATATTATGTATGACAGTCGGTCGTTCGTTCTTATCCTCCCCTGCTATCACGTTCTCTTCCAAATTGCTAGCGACGAGCCATTATCTCGTCACGATACGAGCTGCGACGCGACAGAGACAATCTTTCTTGTAAACGGCGCGAAATTAGGATCAGAGGAACGGAGGAACGGTAAGAGAAACGAAAAAAGAAGTGATGCAGCCGCGAATAATCCCAACAGTCGCATATCCTGCGAGTGGATAATTAATTATCGGTGATTCCGGTTTGCGTTAAGAGAAGCGTGGAATAAGGGTGGCGGCGATGAGAAGGCGCGTGAGGGGTGGTCCTCGGGATAGCTCGAGTATTGTTTAGACACTCACTAATTACGGAACAGTCAGCCCAGGAACTCGACCTACGGAAGCGAGGCGGTGCTGGAGATACCTTCAATTTATTTTGCTCTTACGCGGCCCGCGACCCCATTGTCTTAGCTCGTTTATTAACGACGACGCCACTAGGCAGTCTATTCCCAAGGATGGATCTTTAAAAGCGTTTTTTTCGCAGTGGGACACGCGATTTTAAAAGGCATCCGTGCACATATTTCTACAGCACCTTATGGGCTTTCGGACAGATATGTGTATGTAGTTTTATAAGTCTCGTTTACCTCTCATGAATTTTAATTTGGATACCAATGTCTGTCTCCCTCTCATATTTAATGATTGTTGAAATTGAAATGTTATTAACTAATTTTTTGACTAATCTCTTTTTTTTCTTTCTCTGACTGATATTTTAATTTAGTACTTCTCGGGGACTAAATATTACATAGAAATATTCTTTCGAAAATAACTTAATAATAGCGAGAAAATAATTCTAGTTTATATCGACAATATATGTGGGATTCAGTCTGAAAATCTCCTCCGAGAGGAGACGCGAAATATGGACATCCCACCTGCTACGCGAAGAGATTATTCAAATCCCAACGTAGGACGCAATTCTCCTATAGGATTCTTTCCTGGAAATCTTTGTGGATGGCTTATTATTCCGCTGATGGGTAACTTTCTCTCAATAATGGCGAGATCAAAAACGATCTATTAACTCTTACGAAATTGCCAATTAGTCATAGTATTTCTCAAAAATAAAAGCTTCAGAATTTCTCATCTCTCTTATATTTTAATAAAGATATATTTTTTTTTCTCAATAAAATTTTTAAAGAACTAATAATTTTTAAACTATTGACGAAACATTCTACAAGCTCAGTATTTGAATTAGATATCAAAGTCATTATCTACCATTCTTTTACGAAGTTCGAGTACAGGTAATCTTTCCAAAGTATTAATTAGAAATTTAATTGCCAAAATATTTAATTTTAATGCCGAAAGTAAAAAATCTCCGTTTATCGAGAAAAGTTACAGCGTTGAGATTAAAGTCGCAACAGTACTATATGCGGCTATTCAAATGCAGCGTTGCGTGTAACTTCCTGTCCTAATTTATCGGTTGCATTATTCGTTGCAGCTCGCGTTCGCGACCTAAATTATTATTACGCGCGACTGTTTTATGTGCAGCGCGAGATAATGCCGGATTTTAATAAGCGACGGCTCTTCGCACTTCGTAATTACGCCAGTTCTTACTCTACGGATCATCGCCTCCGGGATTAGACGTTATTCAAGTGCGCCATTTCATTTTCAGTCGTAAACGTATTGCTTGCATTGTTCATAGCACTTCATTAGTTTGCTACTTTCCTCGCACCGACCCGATTTCTACCCTTTCCCCGCTCCTTGCCCGATGGAACGCAAACTTTAACAAGAAAACGTGTCGCACTTTTTACCATATTTTATTTTTTTTTTTTCCTCCCTTCCGCTACGACTGACCGTTACGTTTAATCTAAAACTTGGAAAAACCAACGGCAACGAAACTTAAAATTACATTCTGATGAAAAGAAGATACAGAATTAATAGCTACGGCAAAAATGTCAGGACTTTTGCAATCATTTCCTTTTTTTTTTTTACTCCATACAACAAGACACAATTCAACAACATGTCGCAACAAAAAACAAAGTCTTACGAAGTTACATAGAAAAATAAATATATTATTAGATCCGGAATTAATATGTATGATCTATGTAGTGAATAATTCTTGCAACTACCAAGCGAGTCGCTGCAATGTACTTTACAAAAGAGCTATGTCTCTTACATTCTTCAATACGTAGACACATTCTTCTCATTGTATCTCTTACAGAATGCTTTTAGACTTCTTCAAACTTTAACGGCGCTAGCCTGCCCGGTTCTTTCGAATTGTTGAGATTTACAACCCTCTCGCGCAGCAAAAGCTTAACGAGAAGGCTCGACGTTACTCGCTTTATAATAATTTATACAGCAGTTTACCGTCTAATAGCATGTTACGAAATTATCAATGAAGGAGAAGAGCAATATTAAAAGAGAGAGAGCTGAAAAAACGAGGCGATAAAACACCGAGGAAGAGAAGAAACATGGTTTGCTTTCGTTGTTTTTCGCGAGAATACAAGGTTTCTCGCGTAAATCGTGGCCGCGATTGAACGTACATATTCTGTTTTAGCGACCGTTTTTTATTTTACGTAGGCGTAAAAATTGCGAGAAAACGGAAAGAGGAAGAGCAGCTGACGCGTAAACCGTGATTATCGTAAACCAGAATCGATTCGCCTTTATCTAACTCACTTTTTCCCTCCGATTTCTAACCGTTCTAGCTTATCTCGCATCTTACACCCTTTTTCTACCTCTCATCAAATAGGATTTTCTTCTTTTCCCTCGGATTTATTTGAGAATACAGGCGGTTTACTTTTTTTTTTTTTTTACTTCTGCTCCGAGATCGCAAAATTACAAGTAGAAAACGATCGATGATTGAGTCACTGAGAAAG